>NC_134397.1:211734280-212034280 GCF_050003625.1 Haematobia irritans | reverse complement strand
TTTTGGGTGGATTTTTCAATTTTTTGGGGTAGTCACGAATTAAAGTCCTTTTCGCTCTAGGACGCTAAGTTTAGGAGATATGGGCAAAAGAAGTTTTTCATATAAAAATTTAAATTTTTTTAGGTTTTGGGTGGATTTTTCAATTTTTTGGGGGTGGTCACGAATTAAAGTCCTTTTCGCTCTAGGACCTTAGTTTAGGAGATATGGACAAAAGAAGTTTTTCATATAAAAATTTCAATTTTTTTAGGTTTTGGGTGGATTTTTCAATTTTTTGGGGTGGTCACGAATTAAAGTCCTTTTCGCTCTAGGACGCATATTTAAGGAGATATGGGCAAAAGAAGTTTTTCATATAAAAATTTCAATTTTTTTAGGTGTTAGGTGGATTTTTCAATTTTTTGGGGTAGTCACGAATTAAAGTCCTTTTCGCTCTAGGACGCATATTTAAGGAGATATGGGCAAAAGAAGTTTTTCATATAAAAATTTCAATTTTTTAGGTTTTGGGTGGATTTTTCAATTTTTTGGGGTGGTCACGAATTAAAGTCCTTTTCGCTCTAGGACGCTTAGTTTAGGAGATATGGACAAAAGAAGTTTTTCATATAAAAATTTCAATTTTTGTAGGTTTTGGGTGGATTTTTCAATTTTTTGGGGTGGTCACGAATTAAAGTCCTTTTCGCTCTAGGACGCATATTTAAGGAGATATGGGCAAAATAAGTTTTTCATATAAAAATTTCAATTTTTTTAGGTTTTGGGTGGATTTTTCAATTTTTTGGGGTAGTCACGAATTAAAGTCCTTTTCGCTCTAGGACGCATATTTAAGGAGATATGGGCAAAAGAAGTTTTTCATATAAAACTTTCAATTTTTTTAGGTTTTGGGTGGATTTTTCAATTTTTTTGGGTGGTCACGAATTAAAGTCCTTTTCGCTCTAGGACGCTTAGTTTAGGAGATATGGGCAAAAGAAGTTTTTCATATAAAAATTTCAATTTTTTAGGCTTTGGGTGGATTTTTCAATTTTTTGGGGTGGTCACGAATTAAAGTCCTTTTCGCTCTAGGACGCATATTTAAGGAGATATGGGCAAAAGAAGTTTTTAATATAAAAATTTCAATTTTTTTTTAGGTTTTGGGTGGATTTTTCAATTTTTTGGGGGTGGTCACGAATTAATGTCCTTTTCGCTCTAGGACGCTTAGTTTAGGAGATATGGGCAAAAGAAGTTTTTCATATAAAAATTTAAATTTTTTTAGGTTTTGGGTGGATTTTTCAATTTTTTGGGGTAGTCACGAATTAAAGTCCTTTTCGCTCTAGGACGCATATTTAAGGAGATATGGGCAAAAGAAGTTTTTCATATAAAAATTTCAATTTTTTTAGGTTTTGGGTGGATTTTTCAATTTTTTGGGGTAGTCACGAATTAAAGTCCTTTTCGCTCTAGGACGCTTAGTTTAGGAGATATGGGCAAAAGAAGTTTTTCATATAAAAATTTCAATTTTTTAGGTTTTGGGTGGATTTTTCAATTTTTTGGGGTGGTCACGAATTAAAGTCCTTTTCGCTCTAGGACGCTTAGTTTAGGAGATATGGGCAAAAGAAGTTTTTCATATAAAATTTTCAATTTTTTTAGGTTTTGGGTGGATTTTTCAATTTTTTTGGGTGGTCACGAATTAAAGTCCTTTTCGCTCTAGGACGCTTAGTTTAGGCGATATGGGCAAAAGAAGTTTTTCACATAAAAATTTCAATTTTTTTAGGTTTTGGGTGGATTTTTCAATTTTTTGGGGGTGGTCACGAATTAAAGTCCTTTTCGCTCTAGGACGCTTAGTTTAGGAGATATGGGCAAATGAAGTTTTTCATATAAAAATTTCAATTTTTTTAGGCTTTGGGTGGATTTTTCAATTTTTTGGGGTGGTCACGAATTAAAGTCCTTTTCGCTCTAGGACGCATATTTAAGGAGATATGGGCAAAAGAAGTTTTTCATATAAAAATTTCAATTTTTTTTAGGTTTTGGGTGGATTTTTCAATTTTTTGGGGTGGTCACGAATTATCGTCCTTTTCGCTCTAGGACGCTTAGTTTAGGAGATATGGGCAAAAGAAGTTTTTCATATAAAAATTTCAATTTTTTTAGGTTTTGGGTGGATTTTTCAATTTTTTGGGGTAATCACGAATTAAAGTCCTTTTCGCTCTAGGACGCATATTTAAGGAGATATGGGCAAAAGAAGTTTTTCATATAAAAATTTCAATTTTTTTAGGTTTTGGGTGGATTTTTCAATTTTTTGGGGTAGTCACGAATTAAAGTCCTTTTCGCTCTAGGACGCATATTTATGGAGATATGGGAAAAAGAAGTTTTTCATATAAAAATTTCAATTTTTTTAGGTTTTGGGTCGATTTTTCAATTTTTTGGGGTGGTCACGAATTAAAGTCCTTTTCGCTCTAGGACGCTTAGTTTAGGAGATATGGGCAAAAGAAGTTTTTCATATAAAAATTTCAATTTTTTTAGGTTTTGGGTGGATTTTTCAATTTTTTGGGGTGGTCACGAATTAAAGTCCTTTTCGCTCTAGGCCGCATATTTAAGGAGATATGGGCAAAAGAAGTTTTTCATATAAAATTTTCAATTTTTTTAGGTTTTGGGTGGATTTTTCAATTTTTTTGGGTGGTCACGAATTACAGTCCTTTTCGCTCTAGGACCCTTAGTTTAGGAGATATGGGCAAAAGAAGTTTTTCATATAAAAATTTAAATTTTTTTAGGTTTTTGGTGGATTTTTCAATTTTTTGGGGTGGTCACGAATTAAAGTCCTTTTCGCTCTAGGACGCATATTTAAGGAGATATGGGCAAAAGAAGTTTTTCATATAAAAATTTCAATTTTTTTAGGTTTTGGGTGGATTTTTCAATTTTTTTGGGTGGTCACGAATTAAAGACCTTTTCGCTCTAGGACGCTTAGTTTAGGAGATATGGGCAAAAGAAGTTTTTCAAATAAAAATTTCAATTTTTTGGGGTAGTCACGAATTAAAGTCCTTTTCGCTCTAGGACGCATATTTAAGGAGATATGGGCAAAATAAGTTTTTCATATAAAAATTTAAATTTGTGTAGGTTTTGGGTGGATTTTTCAATTTTTTGGGGGTGGTCACGAATTAAAGTCCTTTTCGCTCTAGGACGCTTAGTTTAGGAGATATGGGCAAAAGAAGTTTTTCATATAAAAATTTAAATTTGTGTAGGTTTTGGGTGGATTTTTCAATTTTTTGGGGGTGGTCACGAATTAAAGTCCTTTTCGCTCTAGGACGCTTAGTTTAGGAGATATGGGCAAAAGAAGTTTTTCATATAAAAATTTCAATTTTTGTAGGTTTTGGGTGGATTTTTCAATTTTTTGGGGTGGTCACGAATTAAAGTCCTTTTCGCTCTAGGACGCATATTTAAGGAGATATGGGCAAAAGAAGTTTTTCATATAAAAAGTTCAATTTTATTAGGTTTTGGGTGGATTTTTCAATTTTTTTGGGTGGTCACGAATTAAAGTCCTTTTCGCTCTAGGACGCTTAGTTTAGGAGATATGGGCAAAAGAAGTTTTTCATATAAAAATTTAAATTTTTTTAGGTTTTGGGTGGATTTTTCAATTTTTTTGGGGTGGTCACGAATTAAAGTCCTTTTCGCTCTAGGACGCTTAGTTTAGGAGATATGGGCAAAAGAAGTTTTTCATATAAAAATTTCAATTTTTTTAGGTTTTGGGTGGATTTTTCAATTTTTTGGGGTGGTCACGAATTAAAGTCCTTTTCGCTCTAGGACGCTTAGTTTAGGAGATATGGGCAAAAGAAGTTTTTCATATAATAATTTCAATTTTTGTAGGTTTTGGGTGGATTTTTCAATTTTTTGGGGTGGTCACGAATTAAAGTCCTTTTCGCTCTAGGACGCATATTTAAGGAGATATGGGCAAAAGAAGTTTTTCATATAAAAATTTCAATTTTTTTAGGTTTTGGGTGGATTTTTCAATTTTTTTGGGTGGTCACGAATTAAAGTCCTTTTCGCTCTAGGACGCCTAGTTTAGGAGATATGGGCAAAAGAAGTTTTTCATATAAAAATTTCAATTTTTGTAGGTTTTAGGTGGATTTTTCAATTTTTTGGGGTGGTCACGAATTAAAGTCCTTTTCGCTCTAGGACGTATATTTAAGGAGATATGGGCAAAAGAAGTTTTTCATATAAAAATTTCAATTTTTTTAGGTTTTGGGTGGATTTTTCAATTTTTTGGGGTGGTCACGAATTAAAGTCCTTTTCGCTCTAGGACGCATATTTAAGGAGATATGGGCAAAAGAAGTTTTTCATATAAAAATTTCAATTTTTTTAGGTTTTGGGTGGATTTTTCAATTTTTTTGGGTGGTCACGAATTAAAGACCTTTTCGCTCTAGGACGCTTAGTTTAGGAGATATGGGCAAAAGAATTTTTTCAAATAAAAATTTCAGTTTTTTGGGGTAGTCACGAATTAAAGTCCTTTTCGCTCTAGGACGCATAGTTAAGGAGATATGGGCAAAAGAAGTTTTTCATATAAAAATTTCAATTTTTTTAGGTTTTGGGTGGATTTTTCAATTTTTTTGGGTGGTCACGAATTAAAGTCCTTTTCGCTCTAGGACGCTTAGTTTAGGAGATATGGGCAAAAGAAGTTTTTCATATAAAAATTTCAATTTTTTTAGGTTTTGGGTGGATTTTTAAATTTTTTTGGGGTGGTCACGAATTAAAGTCCTTTTCGCTCTAGGACGCTTAGTTTAGGAGATATGGGCAAAAGAAGTTTTTCATATAAAAATTTCAATTTTTTTAGGTTTTGGGTGGATTTTTCAATTTTTTGGGGTGGTCGCGAATTAAAGTCCTTTTCGCTCTAGGACGCTTAGTTTAGGAGATATGGGCAAAAGAAGTTTTTCATATAAAAATTTAAATTTTTTTAGGTTTTGGGTGGATTTTTCAATTTTTTGGGGGTGGTCACGAATTAAAGTCGTTTTCGCTCTAGGACGCATATTTAAGGAGATATGGGCAAAAGACGTTTTTCATATAAAAATTTCAATTTTTTTAGGTTTTGGGTGGATTTTTCAATTTTTTGGGGTGGTCGCGAATTAAAGTCCTTTTCGCTCTAGGACGCATATTTAAGGAGATATGGGCAAAAGAAGTTTTTCATATAAAAATTTCAATTTTTTTAGGTTTTGGGTGGATTTTTCAATTTTTTGGGGTGGTCACGAATTAAAGTCCTTTTCGCTCTAGGACGCATATTTAAGGAGATATGGGCAAAAGAAGTTTTTCATATAAAAATTTCAATTTTTTTAGGTTTTGGGTGGATTTTTCAATTTTTTTGGGTGGTCACGAATTAAAGACCTTTTCGCTCTAGGACGCTTAGTTTAGGAGATATGGGCAAAAGAAGTTTTTCAAATAAAAATTTCAATTTTTTGGGGTAGTCACGAATTAAAGTCCTTTTCGCTCTAAGACGCATATTTAAGGAGATATGGGCAAAATAAGTTTTTCATATAAAAATTTCAATTTTTTTAGGTTTTGGGTGGATTTTTCAATTGTTTGGGGTGGTCACGAATTAAAGTCCTTTTCGCTCTAGGACGCTTAGTTTAGGAGATATGGGCAAAAGAAGTTTTTCATATAAAAATTTCAATTTTTTTAGGTTTTGGGTGGATTTTTCAATTTTTTGGGGTGGTCGCGAATTAAAGTCCTTTTCGCTCTAGGACGCTTAGTTTAGGAGATATGGGCAAAAGAAGTTTTTCATATAAAAATTTAAATTTTTTTAGGTTTTGGGTGGATTTTTCAATTTTTTGGGGGTGGTCACGAATTAAAGTCGTTTTCGCTCTAGGACGCATATTTAAGGAGATATGGGCAAAAGACGTTTTTCATATAAAAATTTCAATTTTTTTAGGTTTTGGGTGGATTTTTCAAATTTTTGGGGTGGTCGCGAATTAAAGTCCTTTTCGCTCTAGGACGCATATTTAAGGAGATATGGGCAAAAGAAGTTTTTCATATAAAAATTTCAATTTTTTTAGGTTTTGGGTGGATTTTTCAATTTTTTGGAGTGGTCACGAATTAAAGTCCTTTTCGCTCTAGGACGCATATTTAAGGAGATATGGGCAAAAGAAGTTTTTCATATAAAAATTTCAATTTTTTTAGGTTTTGGGTGGATTTTTCAATTTTTTTGGGTGGTCACGAATTAAAGACCTTTTCGCTCTAGGACGCTTAGTTTAGGAGATATGGGCAAAAGAAGTTTTTCAAATAAAAATTTCAATTTTTTGGGGTGGTCACGAATTAAAGTCCTTTTCGCTCTAGGACGCTTAGTTTAGGAGATATGAGCAAAAGAAGTTTTTCATATAAAAATTTCAATTTTTTTAGGTTTTGGGTGGATTTTTCAATTTTTTGGGATGGTCACGAATTAAAGTCCTTTTCGCTCTAGGACGCATATTTAAGGAGATATGGGCAAAAGAAGTTTTTCATATAAAAATTTCAATTTTTTTAGGTTTTGGGTGGATTTTTCAATTTTTTTGGGGTGGTCACGAATTAAAGTCCTTTTCGCTCTAGGACGCTTAGTTTAGGAGATATGGGCAAAAGAAGTTTTTCATATAAAAATTTCAATTTTTTTAGGTTTTGGGTGGATTTTTCAATTTTTTGGGGTGGTCGCGAATTAAAGTCCTTTTCGCTCTAGGACGCTTAGTTTAGGAGATATGGACAAAAGAAGTTTTTCATATAAAAATTTCAATTTTTTTATTTAAGGAGATATTGCAAAGGAGATATGGGCAAAAGAAGTTTTTCATATAAAAATTTCAATTTTTTTAGGTTTTGGGTGGATTTTGCAATTTTTTGGGGTGGTCGCGAATTAAAGTCCTTTTCGCTCTAGGACGCTTAGTTTAGGAGATATGGGCAAAAGAAGTTTTTCATATAAAAATTTAAATTTTTTTAGGTTTTGGGTGGATTTTTCAATGTTTTGGGGTAGTCACGAATTAAAGTCCTTTTCGCTCTAGGCCGCATATTTAAGGAGATATGGGCAAAAGAAGTTTTTCATATAAAAATTTCAATTTTTTTAGGTTTGGGTGGATTTTTCAATTTTTTTTGGGTGGTCACGAATTAAAGTCCTTTTCGCTCTAGGACGCTTAGTTTAGGAGATATGGGCAAAAGAAGTTTTTCAAATAAAAATTTCAATTTTTTGGGGTAGTCACGAATTAAAGTCCTTTTCGCTCTAGGCCGCATATTTAAGGAGATATGGGCAAAAGAAATTTTTCATATAAAAATTTCAATTTTTTTAGGTTTGGGTGGATTTTTCAATTTTTTTTGGGTGGTCACGAATTAAAGTCCTTTTCGCTCTAGGACGCTTAGTTTAGGAGATATGGGCAAAAGAAGTTTTTCAAATAAAAATTTCAATTTTTTGGGGTGGTCACGAATTAAAGTCCTTTTCGCTCTAGGACGCTTAGTTTAGGAGATATGAGCAAAAGAAGTTTTTCATATAAAAATTTCAATTTTTTTAGGTTTTGGGTGGATTTTTCAATTTTTTGGGATGGTCACGAATTAAAGTCCTTTTCGCTCTAGGACGCATATTTAAGGAGATATGGGCAAAAGAAGTTTTTCATATAAAAATTTCAATTTTTTTAGGTTTTGGGTGGATTTTTCAATTTTTTTTGGGGTGGTCACGAATTAAAGTCCTTTTCGCTCTAGGACGCTTAGTTTAGGAGATATGGGCAAAAGAAGTTTTTCATATAAAAATTTCAATTTTTTTAGGTTTTGGGTGGATTTTTCAATTTTTTGGGGTGGTCGCGAATTAAAGTCCTTTTCGCTCTAGGACGCTTAGTTTAGGAGATATGGGCAAAAGAAGTTTTTCATATAAAAATTTCAATTTTTTTAGGTTTTGGGTGGATTTTTCAATTTTTTGGGGGTGGTCACGAATTAAAGTCCTTTTCGCTCTAGGACGCTTAGTTTAGGAGATATGGACAAAAGAAGTTTTTCATATAAAAATTTCAATTTTTTTATTTAAGGAGATATTGCAAAGGAGATATGGGCAAAAGAAGTTTTTCATATAAAAATTTCAATTTTTTTAGGTTTTGGGTGGATTTTGCAATTTTTTGGGGTGGTCGCGAATTAAAGTCCTTTTCGCTCTAGGACGCTTAGTTTAGGAGATATGGGCAAAAGAAGTTTTTCATATAAAAATTTAAATTTTTTTAGGTTTTGGGTGGATTTTTCAATGTTTTGGGGTAGTCACGAATTAAAGTCCTTTTCGCTCTAGGCCGCATATTTAAGGAGATATGGGCAAAAGAAGTTTTTCATATAAAAATTTCAATTTTTTTAGGTTTGGGTGGATTTTTCAATTTTTTGGGGTGGTCACGAATTAAAGTCCTTTTCGCTCTAGGACGCATATTTAAGGAGATATGGGCAAAAGAAGTTTTTCATATAAAAATTTCAATTTTTTTAGGTTTTGGGTGGATTTTTCAATTTTTTTGGGTGGTCACGAATTAAAGACCTTTTCGCTCTAGGACGCTTAGTTTAGGAGATATGGGCAAAAGAAGTTTTTCAAATAAAAATTTCAATTTTTTGGGGTAGTCACGAATTAAAGTCCTTTTCGCTCTAGGACGCATATTTAAGGAGATATGGGCAAAATAAGTTTTTCATATAAAAATTTCAATTTTTTTAGGTTTTGGGTGGATTTTTCAATTTTTTGGGGTGGTCACGAATTAAAGTCCTTTTCGCTCTAGGACGCTTAGTTTAGGAGATATGAGCAAAAGAAGTTTTTCATATAAAAATTTAAATTTTTTTAGGTTTTGGGTGGATTTTTCAATGTTTTGGGGTAGTCACGAATTAAAGTCCTTTTCGCTCTAGGGCGCATATTTAAGGAGATATGGGCAAAAGAAGTTTTTCATATAAAAATTTCAATTTTTTTAGGTTTGGGTGGATTTTTCAATTTTTTTTGGGTGGTCACGAATTAAAGTCCTTTTCGCTCTAGGACGCTTAGTTTAGGAGATATGGGCAAAAGAAGTTTTTCAAATAAAAATTTCAATTTTTTGGGGTAGTCACGAATTAAAGTCCTTTTCGCTCTAGGCCGCATATTTAAGGAGATATGGGCAAAAGAAGTTTTTCATATAAAAATTTCAATTTTTTTAGGTTTGGGTGGATTTTTCAATTTTTTTTGGGTGGTCACGAATTAAAGTCCTTTTCGCTCTAGGACGCTTAGTTTAGGAGATATGGGCAAAAGAAGTTTTTCAAATAAAAATTTCAATTTTTTGGGGTGGTCACGAATTAAAGTCCTTTTCGCTCTAGGACGCTTAGTTTAGGAGATATGAGCAAAAGAAGTTTTTCATATAAAAATTTCAATTTTTTTAGGTTTTGGGTGGATTTTTCAATTTTTTGGGATGGTCACGAATTAAAGTCCTTTTCGCTCTAGGACGCATATTTAAGGAGATATGGGCAAAAGAAGGTTTTCATATAAAAATTTCAATTTTTTTAGGTTTTGGGTGGATTTTTCAATTTTTTTTGGGGTGGTCACGAATTAAAGTCCTTTTCGCTCTAGGACGCTTAGTTTAGGAGATATGGGCAAAAGAAGTTTTTCATATAAAAATTTCAATTTTTTTAGGTTTTGGGTGGATTTTTCAATTTTTTGGGGTGGTCGCGAATTAAAGTCCTTTTCGCTCTAGGACGCTTAGTTTAGGAGATATGGGCAAAAGAAGTTTTTCATATAAAAATTTCAATTTTTTTAGGTTTTGGGTGGATTTTTCAATTTTTTGGGGGTGGTCACGAATTAAAGTCCTTTTCGCTCTAGGACGCTTAGTTTAGGAGATATGGACAAAAGAAGTTTTTCATATAAAAATTTCAATTTTTTTATTTAAGGAGATATTGCAAAGGAGATATGGGCAAAAGAAGTTTTTCATATAAAAATTTCAATTTTTTTAGGTTTTGGGTGGATTTTGCAATTTTTTGGGGTGGTCGCGAATTAAAGTCCTTTTCGCTCTAGGACGCTTAGTTTAGGAGATATGGGCAAAAGAAGTTTTTCATATAAAAATTTAAATTTTTTTAGGTTTTGGGTGGATTTTTCAATGTTTTGGGGTAGTCACGAATTAAAGTCCTTTTCGCTCTAGGCCGCATATTTAAGGAGATATGGGCAAAAGAAGTTTTTCATATAAAAATTTCAATTTTTTTAGGTTTGGGTGGATTTTTCAATTTTTTTTGGGTGGTCACGAATTAAAGTCCTTTTCGCTCTAGGACGCTTAGTTTAGGAGATATGGGCAAAAGAAGTTTTTCAAATAAAAATTTCAATTTTTTGGGGTAGTCACGAATTAAAGTCCTTTTCGCTCTAGGCCGCATATTTAAGGAGATATGGGCAAAAGAAGTTTTTCATATAAAAATTTCAATTTTTTTAGGTTTGGGTGGATTTTTCAATTTTTTTTTGGGTGGTCACGAATTAAAGTCCTTTTCGCTCTAGGACGCTTAGTTTAGGAGATATGGGCAAAAGAAGTTTTTCAAATAAAAATTTCAATTTTTTGGGGTGGTCACGAATTAAAGTCCTTTTCGCTCTAGGACGCTTAGTTTAGGAGATATGAGCAAAAGAAGTTTTTCATATAAAAATTTCAATTTTTTTAGGTTTTGGGTGGATTTTTCAATTTTTTGGGATGGTCACGAATTAAAGTCCTTTTCGCTCTAGGACGCATATTTAAGGAGATATGGGCAAAAGAAGTTTTTCATATAAAAATTTCAA
Source organism: Haematobia irritans (assembly GCF_050003625.1). Lineage (NCBI taxonomy): Eukaryota > Metazoa > Arthropoda > Insecta > Diptera > Muscidae > Haematobia > Haematobia irritans. The sequence goes on along the minus strand of NC_134397.1, from coordinate 212,023,602 downwards.
TTTTTTTAGGTTTTGGGTGGATTTTTCAATTTTTTTTGGGGTGGTCACGAATTAAAGTCCTTTTCGCTCTAGGACGCTTAGTTTAGGAGATATGGGCAAAAGAAGTTTTTCATATAAAAATTTCAATTTTTTTAGGTTTTGGGTGGATTTTTCAATTTTTTGGGGTGATCGCGAATTAAAGTCCTTTTCGCTCTAGGACGCTTAGTTTAGGAGATATGGGCAAAAGAAGTTTTTCATATAAAAATTTCAATTTTTTTAGGTTTTGGGTGGATTTTTCAATTTTTTGGGGGTGGTCACGAATTAAAGTCCTTTTCGCTCTAGGACGCTTAGTTTAGGAGATATGGACAAAAGAAGTTTTTCATATAAAAATTTCAATTTTTTTATTTAAGGAGATATTGCAAAGGAGATATGGGCAAAAGAAGTTTTTCATATAAAAATTTCAATTTTTTTAGGTTTTGGGTGGATTTTGCAATTTTTTGGGGTGGTCGCGAATTAAAGTCCTTTTCGCTCTAGGACGCTTAGTTTAGGAGATATGGGCAAAAGAAGTTTTTCATATAAAAATTTAAATTTTTTTAGGTTTTGGGTGGATTTTTCAATGTTTTGGGGTAGTCACGAATTAAAGTCCTTTTCGCTCTAGGCCGCATATTTAAGGAGATATGGGCAAAAGAAGTTTTTCATATAAAAATTTCAATTTTTTTAGGTTTGGGTGGATTTTTCAATTTTTTGGGGTGGTCACGAATTAAAGTCCTTTTCGCTCTAGGACGCATATTTAAGGAGATATGGGCAAAAGAAGTTTTTCATATAAAAATTTCAATTTTTTTAGGTTTTGGGTGGATTTTTCAATTTTTTTGGGTGGTCACGAATTAAAGACCTTTTCGCTCTAGGACGCTTAGTTTAGGAGATATGGGCAAAAGAAGTTTTTCAAATAAAAATTTCAATTTTTTGGGGTAGTCACGAATTAAAGTCCTTTTCGCTCTATATAAAAATTTCAATTTTTTTAGGTTTTGGGTGGATTTTTCAATTTTTTGGGGTGGTCGCGAATTAAAGTCCGTTTCGCTCTAGGACGCTTAGTTTAGGAGATATGGGCAAAAGAAGTTTTTCATATAAAAATTTCAATTTTTTTAGGTTTTGGGTGGATTTTTCAATTTTTTGGGGGTGGTCACGAATTAAAGTCCTTTTCGCTCTAGGACGCTTAGTTTAGGAGATATGGACAAAAGAAGTTTTTCATATAAAAATTTCAATTTTTTTATTTAAGGAGATATTGCAAAGGAGATATGGGCAAAAGAAGTTTTTCATATAAAAATTTCAATTTTTTTAGGTTTTGGGTGGATTTTGCAATTTTTTGGGGTGGTCGCGAATTAAAGTCCTTTTCGCTCTAGGACGCTTAGTTTAGGAGATATGGGCAAAAGAAGTTTTTCATATAAAAATTTAAGTTTTTTTAGGTTTTGGGTGGATTTTTCAATGTTTTGGGGTAGTCACGAATTAAAGTCCTTTTCGCTCTAGGCCGCATATTTAAGGAGATATGGGCAAAAGAAGTTTTTCATATAAAAATTTCAATTTCTTTAGGTTTGGGTGGATTTTTCAATTTTTTTTGGGTGGTCACGAATTAAAGTCCTTTTCGCTCTAGGACGCTTAGTTTAGGAGATATGGGCAAAAGAAGTTTTTCATATAAAAATTTCAATTTTTTTAGGTTTTGGGTGGATTTTTCAATTTTTTTGGGTGGTCACGAATTAAAGACCTTTTCGCTCTAGGACGCTTAGTTTAGGAGATATGGGCAAAAGAAGTTTTTCAAATAAAAATTTCAATTTTTTGGGGTAGCCACGAATTAAAGTCCTTTTCGCTCTAGGACGCATATTTAAGGAGATATGGGCAAAATAAGTTTTTCATATAAAAATTTCAATTTTTTTAGGTTTTGGGTGGATTTTTCAATTTTTTGGGGTGGTCACGAATTAAAGTCCTTTTCGCTCTAGGACGCTTAGTTTAGGAGATATGAGCAAAAGAAGTTTTTCATATAAAAATTTCAATTTTTTTAGGTTTTGGGTGGATTTTTCAATTTTTTGGGATGGTCACGAATTAAGGTCCTTTTCGCTTTAGGACGCATATTTAAGGAGATATGGGCAAAAGAAGTTTTTCATATAAAAATTTCAATTTTTTTAGGTTTTGGGTGGATTTTTCAATTTTTTTGGGGTGGTCACGAATTAAAGTCCTTTTCGCTCTAGGACGCTTAGTTTAGGAGATATGGGCAAAAGAAGTTTTTCATATAAAAATTTCAATTTTTTTAGGTTTTGGGTGGATTTTTCAATTTTTTGTGGTGGTCGCGAATTAAAGTCCTTTTCGCTCTAGGACGCTTAGTTTAGGAGATATGGGCAAAAAAAGTTTTTCATATAAAAATTTCAATTTTTTTAGGTTTTGGGTGGATTTTTCAATTTTTTGGGGGTGGTCACGAATTAAAGTCCTTTTCGCTCTAGGACGCTTAGTTTAGGAGATATGGACAAAAGAAGTTTTTCATATAAAAATTTCAATTTTTTTATTTAAGGAGATATTGCAAAGGAGATATGGGCAAAAGAAGTTTTTCATATAAAAATTTCAATTTTTTTAGGTTTTGGGTGGATTTTTCAATTTTTTGGGGTGGTCACGAATTATCGTCCTTTTCGCTCTAGGACGCTTAGTTTAGGAGATATGGGCAAAAGAAGTTTTTCATATAAAAATTTAAATTTTTTTAGGTTTTGGGTGGATTTTTCAATGTTTTGGGGTAGTCACGAATTAAAGTCCTTTTCGCTCTAGGCCGCATATTTAAGGAGATATGGGCAAAAGAAGTTTTTCATATAAAAATTTCAATTTTTTTAGGTTTGGGTGGATTTTTCAATTTTTTTTGGGTGGTCACGAATTATCGTCCTTTTCGCTCTAGGACGCTTAGTTTAGGAGATATGGGCAAAATAAGTTTTTCATATAAAAATTTCAATTTTTGTAGGTTTTGGGTGGATTTTTCAATTTTTTGGGGGTGGTCACGAATTAAAGTCCTTTTCGCTCTAGGACGCTTAGTTTAGGAGATATGGGCAAAAGAAGTTTTTCATATAAAAATTTCAATTTTTTTAGGTTTTGGGTGGATTTTTCAATTTTTTGGGGTGGTCACGAATTAAAGTCCTTTTCGCTCTAGGACGCTTAGTTTAGGAGATATGGGCAAAAGAAGTTTTTCATATAAAAATTTCAATTTTTTTAGGTTTTGGGTGGATTTTTCAATTTTTTGGGGTGGTCACGAATTAAAGTCCTTTTCGCTCTAGGACGCATATTTAAGGAGATATGGGCAAAAGAAGTTTTTCATATAAAAATTTCAATTTTTTTAGGTTTTGGGTGGATTTTTCAATTTTTTTTGGGTGGTCACGAATTAAAGTCTTTTTCGCTCTAGGACGCTTAGTTTAGGAGATATTGGCCAAAGAAGTTTTTCATATAAAAATTTCAATTTTTTAGGTTTTGGGTGGATTTTTCAATGTTTTGGGGTAGTCACGAATTAAAGTCCTTTTCGCTCTAGGACGCTTAGTTTAGGAGATATGGGCAAAAGAAGTTTTTCATATAAAAATTTCAATTTTTTTAGGTTTTGGGTGGATTTTTCAATTTTTTGGGGTGGTCACGAATTAAAGTCCTTTTCGCTCTAGGACGCATATTTAAGGAGATATGGGCAAAAGAAGTTTTTCATATAAAAATTTCAATTTTGTTAGGATTTTTCAATTTTTTTGGGTCGTCACGAATTAAAGTCCTTTTCGCTCTAGGACGCTTAGTTTAGGAGATATGGGCAAAAGAAGTTTTTCATATAAAAATTTCAATTTTTTTAGGTTATGGGTGTATTTTTCAATTTTTTGGGGTGGTCACGAATTAAAGTCCTTTTCGCTCTAGGACGCTTAGTTTAGGAGATATGGGCAAAAGAAGTTTTTCATATAAAAATTTCAATTTTTTTAGGTTTTGGGTGGATTTTTCAATTTTTTGGGGGTGGTCACGAATTAAAGTCCTTTTCGCTCTAGGACGCTTAGTTTAGGAGATATGGGCAAAAGAAGTTTTTCATATAAAAATTTCAATTTTTTTAGGTTTTGGGTGGAATTTTCAATTTTTTGGGGTGGTCACGAATTAAAGTCCTTTTCGCTCTAGGACGCATATTTAAGGAGATATGGGCAAAAGAAGTTTTTCATATAAAAATTTCAATTTTTTTAGGTTTTGGGTGGATTTTTCAATTTTTTTGGGTGGTCACGAATTAAAGTCGTTTTCGCTCTAGGACGCATATTTAAGGAGATATGGGCAAAAGAAGTTTTTCATATAAAAATTTCAATTTTTTTAGGTTTTGGGTGGATTTTTCAATTTTTTGGGGTAGTCACGAATTAAAGTCCTTTTCGCTCTAGGACGCATATTTAAGGAGATATGGGCAAAAGAAGTTTTTCATATAAAAATTTAAATTTTTTTAGGTTTTGGGGGGATTTTTCAATTTTTTTGGGTGGTCACGAATTAAAGTCCTTTTCGCTCTAGGACGCTTAGTTTAGGAGATATGGGCAAAAGAAGTTTTTCATATAAAAATTTCAATTTTTTTAGGTTTTGGGTGGATTTTTCAATTTTTTGGGGTGGACACGAATTATCGTCCTTTTCGCTCTAGGACGCTTAGTTTAGGAGATATGGGCAAAAGAAATTTTTCATATAAAAATTTCAATTTTTTTAGGTTTTGGGAGGATTTTTCAATTTTTTGGGGGTGGTCACGAATTAAAGTCCTTTTCGCTCTAGGACGCTTAGTTTAGGAGATATGGGCAAAAGAAGTTTTTCATATAAAAATTTCAATTTTTTTAGGTTTTGGGTGGATTTTTCAATTTTTTGGGGTGGTCACGAATTAAAGTCCTTTTCGCTCTAGGACGCATATTTAAGGAGATATGGGCAAAAGAAGTTTTTCATATAAAAATTTCAATTTTTTTAAGTTTTGGGTGGATTTTTCAATTTTTTGGGGTGGTCACGAATTAAAGTCCTTTTCGCTCTAGGACGCTTAGTTTAGGAGATATGGACAAAAGAAGTTTTTCATATAAAAATTTCAATTTTTTTAGGTTTTGGGTGGATTTTTCAATTTTTTGGGGTGGTCACGAATTAAAGTCCTTTTCGCTCTAGGACGCTTAGTTTAGGAGATATGGGCAAAAAAAGTTTTTCATATAAAATTTCAATTTTTTTAGGTTTTGGGTGGATTTTTAAATTTTTTGGGGTGGTCACGAATTAAAGTCCTTTTCGCTCTAGGACGCATATTTAAGGAGATATGGGCAAAATAAGTTTTTCATATAAAAATTTTAATTTTTTTAGGTTTTGGGTGGATTATTCAATTTTTTTTGGGTGGTCACGAATTATCGTCCTTTTCGCTCTAGGACGCTTAGTTTAGGAGATATGGGCAAAAGAAGTTTTTCATATAAAAATTTCAATTTTTTTAGGTTTTGGGTGGATTTTTCAATTTTTTGGGGTGGTCACGAATTATCGTCCTTTTCGCTCTAGGACGCTTAGTTTAGGAGATGTGGGCAAAAGAAATTTTTCATATAAAAATTTCAATTTTTTTAGGTTTTGGGTGAATTTTTCAATTTTTTGGGGGTGGTCACGAATTAAAGTCCTTTTCGCTCTAGGACGCTTAGTTTAGGAGATATGGGCAAAAGAAGTTTTTCATATAAAAATTTCAATTTTTTTAGGTTTTGGGTGGATTTTTCAATTTTTTGGGGTGGTCACGAATTAAAGTCCTTTTCGCTCTAGGACGCATATTTAAGGAGATATGGGCAAAAGAAGTTTTTCATATAAAAATTTCAATTTTTTTAGGTTTTGGGTGGATTTTTCAATTTTTTGGGGTAGTCACGAATTAAAGTCCTTTTCGCTCTAGGACGCATATTTAAGGAGATATGGGCAAAAGAAGTTTTTCATATAAAAATTTCAATTTTTTTAGGTTTTGGGTGGATTTTTCAATTTTTTGGGGTGGTCACGAATTATCGTCCTTTTCGCTCTAGGACGCTTAGTTTAGGAGATATGGGCAAAAGAAGTTTTTCATATAAAAATTTCAATTTTTTTAGGTTTTGGGTGGATTTTTCAATTTTTTGGGGGTGGTCACGAATTAAAGTCCTTTTCGCTCTAGGACGCTTAGTTTAGGAGATATGGGCAAAAGAAGTTTTTCATATAAAAATTTCAATTTTTTTAGGTTTTGGGTGGATTTTTCAATTTTTTGGGGTGGTCACGAATTAAAGTCCTTTTCGCTCTAGGACGCTTAGTTTAGGAGATATGGGCAAAAGAAGTTTTTCATATAAAAATTTCAATTTTTGTAGGTTTTGGGTGGATTTTTCAATTTTTTGGGGTGGTCACGAATTAAAGTCCTTTTCGCTCTAGGACGCATATTTAAGGAGATATGGGCAAAAGAAGTTTTTCATATAAAAATTTTAATTTTTTTAGGTTTTGGGTGGATTTTTCAATTTTTTTGGGTGGTCACGAATTAAAGTCCTTTTCGCTCTAGGACGCTTAGTTTAGGAGATATGGGCAAAAGAAGTTTTTCATATAAAAATTTCAATTTTTTTAGGTTTTGGGTGGATTTTTCAATTTTTTGGGGTGGTCACGAATTAAAGTCCTTTTCGCTCTAGGACGCATATTTAAGGAGATATGGGCAAAAGAAGTTTTTCATATAAAAATTTCAATTTTTTTAGGTTTTGGGTGGATTTTTCACTTTTTTTGGGTGGTCACGAATTAAAGTCTTTTTCGCTCTAGGACGCTTAGTTTAGGAGATATTGGCCAAAGAAGTTTTTCATATAAAAATTTCAATTTTTTAGGTTTTGGGTGGATTTTTCAATGTTTTGGGGTAGTCACGAATTAAAGTCCTTTTCGCTCTAGGACGCTTAGTTTAGGAGATATGGGCAAAAGAAGTTTTTCATATAAAAATTTCAATTTTTTTAGGTTTTGGGTGGATTTTTCAATTTTTTGGGGTGGTCACGAATTAAAGTCCTTTTCGCTCTAGGACGCATATTTAAGGAGATATGGGCAAAAGAAGTTTTTCATATAAAAATTTCAATTTTGTTAGGATTTTTCAATTTTTTTGGGTCGTCACGAATTAAAGTCCTTTTCGCTCTAGGACGCTTAGTTTAGGAGATATGGGCAAAAGAAGTTTTTCATATAAAAATTTCAATTTTTTTAGGTTTTGGGTGGATTTTTCAATTTTTTGGGGGTGGTCACGAATTAAAGTCCTTTTCGCTCTAGGACGCTTAGTTTAGGAGATATGGGCAAAAGAAGTTTTTCATATAAAAATTTCAATTTTTTTAGGTTTTGGGTGGATTTTTCAATTTTTTGGGGTGGTCACGAATTAAAGTCCTTTTCGCTCTAGGACGCATATTTAAGGAGATATGGGCAAAAGAAGTTTTTCATATAAAAATTTCAATTTTTTTAGGTTTTGGGTGGATTTTTCAATTTTTTTGGGTGGTCACGAATTAAAGTCGTTTTCGCTCTAGGACGCATATTTAAGGAGATATGGGCAAAAGAAGTTTTTCATATAAAAATTTCAATTTTTTAAGGTTTTGGGTGGATTTTTCAATTTTTTGGGGTGTCACGAATTAAAGTCCTTTTCGCTCTAGGACGCATATTTAAGGAGATATGGGCAAAAGAAGTTTTTCATATAAAAATTTAAATTTTTTTAGGTTTTGGGGGGATTTTTCAATTTTTTTGGGTGGTCACGAATTAAAGTCCTTTTCGCTCTAGGACGCTTAGTTTAGGAGATATGGGCAAAAGAAGTTTTTCATATAAAAATTTCAATTTTTTTAGGTTTTGGGTGGATTTTTCAATTTTTTGGGGTGGACACGAATTATCGTCCTTTTCGCTCTAGGACGCTTAGTTTAGGAGATATGGGCAAAAGAAATTTTTCATATAAAAATTTCAATTTTTTTAGGTTTTGGGTGGATTTTTCAATTTTTTGGGGGTGGTCACGAATTAAAGTCCTTTTCGCTCTAGGACGCTTAGTTTAGGAGATATGGGCAAAAGAAGTTTTTCATATAAAAATTTCAATTTTTTTAGGTTTTGGGTGGATTTTTCAATTTTTTGGGGTGGTCACGAATTAAAGTCCTTTTCGCTCTAGGACGCATATTTAAGGAGATATGGGCAAAAGAAGTTTTTCATATAAAAATTTCAATTTTTTTAAGTTTTGGGTGGATTTTTCAATTTTTTGGGGTGGTCACGAATTAAAGTCCTTTTCGCTCTAGGACGCTTAGTTTAGGAGATATGGACAAAAGAAGTTTTTCATATAAAAATTTCAATTTTTTTAGGTTTTGGGTGGATTTTTCAATTTTTTGGGGTGGTCACGAATTAAAGTCCTTTTCGCTCTAGGACGCTTAGTTTAGGAGATATGGGCAAAAGAAGTTTTTCATATAAAATTTCAATTTTTTTAGGTTTTGGGTGGATTTTTCAATTTTTTGGGGTGGTCACGAATTAAAGTCCTTTTCGCTCTAGGACGCATATTTAAGGAGATATGGGCAAAATAAGTTTTTCATATAAAAATTTTAATTTTTTTAGGTTTTGGGTGGATTATTCAATTTTTTTTGGGTGGTCACGAATTATCGTCCTTTTCGCTCTAGGACGCTTAGTTTAGGAGATATGGGCAAAAGAAGTTTTTCATATAAAAATTTCAATTTTTTTAGGTTTTGGGTGGATTTTTCAATTTTTTGGGGTGGTCACGAATTATCGTCCTTTTCGCTCTAGGACGCTTAGTTTAGGAGATGTGGGCAAAAGAAATTTTTCATATAAAAATTTCAATTTTTTTTGGTTTTGGGTGAATTTTTCAATTTTTTGGGGGTGGTCACGAATTAAAGTCCTTTTCGCTCTAGGACGCTTAGTTTAGGAGATATGGGCAAAAGAAGTTTTTCATATAAAAATTTCAATTTTTTTAGGTTTTGGGTGGATTTTTCAATTTTTTGGGGTGGTCACGAATTAAAGTCCTTTTCGCTCTAGGACGCATATTTAAGGAGATATGGGCAAAAGAAGTTTTTCATATAAAAATTTCAATTTTTTTAGGTTTTGGGTGGATTTTTCAATTTTTTGGGGTAGTCACGAATTAAAGTCCTTTTCGCTCTAGGACGCATATTTAAGGAGATATGGGCAAAAGAAGTTTTTCATATAAAAATTTCAATTTTTTTAGGTTTTGGGTGGATTTTTCAATTTTTTGGGGTGGTCACGAATTATCGTCCTTTTCGCTCTAGGACGCTTAGTTTAGGAGATATGGGCAAAAGAAGTTTTTCATATAAAAATTTCAATTTTTTTAGGTTTTGGGTGGATTTTTCAATTTTTTGGGGGTGGTCACGAATTAAAGTCCTTTTCGCTCTAGGACGCTTAGTTTAGGAGATATGGGCAAAAGAAGTTTTTCATATAAAAATTTCAATTTTTTTAGGTTTTGGGTGGATTTTTCAATTTTTTGGGGTGGTCACGAATTAAAGTCCTTTTCGCTCTAGGACGCTTAGTTTAGGAGATATGGGCAAAAGAAGTTTTTCATATAAAAATTTCAATTTTTGTAGGTTTTGGGTGGATTTTTCAATTTTTTGGGGTGGTCACGAATTAAAGTCCTTTTCGCTCTTGGACGCATATTTAAGGAGATATGGGCAAAAGAAGTTTTTCATATAAAAATTTTAATTTTTTTAGGTTTTGGGTGGATTTTTCAATTTTTTTGGGTGGTCACGAATTAAAGTCCTTTTCGCTCTAGGACGCTTAGTTTAGGAGATATGGGCAAAAGAAGTTTTTCATATAAAAATTTCAATTTTTTTAGGTTTTGGGTGGATTTTTCAATTTTTTGGGGTGGTCACGAATTAAAGTCCTTTTCGCTCTAGGACGCATATTTAAGGAGATATGGGCAAAAGAAGTTTTTCATATAAAAATTTCAATTTTTTTAGGTTTTGGGTGGATTTTTCACTTTTTTTGGGTGGTCACGAATTAAAGTCTTTTTCGCTCTAGGACGCTTAGTTTAGGAGATATTGGCCAAAGAAGTTTTTCATATAAAAATTTCAATTTTTTAGGTTTTGGGTGGATTTTTCAATGTTTTGGGGTAGTCACGAATTAAAGTCCTTTTCGCTCTAGGACGCTTAGTTTAGGAGATATGGGCAAAAGAAGTTTTTCATATAAAAATTTCAATTTTTTTAGGTTTTGGGTGGATTTTTCAATTTTTTGGGGTGGTCACGAATTAAAGTCCTTTTCGCTCTAGGACGCATATTTAAGGAGATATGGGCAAAAGAAGTTTTTCATATAAAAATTTCAATTTTGTTAGGATTTTTCAATTTTTTTGGGTCGTCACGAATTAAAGTCCTTTTCGCTCTAGGACGCTTAGTTTAGGAGATATGGGCAAAAGAAGTTTTTCATATAAAAATTTCAATTTTTTTAGGTTTTGGGTGGATTTTTCAATTTTTTGGGGGTGGTCACGAATTAAAGTCCTTTTCGCTCTAGGACGCTTAGTTTAGGAGATATGGGCAAAAGAAGTTTTTCATATAAAAATTTCAATTTTTTTAGGTTTTGGGTGGATTTTTCAATTTTTTGGGGTGGTCACGAATTAAAGTCCTTTTCGCTCTAGGACGCATATTTAAGGAGATATGGGCAAAAGAAGTTTTTCATATAAAAATTTCAATTTTTTTAGGTTTTGGGTGGATTTTTCAATTTTTTTGGGTGGTCACGAATTAAAGTCGTTTTCGCTCTAGGACGCATATTTAAGGAGATATGGGCAAAAGAAGTTTTTCATATAAAAATTTCAATTTTTTTAGGTTTTGGGTGGATTTTTCAATTTTTTGGGGTGTCACGAATTAAAGTCCTTTTCGCTCTAGGACGCATATTTAAGGAGATATGGGCAAAAGAAGTTTTTCATATAAAAATTTAAATTTTTTTAGGTTTTGGGGGGATTTTTCAATTTTTTTGGGTGGTCACGAATTAAAGTCCTTTTCGCTCTAGGACGCTTAGTTTAGGAGATATGGGCAAAAGAAGTTTTTCATATAAAAATTTCAATTTTTTTAGGTTTTGGGTGGATTTTTCAATTTTTTGGGGTGGACACGAATTATCGTCCTTTTCGCTCTAGGACGCTTAGTTTAGGAGATATGGGCAAAAGAAATTTTTCATATAAAAATTTCAATTTTTTTAGGTTTTGGGTGGATTTTTCAATTTTTTGGGGGTGGTCACGAATTAAAGTCCTTTTCGCTCTAGGACGCTTAGTTTAGGAGATATGGGCAAAAGAAGTTTTTCATATAAAAATTTCAATTTTTTTAGGTTTTGGGTGGATTTTTCAATTTTTTGGGGTGGTCACGAATTAAAGTCCTTTTCGCTCTAGGACGCATATTTAAGGAGATATGGGCAAAAGAAGTTTTTCATATAAAAATTTCAATTTTTTTAAGTTTTGGGTGGATTTTTCAATTTTTTGGGGTGGTCACGAATTAAAGTCCTTTTCGCTCTAGGACGCTTAGTTTAGGAGATATGGACAAAAGAAGTTTTTCATATAAAAATTTCAATTTTTTTAGGTTTTGGGTGGATTTTTCAATTTTTTGGGGTGGTCACGAATTAAAGTCCTTTTCGCTCTAGGACGCTTAGTTTAGGAGATATGGGCAAAAGAAGTTTTTCATATAAAATTTCAATTTTTTTAGGTTTTGGGTGGATTTTTAAATTTTTTGGGGTGGTCACGAATTAAAGTCCTTTTCGCTCTAGGACGCATATTTAAGGAGATATGGGCAAAATAAGTTTTTCATATAAAAATTTTAATTTTTTTAGGTTTTGGGTGGATTATTCAATTTTTTTTGGGTGGTCACGAATTATCGTCCTTTTCGCTCTAGGACGCTTAGTTTAGGAGATATGGGCAAAAGAAGTTTTTCATATAAAAATTTCAATTTTTTTAGGTTTTGGGTGGATTTTTCAATTTTTTGGGGTGGTCACGAATTATCGTCCTTTTCGCTCTAGGACGCTTAGTTTAGGAGATATGGGCAAAAGAAGTTTTTCATATAAAAATTTCAATTTTTTTAGGTTTTGGGTGAATTTTTCAATTTTTTGGGGGTGGTCACGAATTAAAGTCCTTTTCGCTCTAGGACGCTTAGTTTAGGAGATATGGGCAAAAGAAGTTTTTCATATAAAAATTTAAATTTTTTTAGGTTTTGGGTGGATTTTTCAATTTTTTGGGGTGGTCACGAATTAAAGTCCTTTTCGCTCTAGGACGCTTAGTTTAGGAGATATGGGCAAAAGAAGTTTTTCATATAAAAATTTCAATTTTTGTAGGTTTTGGGTGGATTTTTCAATTTTTTGGGGTGGTCACGAATTAAAGTCCTTTTCGCTCTAGGACGCATATTTAAGGAGATATGGGCAAAAGAAGTTTTTCATATAAAAATTTTAATTTTTTTAGGTTTTGGGTGGATTTTTCAATTTTTTTGGGTGGTCACGAATTAAAGTCCTTTTCGCTCTAGGACGCTTAGTTTAGGAGATATGGGCAAAAGAAGTTTTTCATATAAAAATTTCAATTTTTTTAGGTTTTGGGTGGATTTTTCAATTTTTTGGGGTGGTCACGAATTAAAGTCCTTTTCGCTCTAGGACGCATATTTAAGGAGATATGGGCAAAAGAAGTTTTTCATATAAAAATTTCAATTTTTTTAGGTTTTGGGTGGATTTTTCACTTTTTTTGGGTGGTCACGAATTAAACTTTTTCGCTCTAGGACGCTTAGTTTAGGAGATATTGGCCAAAGAAGTTTTTCATATAAAAATTTCAATTTTTTAGGTTTTGGGTGGATTTTTCAATGTTTTGGGGTAGTCACGAATTAAAGTCCTTTTCGCTCTAGGACGCTTAGTTTAGGAGATATGGGCAAAAGAAGTTTTTCATATAAAAATTTCAATTTTTTTAGGTTTTGGGTGGATTTTTCAATTTTTTGGGGTGGTCACGAATTAAAGTCCTTTTCGCTCTAGGACGCATATTTAAGGAGATATGGGCAAAAGAAGTTTTTCATATAAAAATTTCAATTTTGTTAGGATTTTTCAATTTTTTTGGGTCGTCACGAATTAAAGTCCTTTTCGCTCTAGGACGCTTAGTTTAGGAGATATGGGCAAAAGAAGTTTTTCATATAAAAATTTCAATTTTTTTAGGTTTTGGGTGGATTTTTCAATTTTTTGGGGGTGGTCACGAATTAAAGTCCTTTTCGCTCTAGGACGCTTAGTTTAGGAGATATGGGCAAAAGAAGTTTTTCATATAAAAATTTCAATTTTTTTAGGTTTTGGGTGGATTTTTCAATTTTTTGGGGTGGTCACGAATTAAAGTCCTTTTCGCTCTAGGACGCATATTTAAGGAGATATGGGCAAAAGAAGTTTTTCATATAAAAATTTAAATTTTTTTAGGTTTTGGGTGGATTTTTCAATTTTTTTGGGTGGTCACGAATTAAAGTCGTTTTCGCTCTAGGACGCATATTTAAGGAGATATGGGCAAAAGAAGTTTTTCATATAAAAATTTCAATTTTTTTAGGTTTTGGGTGGATTTTTCAATTTTTTGGGGTGTCACGAATTAAAGTCCTTTTCGCTCTAGGACGCATATTTAAGGAGATATGGGCAAAAGAAGTTTTTCATATAAAAATTTAAATTTTTTTAGGTTTTGGGGGGATTTTTCAATTTTTTTGGGTGGTCACGAATTAAAGTCCTTTTCGCTCTAGGACGCTTAGTTTAGGAGATATGGGCAAAAGAAGTTTTTCATATAAAAATTTCAATTTTTTTAGGTTTTGGGTGGATTTTTCAATTTTTTGGGGTGGACACGAATTATCGTCCTTTTCGCTCTAGGACGCTTAGTTTAGGAGATATGGGCAAAAGAAATTTTTCATATAAAAATTTCAATTTTTTTAGGTTTTGGGTGGATTTTTCAATTTTTTGGGGGTGGTCACGAATTAAAGTCCTTTTCGCTCTAGGACGCTTAGTTTAGGAGATATGGGCAAAAGAAGTTTTTCATATAAAAATTTCAATTTTTTTAGGTTTTGGGTGGATTTTTCAATTTTTTGGGGTGGTCACGAATTAAAGTCCTTTTCGCTCTAGGACGCATATTTAAGGAGATATGGGCAAAAGAAGTTTTTCATATAAAAATTTCAATTTTTTTAAGTTTTGGGTGGATTTTTCAATTTTTTGGGGTGGTCACGAATTAAAGTCCTTTTCGCTCTAGGACGCTTAGTTTAGGAGATATGGACAAAAGAAGTTTTTCATATAAAAATTTCAATTTTTTTAGGTTTTGGGTGGATTTTTCAATTTTTTGGGGTGGTCACGAATTAAAGTCCTTTTCGCTCTAGGACGCTTAGTTTAGGAGATATGGGCAAAAGAAGTTTTTCATATAAAAATTTCAATTTTTTTAGGTTTTGGGTGGATTTTTCAATTTTTTGGGGGTGGTCACGAATTAAAGTCCTTTTCGCTCTAGGACGCTTAGTTTAGGAGATATGGGCAAAAGAAGTTTTTCATATAAAAATTTCAATTTTTTTAGGTTTTGGGTGGATTTTTCAATTTTTTGGGGTGGTCACGAATTAAAGTCCTTTTCGCTCTAGGACGCATATTTAAGGAGATATGGGCAAAAGAAGTTTTTCATATAAAAATTTCAATTTTTTTAGGTTTTGGGTGGATTTTTCAATTTTTTGGGGTGGTCACGATTTAAAGTCCTTTTCGCTCTAGGACGCTTAGTTTAGGAGATATGGACAAAAGAAGTTTTTCATATAAAAATTTCAATTTTTTTAGGTTTTGGGTGGATTTTTAAATTTTTTGGGGTGGTCACGAATTAAAGTCCTTTTCGCTCTAGGACGCATATTTAAGGAGATATGGGCAAAATAAGTTTTTCATATAAAAATTTTAATTTTTTTAGGTTTTGGGTGGATTATTCAATTTTTTTGGGTGGTCACGAATTATCGTCCTTTTCGCTCTAGGACGCTTAGTTTAGGAGATATGGGCAAAAGAAGTTTTTCATATAAAAATTTCAATTTTTTTAGGTTTTGGGTGGATTTTTCAATTTTTTGGGGTGGTCACGAATTATCGTCCTTTTCGCTCTAGGACGCTTAGTTTAGGAGATATGGGCAAAAGAAGTTTTTCATATAAAAATTTCAATTTTTTTAGGTTTTGGGTGAATTTTTCAATTTTTTGGGGGTGGTCACGAATTAAAGTCCTTTTCGCTCTAGGACGCTTAGTTTAGGAGATATGGGCAAAAGAAGTTTTTCATATAAAAATTTCAATTTTTTTAGGTTTTGGGTGGATTTTTCAATTTTTTGGGGTGGTCACGAATTAAAGTCCTTTTCGCTCTAGGACGCATATTTAAGGAGATATGGGCAAAAGAAGTTTTTCATATAAAAATTTCAATTTTTTTAGGTTTTGGGTGGATTTTTCAATTTTTTGGGGTAGTCACGAATTAAAGTCCTTTTCGCTCTAGGACGCATATTTAAGGAGATATGGGCAAAAGAAGTTTTTCATATAAAAATTTCAATTTTTTTAGGTTTTGGGTGGATTTTTCAATTTTTTGGGGTGGTCACGAATTATCGTCCTTTTCGCTCTAGGACGCTTAGTTTAGGAGATATGGGCAAAAGAAGTTTTTCATATAAAAATTTCAATTTTTTTAGGTTTTGGGTGGATTTTTCAATTTTTTGGGGTGGTCACGAATTAAAGTCCTTTTCGCTCTAGGACGCTTAGTTTAGGAGATATGGACAAAAGAAGTTTTTCATATAAAAATTTCAATTTTTTTAGGTTTTGGGTGGATTTTTAAATTTTTTGGGGTGGTCACGAATTAAAGTCCTTTTCGCTCTAGGACGCATATTTAAGGAGATATGGGCAAAAGAAGTTTTTCATATAAAAATTTCAATTTTTTTAAGTTTTGGGTGGATTTTTCAATTTTTTGGGGTGGTCACGAATTAAAGTCCTTTTCGCTCTAGGACGCTTAGTTTAGGAGATATGGACAAAAGAAGTTTTTCATATAAAAATTTCAATTTTTTTAGGTTTTGGGTGGATTTTTCAATTTTTTGGGGTGGTCACGAATTAAAGTCCTTTTCGCTCTAGGACGCTTAGTTTAGGAGATATGGGCAAAAGAAGTTTTTCATATAAAATTTCAATTTTTTTTTGGGTGGATTTTTAAATTTTTTGGGGTGGTCACGAATTAAAGTCCTTTTCGCTCTAGGACGCATATTTAAGGAGATATGGGCAAAATAAGTTTTTCATATAAAAATTTTAATTTTTTTAGGTTTTGGGTGGATTATTCAATTTTTTTTGGGTGGTCACGAATTATCGTCCTTTTCGCTCTAGGACGCTTAGTTTAGGAGATATGGGCAAAAGAAGTTTTTCATATAAAAATTTCAATTTTTTTAGGTTTTGGGTGGATTTTTCAATTTTTTGGGGTGGTCACGAATTATCGTCCTTTTCGCTCTAGGACGCTTAGTTTAGGAGATATGGGCAAAAGAAGTTTTTCATATAAAAATTTCAATTTTTTTAGGTTTTGGGTGAATTTTTCAATTTTTTGGGGGTGGTCACGAATTAAAGTCCTTTTCGCTCTAGGACGCTTAGTTTAGGAGATATGGGCAAAAGAAGTTTTTCATATAAAAATTTCAATTTTTTTAGGTTTTGGGTGGATTTTTCAATTTTTTGGGGTGGTCACGAATTAAAGTCCTTTTCGCTCTAGGACGCATATTTAAGGAGATATGGGCAAAAGAAGTTTTTCATATAAAAATTTCAATTTTTTTAGGTTTTGGGTGGATTTTTCAATTTTTTGGGGTAGTCACGAATTAAAGTCCTTTTCGCTCTAGGACGCATATTTAAGGAGATATGGGCAAAAGAAGTTTTTCATATAAAAATTTCAATTTTTTTAGGTTTTGGGTGGATTTTTCAATTTTTTGGGGTGGTCACGAATTATCGTCCTTTTCGCTCTAGGACGCTTAGTTTAGGAGATATGGGCAAAAGAAGTTTTTCATATAAAAATTTCAATTTTTTTAGGTTTTGGGTGGATTTTTCAATTTTTTGGGGGTGGTCACGAATTAAAGTCCTTTTCGCTCTAGGACGCTTAGTTTAGGAGATATGGGCAAAAGAAGTTTTTCATATAAAAATTTCAATTTTTTTAGGTTTTGGGTGGATTTTTCAATTTTTTGGGGTGGTCACGAATTAAAGTCCTTTTCGCTCTAGGACGCATATTTAAGGAGATATGGGCAAAAGAAGTTTTTCATATAAAAATTTAAATTTTTTTAGGTTTTGGGTGGATTTTTCAATTTTTTGGGGTAGTCACGAATTAAAGTCCTTTTCGCTCTAGGACGCATATTTAAGGAGATATGGGCAAAAGAAGTTTTTCATATAAAAATTTAAATTTTTTTAGGTTTTGGGTGGATTTTTCAATTTTTTTGGGTGGTCACGAATTAAAGTCCTTTTCGCTCTAGGACGCTTAGTTTAGGAGATATGGGCAAAAGAAGTTTTTCATATAAAAATTTCAATTTTTTTAGGTTTTGGGTGGATTTTTCAATTTTTTGGGGGTGGTCACGAATTAAAGTCCTTTTCGCTCTAGGACGCTTAGTTTAGGAGATATGGACAAAAGAAGTTTTTCATATAAAAATTTCAATTTTTTTAGGTTTTGGGTGGATTTTTCAATTTTTTGGGGTGGTCACGAGGAGATATGGGCAAAAGAAGTTTTTCATATAAAAATTTCAATTTTTTTAGGTTTTGGGTGGATTTTTCAATTGTTTGGGTGGTCACGAATTGAAGTCCTTTTCGCTCTAGGACGCTTAGTTTAGGAGATATGGGCAAAAGAAGTTTTTCATATAAAAATTTCAATTTTTTTAGGTTTTGGGTGGATTTTTCAATGTTTTGGGGGTGGTCACGAATTAAAGTCCTTTTCGCTCTAGGACGCATATTTAAGGAGATATGGGCAAAAGAAGTTTTTCATATAAAAATTTCAATTTTTTTAAGTTTTGGGTGGATTTTTCAATTTTTTGGGGTGGTCACGAATTAAAGTCCTTTTCGCTCTAGGACGCTTAGTTTAGGAGATATGGACAAAAGAAGTTTTTCATATAAAAATTTCAATTTTTTTAAGTTTTGGGTGGATTTTTCAATTTTTTGGGGTGGTCACGAATTAAAGTCCTTTTCGCTCTAGGACGCTTAGTTTAGGAGATATGGACAAAAGAAGTTTTTCATATAAAAATTTCAATTTTTTTAGGTTTTGGGTGGATTTTTCAATTTTTTGGGGTGGTCACGAATTAAAGTCCTTTTCGCTCTAGGACGCTTAGTTTAGGAGATATGGGCAAAAGAAGTTTTTCATATAAAAATTTCAATTTTTTTAGGTTTTGGGTGGATTTTTCAATTTTTTGGGGGTGGTCACGAATTAAAGTCCTTTTCGCTCTAGGACGCTTAGTTTAGGAGATATGGGCAAAAGAAGTTTTTCATATAAAAATTTCAATTTTTTTAGGTTTTGGGTGGATTTTTCAATTGTTTGGGGTGGTCACGAATTAAAGTCCTTTTCGCTCTAGGACGCATATTTAAGGAGATATGGGCAAAAGAAGTTTTTCATATAAAAATTTCAATTTTTTTAGGTTTTGGGTGGATTTTTCAATTTTTTGGGGTGGTCACGATTTAAAGTCCTTTTCGCTCTAGGACGCTTAGTTTAGGAGATATGGACAAAAGAAGTTTTTCATATAAAAATTTCAATTTTTTTAGGTTTTGGGTGGATTTTTAAATTTTTTGGGGTGGTCACGAATTAAAGTCCTTTTCGCTCTAGGACGCATATTTAAGGAGATATGGGCAAAATAAGTTTTTCATATAAAAATTTTAATTTTTTTAGGTTTTGGGTGGATTATTCAATTTTTTTGGGTGGTCACGAATTATCGTCCTTTTCGCTCTAGGACGCTTAGTTTAGGAGATATGGGCAAAAGAAGTTTTTCATATAAAAATTTCAATTTTTTTAGGTTTTGGGTGGATTTTTCAATTTTTTGGGGTGGTCACGAATTATCGTCCTTTTCGCTCTAGGACGCTTAGTTTAGGAGATATGGGCAAAAGAAGTTTTTCATATAAAAATTTCAATTTTTTTAGGTTTTGGGTGAATTTTTCAATTTTTTGGGGGTGGTCACGAATTAAAGTCCTTTTCGCTCTAGGACGCTTAGTTTAGGAGATATGGGCAAAAGAAGTTTTTCATATAAAAATTTCAATTTTTTTAGGTTTTGGGTGGATTTTTCAATTTTTTGGGGTGGTCACGAATTAAAGTCCTTTTCGCTCTAGGACGCATATTTAAGGAGATATGGGCAAAAGAAGTTTTTCATATAAAAATTTCAATTTTTTTAGGTTTTGGGTGGATTTTTCAATTTTTTGGGGTAGTCACGAATTAAAGTCCTTTTCGCTCTAGGACGCATATTTAAGGAGATATGGGCAAAAGAAGTTTTTCATATAAAAATTTCAATTTTTTTAGGTTTTGGGTGGATTTTTCAATTTTTTGGGGTGGTCACGAATTATCGTCCTTTTCGCTCTAGGACGCTTAGTTTAGGAGATATGGGCAAAAGAAGTTTTTCATATAAAAATTTCAATTTTTTTAGGTTTTGGGTGGATTTTTCAATTTTTTGGGGTGGTCACGAATTAAAGTCCTTTTCGCTCTAGGACGCTTAGTTTAGGAGATATGGACAAAAGAAGTTTTTCATATAAAAATTTCAATTTTTTTAGGTTTTGGGTGGATTTTTAAATTTTTTGGGGTGGTCACGAATTAAAGTCCTTTTCGCTCTAGGACGCATATTTAAGGAGATATGGGCAAAAGAAGTTTTTCATATAAAAATTTCAATTTTTTTAAGTTTTGGGTGGATTTTTCAATTTTTTGGGGTGGTCACGAATTAAAGTCCTTTTCGCTCTAGGACGCTTAGTTTAGGAGATATGGACAAAAGAAGTTTTTCATATAAAAATTTCAATTTTTTTAGGTTTTGGGTGGATTTTTCAATTTTTTGGGGTGGTCACGAATTAAAGTCCTTTTCGCTCTAGGACGCTTAGTTTAGGAGATATGGGCAAAAGAAGTTTTTCATATAAAATTTCAATTTTTTTTTGGGTGGATTTTTAAATTTTTTGGGGTGGTCACGAATTAAAGTCCTTTTCGCTCTAGGACGCATATTTAAGGAGATATGGGCAAAATAAGTTTTTCATATAAAAATTTTAATTTTTTTAGGTTTTGGGTGGATTATTCAATTTTTTTTGGGTGGTCACGAATTATCGTCCTTTTCGCTCTAGGACGCTTAGTTTAGGAGATATGGGCAAAAGAAGTTTTTCATATAAAAATTTCAATTTTTTTAGGTTTTGGGTGGATTTTTCAATTTTTTGGGGTGGTCACGAATTATCGTCCTTTTCGCTCTAGGACGCTTAGTTTAGGAGATATGGGCAAAAGAAGTTTTTCATATAAAAATTTCAATTTTTTTAGGTTTTGGGTGAATTTTTCAATTTTTTGGGGGTGGTCACGAATTAAAGTCCTTTTCGCTCTAGGACGCTTAGTTTAGGAGATATGGGCAAAAGAAGTTTTTCATATAAAAATTTCAATTTTTTTAGGTTTTGGGTGGATTTTTCAATTTTTTGGGGTGGTCACGAATTAAAGTCCTTTTCGCTCTAGGACGCATATTTAAGGAGATATGGGCAAAAGAAGTTTTTCATATAAAAATTTCAATTTTTTTAGGTTTTGGGTGGATTTTTCAATTTTTTGGGGTGGTCACGAATTATCGTCCTTTTCGCTCTAGGACGCTTAGTTTAGGAGATATGGGCAAAAGAAGTTTTTCATATAAAAATTTCAATTTTTTTAGGTTTTGGGTGGATTTTTCAATTTTTTGGGGGTGGTCACGAATTAAAGTCCTTTTCGCTCTAGGACGCTTAGTTTAGGAGATATGGGCAAAAGAAGTTTTTCATATAAAAATTTCAATTTTTTTAGGTTTTGGGTGGATTTTTCAATTTTTTGGGGTGGTCACGAATTAAAGTCCTTTTCGCTCTAGGACGCATATTTAAGGAGATATGGGCAAAAGAAGTTTTTCATATAAAAATTTAAATTTTTTTAGGTTTTGGGTGGATTTTTCAATTTTTTGGGGTAGTCACGAATTAAAGTCCTTTTCGCTCTAGGACGCATATTTAAGGAGATATGGGCAAAAGAAGTTTTTCATATAAAAATTTAAATTTTTTTAGGTTTTGGGTGGATTTTTCAATTTTTTTGGGTGGTCACGAATTAAAGTCCTTTTCGCTCTAGGACGCTTAGTTTAGGAGATATGGGCAAAAGAAGTTTTTCATATAAAAATTTCAATTTTTTTAGGTTTTGGGTGGATTTTTCAATTTTTTGGGGGTGGTCACGAATTAAAGTCCTTTTCGCTCTAGGACGCTTAGTTTAGGAGATATGGACAAAAGAAGTTTTTCATATAAAAATTTCAATTTTTTTAGGTTTTGGGTGGATTTTTCAATTTTTTGGGGTGGTCACGAGGAGATATGGGCAAAAGAAGTTTTTCATATAAAAATTTCAATTTTTTTAGGTTTTGGGTGGATTTTTCAATTGTTTGGGTGGTCACGAATTGAAGTCCTTTTCGCTCTAGGACGCTTAGTTTAGGAGATATGGGCAAAAGAAGTTTTTCATATAAAAATTTCAATTTTTTTAGGTTTTGGGTGGATTTTTCAATGTTTTGGGGGTGGTCACGAATTAAAGTCCTTTTCGCTCTAGGACGCATATTTAAGGAGATATGGGCAAAAGAAGTTTTTCATATAAAAATTTCAATTTTTTTAAGTTTTGGGTGGATTTTTCAATTTTTTGGGGTGGTCACGAATTAAAGTCCTTTTCGCTCTAGGACGCTTAGTTTAGGAGATATGGACAAAAGAAGTTTTTCATATAAAAATTTCAATTTTTTTAGGTTTTGGGTGGATTTTTCAATTTTTTGGGGTGGTCACGAATTATCGTCCTTTTCGCTCTAGGACGCTTAGTTTAGGAGATATGGGCAAAAGAAGTTTTTCATATAAAATTTCAATTTTTTTAGGTTTTGGGTGGATTTTTAAATTTTTTGGGGTGGTCACGAATTAAAGTCCTTTTCGCTCTAGGACGCATATTTAAGGAGACATGGGCAAAATAAGTTTTTCATATAAAAATTTTAATTTTTTTAGGTTTTGGGTGGATTATTCAATTTTTTTTGGGTGGTCACGAATTATCGTCCTTTTCGCTCTAGGACGCTTAGTTTAGGAGATATGGGCAAAAGAAGTTTTTCATATAAAAATTTCAATTTTTTTAGGTTTTGGGTGGATTTTTCAATTTTTTGGGGTGGTCACGAATTATCGTCCTTTTCGCTCTAGGACGCTTAGTTTAGGAGATATGGGCAAAAGAAGTTTTTCATATAAAAATTTCAATTTTTTTAGGTTTTGGGTGAATTTTTCAATTTTTTGGGGGTGGTCACGAATTAAAGTCCTTTTCGCTCTAGGACGCTTAGTTTAGGAGATATGGACAAAAGAAGTTTTTCATATAAAAATTTCAATTTTTTTAGGTTTTGGGTGGATTTTTCAATTTTTTGGGGTGGTCACGAATTAAAGTCCTTTTCGCTCTAGGACGCATATTTAAGGAGATATGGGCAAAAGAAGTTTTTCATATAAAAATTTCAATTTTTTTAGGTTTTGGGTGGATTTTTCAATTTTTTGGGGTAGTCACGAATTAAAGTCCTTTTCGCTCTAGGACGCATATTTAAGGAGATATGGGCAAAAGAAGTTTTTCATATAAAAATTTCAATTTTTTTAGGTTTTGGGTGGATTTTTCAATTTTTTTGGGTGGTCACGAATTAAAGTCCTTTTCGCTCTAGGACGCTTAGTTTAGGAGATATGGGCAAAAGAAGTTTTTCATATAAAAATTTCATTTTTTTTAGGTTTTGGGTGGATTTTTCAATTTTTTGGGGTGGTCACGAATTATCGTCCTTTTCGCTCTAGGACGCTTAGTTTAGGAGATATGGGCAAAAGAAGTTTTTCATATAAAAATTTCAATTTTTTTAGGTTTTGGGTGGATTATTCAATTTTTTTGGGTGGTCACGAATTATCGTCCTTTTCGCTCTAGGACGCTTAGTTTAGGAGATATGGGCAAAAGAAGTTTTTCATATAAAAATTTAAATTTTTTTAGGTTTTGGGTGGATTTTTCAATTTTTTGGGGTGGTCACGAATTATCGTCCTTTTCGCTCTAGGACGCTTAGTTTAGGAGATATGGGCAAAAGAAGTTTTTCATATAAAAATTTCATTTTTTTTAGGTTTTGGGTGAATTTTTCAATTTTTTGGGGGTGGTCACGAATTAAAGTCCTTTTCGCTCTAGGACGCTTAGTTTAGGAGATATGGGCAAAAGAAGTTTTTCATATAAAAATTTCAATTTTTTTAGGTTTTGGGTGGATTTTTCAATTTTTTGGGGTGGTCACGAATTAAAGTCCTTTTCGCTCTAGGACGCATATTTAAGGAGATATGGGCAAAAGAAGTTTTTCATATAAAAATTTCAATTTTTTTAGGTTTTGGGTGGATTTTTCAATTTTTTGGGGTGGTCACGAATTAAAGTCCTTTTCGCTCTAGGACGCATATTTAAGGAGATATGGGCAAAAGAAGTTTTTCATATAAAAATTTCAATTTTTTTAGGTTTTGGGTGGATTTTTCAATTTTTTGGGGTGGTCACGAATTATCGTCCTTTTCGCTCTAGGACGCTTAGTTTAGGAGATATGGGCAAAAGAAGTTTTTCATATAAAAATTTCAATTTTTTTAGGTTTTGGGTGGATTTTTCAATTTTTTGGGGGTGGTCACGAATTAAAGTCCTTTTCGCTCTAGGACGCTTAGTTTAGGAGATATGGGCAAAAGAAGTTTTTCATATAAAAATTTCAATTTTTTAGGTTTTGGGTGGATTTTTCAATTTTTTGGGGTGGTCACGAATTAAAGTCCTTTTCGCTCTAGGACGCATATTTAAGGAGATATGGGCAAAAGAAGTTTTTCATATAAAAATTTCAATTTTTTTAAGTTTTGGGTGGATTTTTCAATTTTTTGGGGTGGTCACGAATTAAAGTCCTTTTCGCTCTAGGACGCTTAGTTTAGGAGATATGGACAAAAGAAGTTTTTCATATAAAAATTTCAATTTTTTTAGGTTTTGGGTGGATTTTTCAATTTTTTGGGGTGGTCACGAATTAAAGTCCTTTTCGCTCTAGGACGCATATTTAAGGAGATATGGGCAAAAGAAGTTTTTCATATAAAAATTTCAATTTTTTTAGGTTTTGGGTGGATTTTTCAATTTTTTGGGGTAGTCACGAATTAAAGTCCTTTTCGCTCTAGGACGCATATTTAAGGAGATATGGGCAAAAGAAGTTTTTCATATAAAAATTTCAATTTTTTTAGGTTTTGGGTGGATTTTTCAATTTTTTTGGGTGGTCACGAATTAAAGTCCTTTTCGCTCTAGGACGCTTAGTTTAGGAGATATGGGCAAAAGAAGTTTTTCATATAAAAATTTTAATTTTTTTAGGTTTTGGGTGGATTATTCAATTTTTTTGGGTGGTCACGAATTATCGTCCTTTTCGCTCTAGGACGCTTAGTTTAGGAGATATGGGCAAAAGAAGTTTTTCATATAAAAATTTCAATTTTTTTAGGTTTTGGGTGGATTTTTCAATTTTTTGGGGTGGTCACGAATTAAAGTCCTTTTCGCTCTAGGACGCTTAGTTTAGGAGATATGGGCAAAAGAAGTTTTTCATATAAAAATTTAAATTTTTTAGGTTTTGGGTGGATTTTTCAATTTTTTGGAGTGGTCACGAATTAAAGTCCTTTTCGCTCTAGGACGCATATTTAAGGAGATATGGGCAAAAGAAGTTTTTCATATAAAAATTTCAATTTTTTTAGGTTTTGGGTGGATTTTTCAATTTTTTGGGGTGGTCACGAATTAAAGTCCTTTTCGCTCTAGGACGCTTAGTTTAGGAGATATGGGCAAAAGAAGTTTTTCATATAAAAATTTCAATTTTTTTAGGTTTTGGGTGGATTTTTCAATTTTTTGGGGTGGTCACGAATTAAAGTCCTTTTCGCTCTAGGACGCATATTTAAGGAGATATGGGCAAAAGAAGTTTTTCATATAAAAATTTCAATTTTTTTAGGTTTTGGGTGGATTTTTCAATTTTTTGGGGGTGGTCACGAATTAAAGTCCTTTTCGCTCTAGGACGCTTAGTTTAGGAGATATGGGCAAAAGAAGTTTTTCATATAAAAATTTCAATTTTTTTAGGTTTTGGGTGGATTTTTCAATTTTTTTTGGGTGGTCACGAATTAAAGTCTTTTTCGCTCTAGGACGCTTAGTTTAGGAGATATTGGCCGAAGAAGTTTTTCATATAAAAATTTCAATTTTTTAGGTTTTGGGTGGATTTTTCAATGTTTTTGGGGTAGTCACGAATTAAAGTCCTTTTCGCTCTAGGACGCTTAGTTTAGGAGATATGGGCAAAAGAAGTTTTTCATATAAAAATTTCAATTTTTTTAGGTTTTGGGTGGATTTTTCAATTTTTTGGGGTGGTCACGAATTAAAGTCCTTTTCGCTCTAGGACGCATATTTAAGGAGATATGGGCAAAAGAAGTTTTTCATATAAAAATTTCAATTTTGTTAGGATTTTTCAATTTTTTTGGGTCGTCACGAATTAAAGTCCTTTTCGCTCTAGGACGCTTAGTTTAGGAGATATGGGCAAAAGAAGTTTTTCATATAAAAATTTCAATTTTTTTAGGTTATGGGTGTATTTTTCAATTTTTTGGGGTGGTCACGAATTAAAGTCCTTTTCGCTCTAGGACGCTTAGTTTAGGAGATATGGGCAAAAGAAGTTTTTCATATAAAAATTTCAATTTTTTTAGGTTTTGGGTGGATTTTTCAATTTTTTGGGGGTGGTCACGAATTAAAGTCTTTTTCGCTCTAGGACGCTTAGTTTAGGAGATATGGGCAAAAGAAGTTTTTCATATAAAAATTTCAATTTTTTTAGGTTTTGGGTGGATTTTTCAATTTTTTGGGGGTGGTCACGAATTAAAGTCCTTTTCGCTCTAGGACGCTTAGTTTAGGAGATATGGGCAAAAGAAGTTTTTCATATAAAAATTTCAATTTTTTTAGGTTTTGGGTGGATTTTTCAATTTTTTGGGGTGGTCACGAATTAAAGTCCTTTTCGCTCTAGGACGCATATTTAAGGAGATATGGGCAAAAGAAGTTTTTCATATAAAAATTTCAATTTTTTTAGGTTTTGGGTGGATTTTTCAATTTTTTTGGGTGGTCACGAATTAAAGTCGTTTTCGCTCTAGGACGCATATTTAAGGAGATATGGGCAAAAGAAGTTTTTCATATAAAAATTTCAATTTTTTTAGGTTTTGGGTGGATTTTTCAATTTTTTGGGGTAGTCACGAATTAAAGTCCTTTTCGCTCTAGGACGCATATTTAAGGAGATATGGGCAAAAGAAGTTTTTCATATAAAAATTTCAATTTTTTTAGGTTTTGGGTGGATTTTTCAATTTTTTTGGGTGGTCACGAATTAAAGTCCTTTTCGCTCTAGGACGCTTAGTTTAGGAGATATGGGCAAAAGAAGTTTTTCATATAAAAATTTCAATTTTTTTAGGTT
This sequence comes from Haematobia irritans, assembly GCF_050003625.1. NCBI lineage: Eukaryota > Metazoa > Arthropoda > Insecta > Diptera > Muscidae > Haematobia > Haematobia irritans. The sequence continues at coordinate 211,997,053 of NC_134397.1, read as the reverse complement.
TTGGGTGGATTTTTCAATTTTTTGGAGTGGTCACGAATTATCGTCCATTTCGCTCTAGGACGCTTAGTTTAGGAGATATGGGCAAAAGAAGTTTTTCATATAAAAATTTCAATTTTTTTAGGTTTTGGGTGGATTTTTCAATTTTTTGGGGGTGGTCACGAATTAAAGTCCTTTTCGCTCTAGGACGCTTAGTTTAGGAGATATGGGCAAAAGAAGTTTTTCATATAAAAATTTCAATTTTTTTAGGTTTTGGGTGGATTTTTCAATTTTTTGGGGTGGTCACGAATTAAAGTCCTTTTCGCTCTAGGACGCATATTTAAGGAGATATGGGCAAAAGAAGTTTTTCATATAAAAATTTCAATTTTTTTAGGTTTTGGGTGGATTTTTCAATTTTTTGGGGTGGTCACGAATTAAAGTCCTTTTCGCTCTAGGACGCTTAGTTTAGGAGATATGGACAAAAGAAGTTTTTCATATAAAAATTTCAATTTTTTTAGGTTTTGGGTGGATTTTTAAATTTTTTGGGGTGGTCACGAATTAAAGTCCTTTTCGCTCTAGGACGCATATTTAAGGAGATATGGGCAAAATAAGTTTTTCATATAAAAATTTTAATTTTTTTAGGTTTTGGGTGGATTATTCAATTTTTTTGGGTGGTCACGAATTATCGTCCTTTTCGCTCTAGGACGCTTAGTTTAGGAGATATGGGCAAAATAAGTTTTTCATATAAAAATTTCAATTTTTTAGGTTTTGGGTGGATTTTTCAATTTTTTGGGGTAGTCACGAATTAAAGTCCTTTTCGCTCTAGGACGCTTAGTTTAGGAGATATGGGCAAAAGAAGTTTTTCATATAAAAATTTCAATTTTTTTAGGTTTTGGGTGAATTTTTCAATTTTTTGGGGGTGGTCACGAATTAAAGTCCTTTTCGCTCTAGGACGCTTAGTTTAGGAGATATGGGCAAAAGAAGTTTTTCATATAAAAATTTCAATTTTTTTAGGTTTTGGGTGGATTTTTCAATTTTTTGGGGTGGTCACGAATTAAAGTCCTTTTCGCTCTAGGACGCATATTTAAGGAGATATGGGCAAAAGAAGTTTTTCATATAAAAATTTCAATTTTTTTAGGTTTTGGGTGGATTTTTCAATTTTTTGGGGTAGTCACGAATTAAAGTCCTTTTCGCTCTAGGACGCATATTTAAGGAGATATGGGCAAAAGAAGTTTTTCATATAAAAATTTCAATTTTTTTAGGTTTTGGGTGGATTTTTCAATTTTTTGGGGTGGTCACGAATTATCGTCCTTTTCGCTCTAGGACGCTTAGTTTAGGAGATATGGGCAAAAGAAGTTTTTCATATAAAAATTTCAATTTTTTTAGGTTTTGGGTGGATTTTTCAATTTTTTGGGGGTGGTCACGAATTAAAGTCCTTTTCGCTCTAGGACGCTTAGTTTAGGAGATATGGGCAAAAGAAGTTTTTCATATAAAAATTTCAATTTTTTTAGGTTTTGGGTGGATTTTTCAATTTTTTGGGGTGGTCACGAATTAAAGTCCTTTTCGTTCTAGGACGCATATTTAAGGAGATATGGGCAAAAGAAGTTTTTCATATAAAAATTTCAATTTTTTTAAGTTTTGGGCGGATTTTTCAATTTTTTGGGGTGGTCACGAATTAAAGTCCTTTTCGCTCTAGGACGCTTAGTTTAGGAGATATGGACAAAAGAAGTTTTTCATAAAAAAATTTCAATTTTTTTAGGTTTTGGGTGGATTTTTCAATTTTTTGGGGTGGTCACGAATTATCGTCCTTTTCGCTCTAGGACGCTTAGTTTAGGAGATATGGGCAAAAGAAGTTTTTCATATAAAATTTCAATTTTTTTAGGTTTTGGGTGGATTTTTAAATTTTTTGGGGTGGTCACGAATTAAAGTCCTTTTCGCTCTAGGACGCATATTTAAGGAGACATGGGCAAAATAAGTTTTTCATATAAAAATTTTAATTTTTTTAGGTTTTGGGTGGATTATTCAATTTTTTTTGGGTGGTCACGAATTATCGTCCTTTTCGCTCTAGGACGCTTAGTTTAGGAGATATGGGCAAAAGAAGTTTTTCATATAAAAATTTCAATTTTTTTAGGTTTTGGGTGGATTTTTCAATTTTTTGGGGTGGTCACGAATTAAAGTCCTTTTCGCTCTAGGACGCATATTTAAGGAGATATGGGCAAAAGAAGTTTTTCATATAAAAATTTCAATTTTTTTAGGTTTTGGGTGGATTTTTCAATTTTTTTGGGTGGTCACGAATTAAAGTCCTTTTCGCTCTAGGACGCTTAGTTTAGGAGATATGGGCAAAAGAAGTTTTTCATATAAAAATTTCAATTTTTTTAGGTTTTGGGTGGATTTTTCAATTTTTTGGGGTGGTCACGAATTATCGTCCTTTTCGCTCTAGGACGCTTAGTTTAGGAGATATGGGCAAAAGAAGTTTTTCATATAAAAATTTCAATTTTTTTAGGTTTTGGGTGGATTATTCAATTTTTTTGGGTGGTCACGAATTATCGTCCTTTTCGCTCTAGGACGCTTAGTTTAGGAGATATGGGCAAAAGAAGTTTTTCATATAAAAATTTCAATTTTTTTAGGTTTTGGGTGGATTTTTCAATTTTTTGGGGTGGTCACGAATTATCGTCCTTTTCGCTCTAGGACGCTTAGTTTAGGAGATATGGGCAAAAGAAGTTTTTCATATAAAAATTTCAATTTTTTTAGGTTTTGGGTGAATTTTTCAATTTTTTGGGGGTGGTCACGAATTAAAGTCCTTTTCGCTCTAGGACGCTTAGTTTAGGAGATATGGGCAAAAGAAGTTTTTCATATAAAAATTTCAATTTTTTTAGGTTTTGGGTGGATTTTTCAATTTTTTGGGGTGGTCACGAATTAAAGTCCTTTTCGCTCTAGGACGCATATTTAAGGAGATATGGGCAAAAGAAGTTTTTCATATAAAAATTTCAATTTTTTTAGGTTTTGGGTGGATTTTTCAATTTTTTGGGGTAGTCACGAATTAAAGTCCTTTTCGCTCTAGGACGCATATTTAAGGAGATATGGGCAAAAGAAGTTTTTCATATAAAAATTTCAATTTTTTTAGGTTTTGGGTGGATTTTTCAATTTTTTGGGGTGGTCACGAATTATCGTCCTTTTCGCTCTAGGACGCTTAGTTTAGGAGATATGGGCAAAAGAAGTTTTTCATATAAAAATTTCAATTTTTTTAGGTTTTGGGTGGATTTTTCAATTTTTTGGGGGTGGTCACGAATTAAAGTCCTTTTCGCTCTAGGACGCTTAGTTTAGGAGATATGGGCAAAAGAAGTTTTTCATATAAAAATTTCAATTTTTTTAGGTTTTGGGTGGATTTTTCAATTTTTTGGGGTGGTCACGAATTAAAGTCCTTTTCGCTCTAGGACGCATATTTAAGGAGATATGGGCAAAAGAAGTTTTTCATATAAAAATTTCAATTTTTTTAAGTTTTGGGTGGATTTTTCAATTTTTTGGGGTGGTCACGAATTAAAGTCCTTTTCGCTCTAGGACGCTTAGTTTAGGAGATATGGACAAAAGAAGTTTTTCATATAAAAATTTCAATTTTTTTAGGTTTTGGGTGGATTTTTCAATTTTTTGGGGTGGTCACGAATTAAAGTCCTTTTCGCTCTAGGACGCTTAGTTTAGGAGATATGGGCAAAAGAAGTTTTTCATATAAAATTTCAAATTTTTAGGTTTTGGGTGGATTTTTAAATTTTTTGGGGTGGTCACGAATTAAAGTCCTTTTCGCTCTAGGACGCATATTTAAGGAGATATGGGCAAAATAAGTTTTTCATATAAAAATTTTAATTTTTTTAGGTTTTGGGTGGATTATTCAATTTTTTTTGGGTGGTCACGAATTATCGTCCTTTTCGCTCTAGGACGCTTAGTTTAGGAGATATGGGCAAAAGAAGTTTTTCATATAAAAATTTCAATTTTTTAGATTTTGGGTGGATTTTTCAATTTTTTAGGGTGGTCACGAATTATCGTCCTTTTCGCTCTAGGACGCTTAGTTTAGGAGATATGGGCAAAAGAAGTTTTTCATATAAAAATTTCAATTTTTTTAGGTTTTGGGTGAATTTTTCAATTTTTTGGGGGTGGTCACGAATTAAAGTCCTTTTCGCTCTAGGACGCTTAGTTTAGGAGATATGGGCAAAAGAAGTTTTTCATATAAAAATTTCAATTTTTTTAGGTTTTGGGTGGATTTTTCAATTTTTTGGGGTGGTCACGAATTAAAGTCCTTTTCGCTCTAGGACGCATATTTAAGGAGATATGGGCAAAAGAAGTTTTTCATATAAAAATTTCAATTTTTTTAGGTTTTGGGTGGATTTTTCAATTTTTTGGGGTAGTCACGAATTAAAGTCCTTTTCGCTCTAGGACGCATATTTAAGGAGATATGGGCAAAAGAAGTTTTTCATATAAAAATTTCAATTTTTTTAGGTTTTGGGTGGATTTTTCAATTTTTTTGGGTGGTCACGAATTAAAGTCCTTTTCGCTCTAGGACGCTTAGTTTAGGAGATATGGGCAAAAGAAGTTTTTCATATAAAAATTTCAATTTTTTTAGGTTTTGGGTGGATTTTTAAATTTTTTGGGGTGGTCACGAATTATCGTCCTTTTCGCTCTAGGACGCTTAGTTTAGGAGATATGGGCAAAAGAAGTTTTTCATATAAAAATTTCAATTTTTTTAGGTTTTGGGTGGATTTTTCAATTTTTTGGGGGTGGTCACGAATTAAAGTCCTTTTCGCTCTAGGACGCTTAGTTTAGGAGATATGGGCAAAAGAAGTTTTTCATATAAAAATTTCAATTTTTTTAGGTTTTGGGTGGATTTTTCAATTTTTTGGAGTGGTCACGAATTAAAGTCCTTTTCGCTCTAGGACGCATATTTAAGGAGATATGGGCAAAAGAAGTTTTTCATATAAAAATTTCAATTTTTTTAGGTTTTGGGTGGATTTTTCAATTTTTTGGGGTGGTCACGAATTAAAGTCCTTTTCGCTCTAGGACGCTTAGTTTAGGAGATATGGGCAAAAGAAGTTTTTCATATAAAAATTTAAATTTTTTTAGGTTTTGGGTGGATTTTTCAATTTTTTGGGGTGGTCACGAATTAAAGTCCTTTTCGCTCTAGGACGCATATTTAAGGAGATATGGGCAAAATAAGTTTTTCATATAAAAATTTTAATTTTTTTAGGTTTTGGGTGGATTATTCAATTTTTTTGGGTGGTCACGAATTATCGTCCTTTTCGCTCTAGGACGCTTAGTTTAGGAGATATGGGCAAAAGAAGTTTTTCATATAAAAATTTCAATTTTTTTTGGTTTTGGGTGGATTTTTCAATTTTTTGGGGTGGTCACGAATTAAAGTCCTTTTCGCTCTAGGACGCATATTTAAGGAGATATGGGCAAAAGAAGTTTTTCATATAAAAATTTCAATTTTTTTTTGGTTTTGGGTGAATTTTTCAATTTTTTGGGGTAGTCACGAATTAAAGTCCTTTTCGCTCTAGGACGCATATTTAAGGAGATATGGGCAAAATAAGTTTTTCATATAAAAATTTTAATTTTTTTAGGTTTTGGGTGGATTTTTCAATTTTTTTGGGTGGTCACGAATTAAAGTCGTTTTCGCTCTAGGACGCATATTTAAGGAGATATGGGCGAAAGAAGTTTTTCATATAAAAATTTCAATTTTTTTAGGTTTTGGGTGGATTTTTCAATTTTTTGGGGTAGTCACGAATTAAATTCCTTTTCGCTCTAGGACGCTTAGTTTAGGAGATATGGGCAAAAGAAGTTTTTCATATAAAAATTTCAATTTTTTTAGGTTTTGGGTGGATTTTTCAATTTTTTTTGGGTGGTCACGAATTAAAGTCTTTTTCGCTCTAGGACGCTTAGTTTAGGAGATATTGGCCAAAGAAGTTTTTCATATAAAAATTTCAATTTTTTAGGTTTTGGGTGGATTTTTCAATGTTTTGGGGTAGTCACGAATTAAAGTCCTTTTCGCTCTAGGACGCTTAGTTTAGGAGATATGGGCAAAAGAAGTTTTTCATATAAAAATTTCAATTTTTTTAGGTTTTGGGTGGATTTTTCAATTTTTTGGGGTGGTCACGAATTAAAGTCCTTTTCGCTCTAGGACGCATATTTAAGGAGATATGGGCAAAAGAAGTTTTTCATATAAAAATTTCAATTTTGTTAGGATTTTTAAATTTTTTTGGGTCGTCACGAATTAAAGTCCTTTTCGCTCTAGGACGCTTAGTTTAGGAGATATGGGCAAAAGAAGTTTTTCATATAAAAATTTCAATTTTTTTAGGTTATGGGTGTATTTTTCAATTTTTTGGGGTGGTCACGAATTAAAGTCCTTTTCGCTCTAGGACGCTTAGTTTAGGAGATATGGGCAAAAGAAGTTTTTCATATAAAAATTTCAATTTTTTTAGGTTTTGGGTGGATTTTTCAATTTTGTGGGGGTGGTCACGAATTAAAGTCTTTTTCGCTCTAGGACGCTTAGTTTAGGAGATATGGGCAAAAGAAGTTTTTCATATAAAAATTTCAATTTTTTTAGGTTTTGGGTGGATTTTTCAATTTTTTGGGGTGGTCACGAATTATCGTCCTTTTCGCTCTAGGACGCTTAGTTTAGGAGATATGGGCAAAAGAAGTTTTTCATATAAAAATTTCAATTTTTTTAGGTTTTGGGTGGATTTTTCAATTTTTTGGGGGTGGTCACGAATTAAAGTCCTTTTCGCTCTAGGACGCTTAGTTTAGGAGATATGGGCAAAAGAAGTTTTTCATATAAAAATTTCAATTTTTTTAGGTTTTGGGTGGATTTTTCAATTTTTTGGGGTGGTCACGAATTAAAGTCCTTTTCGCTCTAGGACGCTTAGTTTAGGAGATATGGGCAAAAGAAGTTTTTCATATAAAATTTCAAATTTTTAGGTTTTGGGTGGATTTTTAAATTTTTTGGGGTGGTCACGAATTAAAGTCCTTTTCGCTCTAGGACGCATATTTAAGGAGATATGGGCAAAATAAGTTTTTCATATAAAAATTTTAATTTTTTTAGGTTTTGGGTGGATTATTCAATTTTTTTTGGGTGGTCACGAATTATCGTCCTTTTCGCTCTAGGACGCTTAGTTTAGGAGATATGGGCAAAAGAAGTTTTTCATATAAAAATTTCAATTTTTTAGGTTTTGGGTGGATTTTTCAATTTTTTAGGGTGGTCACGAATTATCGTCCTTTTCGCTCTAGGACGCTTAGTTTAGGAGATATGGGCAAAAGAAGTTTTTCATATAAAAATTTCAATTTTTTTAGGTTTTGGGTGAATTTTTCAATTTTTTGGGGGTGGTCACGAATTAAAGTCCTTTTCGCTCTAGGACGCTTAGTTTAGGAGATATGGGCAAAAGAAGTTTTTCATATAAAAATTTCAATTTTTTTAGGTTTTGGGTGGATTTTTCAATTTTTTGGGGTGGTCACGAATTAAAGTCCTTTTCGCTCTAGGACGCATATTTAAGGAGATATGGGCAAAAGAAGTTTTTCATATAAAAATTTCAATTTTTTTAGGTTTTGGGTGGATTTTTCAATTTTTTGGGGTAGTCACGAATTAAAGTCCTTTTCGCTCTAGGACGCATATTTAAGGAGATATGGGCAAAAGAAGTTTTTCATATAAAAATTTCAATTTTTTTAGGTTTTGGGTGGATTTTTCAATTTTTTTGGGTGGTCACGAATTAAAGTCCTTTTCGCTCTAGGACGCTTAGTTTAGGAGATATGGGCAAAAGAAGTTTTTCATATAAAAATTTCAATTTTTTTAGGTTTTGGGTGGATTTTTAATTTTTTTGGGGTGGTCACGAATTATCGTCCTTTTCGCTCTAGGACGCTTAGTTTAGGAGATATGGGCAAAAGAAGTTTTTCATATAAAAATTTCAATTTTTTTAGGTTTTGGGTGGATTTTTCAATTTTTTGGGGGTGGTCACGAATTAAAGTCCTTTTCGCTCTAGGACGCTTAGTTTAGGAGATATGGGCAAAAGAAGTTTTTCATATAAAAATTTCAATTTTTTTAGGTTTTGGGTGGATTTTTCAATTTTTTTTGGGTGGTCACGAATTAAAGTCTTTTTCGCTCTAGGACGCTTAGTTTAGGAGATATTGGCCAAAGAAGTTTTTCATATAAAAATTTCAATTTTTTAGGTTTTGGGTGGATTTTTCAATGTTTTGGGGTAGTCACGAATTAAAGTCCTTTTCGCTCTAGGACGCTTAGTTTAGGAGATATGGGCAAAAGAAGTTTTTCATATAAAAATTTCAATTTTTTTAGGTTTTGGGTGGATTTTTCAATTTTTTGGGGTGGTCACGAATTAAAGTCCTTTTCGCTCTAGGACGCATATTTAAGGAGATATGGGCAAAAGAAGTTTTTCATATAAAAATTTCAATTTTGTTAGGATTTTTAAATTTTTTTGGGTCGTCACGAATTAAAGTCCTTTTCGCTCTAGGACGCTTAGTTTAGGAGATATGGGCAAAATAAGTTTTTCATATAAAAATTTCAATTTTTTTAGGTTTTGGGTGGATTTTTCAATTTTTTGGAGTGGTCACGAATTAAAGTCCTTTTCGCTCTAGGACGCATATTTAAGGAGATATGGGCAAAAGAAGTTTTTCATATAAAAATTTCAATTTTTTTAGGTTTTGGGTGGATTTTTCAATTTTTTGGGGTGGTCACGAATTAAAGTCCTTTTCGCTCTAGGACGCTTAGTTTAGGAGATATGGGCAAAAGAAGTTTTTCATATAAAAATTTAAATTTTTTTAGGTTTTGGGTGGATTTTTCAATTTTTTGGGGTGGTCACGAATTAAAGTCCTTTTCGCTCTAGGACGCATATTTAAGGAGATATGGGCAAAATAAGTTTTTCATATAAAAATTTTAATTTATTTAGGTTTTGGGTGGATTATTCAATTTTTTTGGGTGGTCACGAATTATCGTCCTTTTCGCTCTAGGACGCTTAGTTTAGGAGATATGGGCAAAAGAAGTTTTTCATATAAAAATTTCAATTTTTTTAGGTTTTGGGTGGATTTTTCAATTTTTTGGGGTGGTCACGAATTAAAGTCCTTTTCGCTCTAGGACGCATATTTAAGGAGATATGGGCAAAAGAAGTTTTTCATATAAAAATTTCAATTTTTTTTGGTTTTGGGTGGATTTTTCAATTTTTTGGGGTAGTCACGAATTAAAGTCCTTTTCGCTCTAGGACGCATATTTAAGGAGATATGGGCAAAATAAGTTTTTCATATAAAAATTTTAATTTTTTTAGGTTTTGGGTGGATTTTTCAATTTTTTTGGGTGGTCACGAATTAAAGTCGTTTTCGCTCTAGGACGCATATTTAAGGAGATATGGGCGAAAGAAGTTTTTCATATAAAAATTTCAATTTTTTTAGGTTTTGGGTGGATTTTTCAATTTTTTGGGGTAGTCACGAATTAAATTCCTTTTCGCTCTAGGACGCTTAGTTTAGGAGATATGGGCAAAAGAAGTTTTTCATATAAAAATTTCAATTTTTTTAGGTTTTGGGTGGATTTTTCAATTTTTTTTGGGTGGTCACGAATTAAAGTCTTTTTCGCTCTAGGACGCTTAGTTTAGGAGATATTGGCCAAAGAAGTTTTTCATATAAAAATTTCAATTTTTTAGGTTTTGGGTGGATTTTTCAATTTTTTGGGGTAGTCACGAATTAAAGTCCTTTTCGCTCTAGGACGCTTAGTTTAGGAGATATGGGCAAAAGAAGTTTTTCATATAAAAATTTCAATTTTTTTAGGTTTTGGGTGGATTTTTCAATTTTTTGGGGTGGTCACGAATTAAAGTCCTTTTCGCTCTAGGACGCATATTTAAGGAGATATGGGCAAAAGAAGTTTTTCATATAAAAATTTCAATTTTGTTAGGATTTTTAAATTTTTTTGGGTCGTCACGAATTAAAGTCCTTTTCGCTCTAGGACGCTTAGTTTAGGAGATATGGGCAAAAGAAGTTTTTCATATAAAAATTTCAATTTTTTTAGGTTATGGGTGTATTTTTCAATTTTTTGGGGTGGTCACGAATTAAAGTCCTTTTCGCTCTAGGACGCTTAGTTTAGGAGATATGGGCAAAAGAAGTTTTTCATATAAAAATTTCAATTTTTTTAGGTTTTGGGTGGATTTTTCAATTTTGTGGGGGTGGTCACGAATTAAAGTCTTTTTCGCTCTAGGACGCTTAGTTTAGGAGATATGGGCAAAAGAAGTTTTTCATATAAAAATTTCAATTTTTTTAGGTTTTGGGTGGATTTTTCAATTTTTTGGGGTGGTCACGAATTATCGTCCTTTTCGCTCTAGGACGCTTAGTTTAGGAGATATGGGCAAAAGAAGTTTTTCATATAAAAATTTCAATTTTTTTAGGTTTTGGGTGGATTTTTCAATTTTTTGGGGGTGGTCACGAATTAAAGTCCTTTTCGCTCTAGGACGCTTAGTTTAGGAGATATGGGCAAAAGAAGTTTTTCATATAAAAATTTCAATTTTTTTAGGTTTTGGGTGGATTTTTCAATTTTTTGGGGTGGTCACGAATTAAAGTCCTTTTCGCTCTAGGACGCATATTTAAGGAGATATGGGCAAAAGAAGTTTTTCATATAAAAATTTCAATTTTTTTAAGTTTTGGGTGGATTTTTCAATTTTTTGGGGTGGTCACGAATTAAAGTCCTTTTCGCTCTAGGACGCTTAGTTTAGGAGATATGGACAAAAGAAGTTTTTCATATAAAAATTTCAATTTTTTTAGGTTTTGGGTGGATTTTTCAATTTTTTGGGGGTGGTCACGAATTAAAGTCCTTTTCGCTCTAGGACGCTTAGTTTAGGAGATATGGGCAAAAGAAGTTTTTCATATAAAAATTTCAATTTTTTTAGGTTTTGGGTGGATTTTTCAATTTTTTGGGGTGGTCACGAATTAAAGTCCTTTTCGCTCTAGGACGCATATTTAAGGAGATATGGGCAAAAGAAGTTTTTCATATAAAAATTTCAATTTTTTTAGGTTTTGGGTGGATTTTTCAATTTTTTGGGGTAGTCACGAATTATCGTCCTTTTCGCTCTAGGACGCATATTTAAGGAGATATGGGCAAAAGAAGTTTTTCATATAAAAATTTCAATTTTTTTAGGTTTTGGGTGGATTTTTCAATTTTTTTGGGTGGTCACGAATTAAAGTCCTTTTCGCTCTAGGACGCTTAGTTGAGGAGATATGGGCAAAAGAAGTTTTTCATATAAAAATTTCAATTTTTTTAGGTTTTGGGTGGATTTTTCAATTTTTTGGGGTGGTCACGAATTATCGTCCTTTTCGCTCTAGGACGCTTAGTTTAGGAGATATGGGCAAAAGAAGTTTTTCATATAAAAATTTCAATTTTTTTAGGTTTTGGGTGGATTTTTCAATTTTTTGGGGGTGGTCACGAATTAAAGTCCTTTTCGCTCTAGGACGCTTAGTTTAGGAGATATGGGCAAAAGAAGTTTTTCATATAAAAATTTCAATTTTTTTAGGTTTTGGGTGGATTTTTCAATTTTTTGGGGTGGTCACGAATTAAAGTCCTTTTCGCTCTAGGACGCATATTTAAGGAGATATGGGCAAAAGAAGTTTTTCATATAAAAATTTCAATTTTTTTAGGTTTTGGGTGGATTTTTCAATTTTTTGGGGTGGTCACGAATTAAAGTCCTTTTCGCTCTAGGACGCTTAGTTTAGGAGATATGGACAAAAGAAGTTTTTCATATAAAAATTTCAATTTTTTTAGGTTTTGGGTGGATTTTTAAATTTTTTGGGGTGGTCACGAATTAAAGTCCTTTTCGCTCTAGGACGCATATTTAAGGAGATATGGGCAAAAGAAGTTTTTCATATAAAAATTTCAATTTTTTTAGGTTTTGGGTGGATTTTTCAATTTTTTGGGGTAGTCACGAATTAAATTCCTTTTCGCTCTAGGACGCTTAGTTTAGGAGATATGGGCAAAAGAAGTTTTTCATATAAAAATTTCAATTTTTTTAGGTTTTGGGTGGATTTTTCAATTTTTTTTGGGTGGTCACGAATTAAAGTCTTTTTCGCTCTAGGACGCTTAGTTTAGGAGATATTGGCCAAAGAAGTTTTTCATATAAAAATTTCAATTTTTTAGGTTTTGGGTGGATTTTTCAATGTTTTGGGGTAGTCACGAATTAAAGTCCTTTTCGCTCTAGGACGCTTAGTTTAGGAGATATGGGCAAAAGAAGTTTTTCATATAAAAATTTCAATTTTTTTAGGTTTTGGGTGGATTTTTAAATTTTTTGGGGTGGTCACGAATTAAAGTCCTTTTCGCTCTAGGACGCATATTTAAGGAGATATGGGCAAAAGAAGTTTTTCATATAAAAATTTCAATTTTGTTAGGATTTTTAAATTTTTTTGGGTCGTCACGAATTAAAGTCCTTTTCGCTCTAGGACGCTTAGTTTAGGAGATATGGGCAAAAGAAGTTTTTCATATAAAAATTTCAATTTTTTTAGGTTATGGGTGTATTTTTCAATTTTTTGGGGTGGTCACGAATTAAAGTCCTTTTCGCTCTAGGACGCTTAGTTTAGGAGATATGGGCAAAAGAAGTTTTTCATATAAAAATTTCAATTTTTTTAGGTTTTGGGTGGATTTTTCAATTTTGTGGGGGTGGTCACGAATTAAAGTCTTTTTCGCTCTAGGACGCTTAGTTTAGGAGATATGGGCAAAAGAAGTTTTTCATATAAAAATTTCAATTTTTTTAGGTTTTGGGTGGATTTTTCAATTTTTTGGGGTGGTCACGAATTATCGTCCTTTTCGCTCTAGGACGCTTAGTTTAGGAGATATGGGCAAAAGAAGTTTTTCATATAAAAATTTCAATTTTTTTAGGTTTTGGGTGGATTTTTCAATTTTTTGGGGGTGGTCACGAATTAAAGTCCTTTTCGCTCTAGGACGCTTAGTTTAGGAGATATGGGCAAAAGAAGTTTTTCATATAAAAATTTCAATTTTTTTAGGTTTTGGGTGGATTTTTCAATTTTTTGGGGTGGTCACGAATTAAAGTCCTTTTCGCTCTAGGACGCTTAGTTTAGGAGATATGGGCAAAAGAAGTTTTTCATATAAAATTTCAAATTTTTAGGTTTTGGGTGGATTTTTAAATTTTTTGGGGTGGTCACGAATTAAAGTCCTTTTCGCTCTAGGACGCATATTTAAGGAGATATGGGCAAAATAAGTTTTTCATATAAAAATTTTAATTTTTTTAGGTTTTGGGTGGATTATTCAATTTTTTTTGGGTGGTCACGAATTATCGTCCTTTTCGCTCTAGGACGCTTAGTTTAGGAGATATGGGCAAAAGAAGTTTTTCATATAAAAATTTCAATTTTTTTAGGTTTTGGGTGAATTTTTCAATTTTTTGGGGGTGGTCACGAATTAAAGTCCTTTTCGCTCTAGGACGCTTAGTTTAGGAGATATGGGCAAAAGAAGTTTTTCATATAAAAATTTCAATTTTTTTAGGTTTTGGGTGGATTTTTCAATTTTTTGGGGTGGTCACGAATTAAAGTCCTTTTCGCTCTAGGACGCATATTTAAGGAGATATGGGCAAAAGAAGTTTTTCATATAAAAATTTCAATTTTTTTAGGTTTTGGGTGGATTTTTCAATTTTTTGGGGTAGTCACGAATTAAAGTCCTTTTCGCTCTAGGACGCATATTTAAGGAGATATGGGCAAAAGAAGTTTTTCATATAAAAATTTCAATTTTTTTAGGTTTTGGGTGGATTTTTCAATTTTTTTGGGTGGTCACGAATTAAAGTCCTTTTCGCTCTAGGACGCTTAGTTTAGGAGATATGGGCAAAAGAAGTTTTTCATATAAAAATTTCAATTTTTTTAGGTTTTGGGTGGATTTTTAATTTTTTTGGGGTGGTCACGAATTATCGTCCTTTTCGCTCTAGGACGCTTAGTTTAGGAGATATGGGCAAAAGAAGTTTTTCATATAAAAATTTCAATTTTTTTAGGTTTTGGGTGGATTTTTCAATTTTTTGGGGGTGGTCACGAATTAAAGTCCTTTTCGCTCTAGGACGCTTAGTTTAGGAGATATGGGCAAAAGAAGTTTTTCATATAAAAATTTCAATTTTTTTAGGTTTTGGGTGGATTTTTCAATTTTTTGGAGTGGTCACGAATTAAAGTCCTTTTCGCTCTAGGACGCATATTTAAGGAGATATGGGCAAAAGAAGTTTTTCATATAAAAATTTCAATTTTTTTAGGTTTTGGGTGGATTTTTCAATTTTTTGGGGTGGTCACGAATTAAAGTCCTTTTCGCTCTAGGACGCTTAGTTTAGGAGATATGGGCAAAAGAAGTTTTTCATATAAAAATTTAAATTTTTTTAGGTTTTGGGTGGATTTTTCAATTTTTTGGGGTGGTCACGAATTAAAGTCCTTTTCGCTCTAGGACGCATATTTAAGGAGATATGGGCAAAATAAGTTTTTCATATAAAAATTTTAATTTTTTTAGGTTTTGGGTGGATTATTCAATTTTTTTGGGTGGTCACGAATTATCGTCCTTTTCGCTCTAGGACGCTTAGTTTAGGAGATATGGGCAAAAGAAGTTTTTCATATAAAAATTTCAATTTTTTTAGGTTTTGGGTGGATTTTTCAATTTTTTGGGGTGGTCACGAATTAAAGTCCTTTTCGCTCTAGGACGCATATTTAAGGAGATATGGGCAAAAGAAGTTTTTCATATAAAAATTTCAATTTTTTTTGGTTTTGGGTGGATTTTTCAATTTTTTGGGGTAGTCACGAATTAAAGTCCTTTTCGCTCTAGGACGCATATTTAAGGAGATATGGGCAAAATAAGTTTTTCATATAAAAATTTTAATTTTTTTAGGTTTTGGGTGGATTTTTCAATTTTTTTGGGTGGTCACGAATTAAAGTCGTTTTCGCTCTAGGACGCATATTTAAGGAGATATGGGCGAAAGAAGTTTTTCATATAAAAATTTCAATTTTTTTAGGTTTTGGGTGGATTTTTCAATTTTTTGGGGTAGTCACGAATTAAATTCCTTTTCGCTCTAGGACGCTTAGTTTAGGAGATATGGGCAAAAGAAGTTTTTCATATAAAAATTTCAATTTTTTTAGGTTTTGGGTGGATTTTTCAATTTTTTTTGGGTGGTCACGAATTAAAGTCTTTTTCGCTCTAGGACGCTTAGTTTAGGAGATATTGGCCAAAGAAGTTTTTCATATAAAAATTTCAATTTTTTAGGTTTTGGGTGGATTTTTCAATTTTTTGGGGTAGTCACGAATTAAAGTCCTTTTCGCTCTAGGACGCTTAGTTTAGGAGATATGGGCAAAAGAAGTTTTTCATATAAAAATTTCAATTTTTTTAGGTTTTGGGTGGATTTTTCAATTTTTTGGGGTGGTCACGAATTAAAGTCCTTTTCGCTCTAGGACGCATATTTAAGGAGATATGGGCAAAAGAAGTTTTTCATATAAAAATTTCAATTTTGTTAGGATTTTTAAATTTTTTTGGGTCGTCACGAATTAAAGTCCTTTTCGCTCTAGGACGCTTAGTTTAGGAGATATGGGCAAAAGAAGTTTTTCATATAAAAATTTCAATTTTTTTAGGTTATGGGTGTATTTTTCAATTTTTTGGGGTGGTCACGAATTAAAGTCCTTTTCGCTCTAGGACGCTTAGTTTAGGAGATATGGGCAAAAGAAGTTTTTCATATAAAAATTTCAATTTTTTTAGGTTTTGGGTGGATTTTTCAATTTTGTGGGGGTGGTCACGAATTAAAGTCTTTTTCGCTCTAGGACGCTTAGTTTAGGAGATATGGGCAAAAGAAGTTTTTCATATAAAAATTTCAATTTTTTTAGGTTTTGGGTGGATTTTTCAATTTTTTGGGGTGGTCACGAATTATCGTCCTTTTCGCTCTAGGACGCTTAGTTTAGGAGATATGGGCAAAAGAAGTTTTTCATATAAAAATTTCAATTTTTTTAGGTTTTGGGTGGATTTTTCAATTTTTTGGGGGTGGTCACGAATTAAAGTCCTTTTCGCTCTAGGACGCTTAGTTTAGGAGATATGGGCAAAAGAAGTTTTTCATATAAAAATTTCAATTTTTTTAGGTTTTGGGTGGATTTTTCAATTTTTTGGGGTGGTCACGAATTAAAGTCCTTTTCGCTCTAGGACGCATATTTAAGGAGATATGGGCAAAAGAAGTTTTTCATATAAAAATTTCAATTTTTTTAAGTTTTGGGTGGATTTTTCAATTTTTTGGGGTGGTCACGAATTAAAGTCCTTTTCGCTCTAGGACGCTTAGTTTAGGAGATATGGACAAAAGAAGTTTTTCATATAAAAATTTCAATTTTTTTAGGTTTTGGGTGGATTTTTCAATTTTTTGGGGGTGGTCACGAATTAAAGTCCTTTTCGCTCTAGGACGCTTAGTTTAGGAGATATGGGCAAAAGAAGTTTTTCATATAAAAATTTCAATTTTTTTAGGTTTTGGGTGGATTTTTCAATTTTTTGGGGTGGTCACGAATTAAAGTCCTTTTCGCTCTAGGACGCATATTTAAGGAGATATGGGCAAAAGAAGTTTTTCATATAAAAATTTCAATTTTTTTAGGTTTTGGGTGGATTTTTCAATTTTTTGGGGTAGTCACGAATTAAAGTCCTTTTCGCTCTAGGACGCATATTTAAGGAGATATGGGCAAAAGAAGTTTTTCATATAAAAATTTCAATTTTTTTAGGTTTTGGGTGGATTTTTCAATTTTTTTGGGTGGTCACGAATTAAAGTCCTTTTCGCTCTAGGACGCTTAGTTGAGGAGATATGGGCAAAAGAAGTTTTTCATATAAAAATTTCAATTTTTTTAGGTTTTGGGTGGATTTTTCAATTTTTTGGGGTGGTCACGAATTATCGTCCTTTTCGCTCTAGGACGCTTAGTTTAGGAGATATGGGCAAAAGAAGTTTTTCATATAAAAATTTCAATTTTTTTAGGTTTTGGGTGGATTTTTCAATTTTTTGGGGGTGGTCACGAATTAAAGTCCTTTTCGCTCTAGGACGCTTAGTTTAGGAGATATGGGCAAAAGAAGTTTTTCATATAAAAATTTCAATTTTTTTAGGTTTTGGGTGGATTTTTCAATTTTTTGGGGTGGTCACGAATTAAAGTCCTTTTCGCTCTAGGACGCATATTTAAGGAGATATGGGCAAAAGAAGTTTTTCATATAAAAATTTCAATTTTTTTAGGTTTTGGGTGGATTTTTCAATTTTTTGGGGTGGTCACGAATTAAAGTCCTTTTCGCTCTAGGACGCTTAGTTTAGGAGATATGGACAAAAGAAGTTTTTCATATAAAAATTTCAATTTTTTTAGGTTTTGGGTGGATTTTTAAATTTTTTGGGGTGGTCACGAATTAAAGTCCTTTTCGCTCTAGGACGCATATTTAAGGAGATATGGGCAAAAGAAGTTTTTCATATAAAAATTTCAATTTTTTTAGGTTTTGGGTGGATTTTTCAATTTTTTGGGGTAGTCACGAATTAAAGTCCTTTTCGCTCTAGGACGCATATTTAAGGAGATATGGGCAAAAGAAGTTTTTCATATAAAAATTTCAATTTTTTTAGGTTTTGGGTGGATTTTTCAATTTTTTGGGGTGGTCACGAATTATCGTCCTTTTCGCTCTAGGACGCTTAGTTTAGGAGATATGGGCAAAAGAAGTTGTTCATATAAAAATTTCAATTTTTTTAGGTTTTGGGTGGATTTTTCAATTTTTTGGGGGTGGTCACGAATTAAAGTCCTTTTCGCTCTAGGACGCTTAGTTTAGGAGATATGGGCAAAAGAAGTTTTTCATATAAAAATTTCAATTTTTTTAGGTTTTGGGTGGATTTTTCAATTTTTTGGGGTGGTCACGAATTAAAGTCCTTTTCGCTCTAGGACGCATATTTAAGGAGATATGGGCAAAAGAAGTTTTTCATATAAAAATTTCAATTTTTTTAGGTTTTGGGTGAATTTTTCAATTTTTTGGGGGTGGTCACGAATTAAAGTCCTTTTCGCTCTAGGACGCATATTTAAGGAGATATGGGCAAAAGAAGTTTTTCATATAAAAATTTCAATTTTTTTAGGTTTTGGGTGGATTTTTCAATTTTTTGGGGTGGTCACGAATTAAAGTCCTTTTCGCTCTAGGACGCATATTTAAGGAGATATGGGCAAAAGAAGTTTTTCATATAAAAATTTCAATTTTTTTAGGTTTTGGGTGGATTTTTCAATTTTTTGGGGTAGTCACGAATTAAAGTCCTTTTCGCTCTAGGACGCATATTTAAGGAGATATGGGCAAAAGAAGTTTTTCATA
Source organism: Haematobia irritans (assembly GCF_050003625.1). Lineage (NCBI taxonomy): Eukaryota > Metazoa > Arthropoda > Insecta > Diptera > Muscidae > Haematobia > Haematobia irritans. The sequence continues at coordinate 211,978,755 of NC_134397.1, read as the reverse complement.
TAAAAATTTCAATTTTTTTAGGTTTTGGGTGGATTTTTCAATTTTTTTGGGTGGTCACGAATTAAAGTCCTTTTCGCTCTAGGACGCTTAGTTTAGGAGATATGGGCAAAAGAAGTTTTTCATATAAAAATTTCAATTTTTTTAGGTTTTGGGTGGATTTTTCAATTTTTTGGGGTGGTCACGAATTATCGTCCTTTTCGCTCTAGGACGCTTAGTTTAGGAGATATGGGCAAAAGAAGTTTTTCATATAAAAATTTCAATTTTTTTAGGTTTTGGGTGGATTATTCAATTTTTTTGGGTGGTCACCAATTATCGTCCTTTTCGCTCTAGGACGCTTAGTTTAGGAGATATGGGCAAAAGAAGTTTTTCATATAAAAATTTCAATTTTTTTAGGTTTTGGGTGGATTTTTCAATTTTTTGGGGTGGTCACGAATTATCGTCCTTTTCGCTCTAGGACGCTTAGTTTAGGAGATATGAGCAAAAGAAGTTTTTCATATAAAAATTTCAATTTTTTTAGGTTTTGGGTGAATTTTTCAATTTTTTGGGGGTGGTCACGAATTAAAGTCCTTTTCGCTCTAGGACGCTTAGTTTAGGAGATATGGGCAAAAGAAGTTTTTCATATAAAAATTTCAATTTTTTTAGGTTTTGGGTGGATTTTTCAATTTTTTGGGGTGGTCACGAATTAAAGTCCTTTTCGCTCTAGGACGCATATTTAAGGAGATATGGGCAAAAGAAGTTTTTCATATAAAAATTTCAATTTTTTTAGGTTTTGGGTGGATTTTTCAATTTTTTGGGGTAGTCACGAATTAAAGTCCTTTTCGCTCTAGGACGCATATTTAAGGAGATATGGGCAAAAGAAGTTTTTCATATAAAAATTTCAATTTTTTTAGGTTTTGGGTGGATTTTTCAATTTTTTGGGGTGGTCACGAATTATCGTCCTTTTCGCTCTAGGACGCTTAGTTTAGGAGATATGGGCAAAAGAAGTTTTTCATATAAAAATTTCAATTTTTTTAGGTTTTGGGTGGATTTTTCAATTTTTTGGGGGTGGTCACGAATTAAAGTCCTTTTCGCTCTAGGACGCTTAGTTTAGGAGATATGGGCAAAAGAAGTTTTTCATATAAAAATTTCAATTTTTTTAGGTTTTGGGTGGATTTTTCAATTTTTTGGGGTGGTCACGAATTAAAGTCCTTTTCGCTCTAGGACGCATATTTAAGGAGATATGGGCAAAAGAAGTTTTTCATATAAAAATTTCAATTTTTTTAAGTTTTGGGTGGATTTTTCAATTTTTTGGGGTGGTCACGAATTAAAGTCCTTTTCGCTCTAGGACGCTTAGTTTAGGAGATATGGACAAAAGAAGTTTTTCATATAAAAATTTCAATTTTTTTAGGTTTTGGGTGGATTTTTCAATTTTTTGGGGTGGTCACGAATTAAAGTCCTTTTCGCTCTAGGACGCTTAGTTTAGGAGATATGGGCAAAAGAAGTTTTTCATATAAAATTTCAATTTTTTTAGGTTTTGGGTGGATTTTTAAATTTTTTGGGGGTGTTCACGAATTAAAGTCCTTTTCGCTCTAGGACGCATATTTAAGGAGATATGGGCAAAATAAGTTTTTCATATAAAAATTTTAATTTTTTTAGGTTTTGGGTGGATTATTCAATTTTTTTTGGGTGGTCACGAATTATCGTCCTTTTCGCTCTAGGACGCTTAGTTTAGGAGATATGGGCAAAAGAAGTTTTTCATATAAAAATTTCAATTTTTTAGGTTTTGGGTGGATTTTTCAATTTTTTAGGGTGGTCACGAATTATCGTCCTTTTCGCTCTAGGACGCTTAGTTTAGGAGATATGGGCAAAAGAAGTTTTTCATATAAAAATTTCAATTTTTTTAGGTTTTGGGTGAATTTTTCAATTTTTTGGGGGTGGTCACGAATTAAAGTCCTTTTCGCTCTAGGACGCTTAGTTTAGGAGATATGGGCAAAAGAAGTTTTTCATATAAAAATTTCAATTTTTTTAGGTTTTGGGTGGATTTTTCAATTTTTTGGGGTGGTCACGAATTAAAGTCCTTTTCGCTCTAGGACGCATATTTAAGGAGATATGGGCAAAAGAAGTTTTTCATATAAAAATTTCAATTTTTTTAGGTTTTGGGTGGATTTTTCAATTTTTTGGGGTAGTCACGAATTAAAGTCCTTTTCGCTCTAGGACGCATATTTAAGGAGATATGGGCAAAAGAAGTTTTTCATATAAAAATTTCAATTTTTTTAGGTTTTGGGTGGATTTTTCAATTTTTTTGGGTGGTCACGAATTAAAGTCCTTTTCGCTCTAGGACGCTTAGTTTAGGAGATATGGGCAAAAGAAGTTTTTCATATAAAAATTTCAATTTTTTTAGGTTTTGGGTGGATTTTTCAATTTTTTGGGGTGGTCACGAATTAATGTCCTTTTCGCTCTAGGACGCTTAGTTTAGGAGATATGGGCAAAAGAAGTTTTTCATATAAAAATTTCAATTTTTTTAGGTTCTGGGTGGATTTTTCAATTTTTTGGGGGTGGTCACGAATTAAAGTCCTTTTCGCTCTAGGACGCTTAGTTTAGGAGATATGGGCAAAAGAAGTTTTTCATATAAAAATTTCAATTTTTTTAGGTTTTGGGTGGATTTTTCAATTTTTTGGAGTGGTCACGAATTAAAGTCCTTTTCGCTCTAGGACGCATATTTAAGGAGATATGGGCAAAAGAAGTTTTTCATATAAAAATTTCAATTTTTTTAGGTTTTGGGTGGATTTTTCAATTTTTTGGGGTGGTCACGAATTAAAGTCCTTTTCGCTCTAGGACGCTTAGTTTAGGAGATATGGACAAAAGAAGTTTTTCATATAAAAATTTCAATTTTTTTAGGTTTTGGGTGGATTTTTCAATTTTTTGGGGTGGTCACGAATTAAAGTCCTTTTCGCTCTAGGACGCTTAGTTTAGGAGATATGGGCAAAGGAAGTTTTTCATATAAAAATTTCAATTTTTTTAGGTTTTGGGTGGATTTTTCAATTTTTTGGGGTGGTCACGAATTAAAGTCCTTTTCGCTCTAGGACGCATATTTAAGGAGATATGGGCAAAATAAGTTTTTCATATAAAAATTTTAATTTTTTTAGGTTTTGGGTGGATTATTCAATTTTTTTGGGTGGTCACGAATTATCGTCCTTTTCGCTCTAGGACGCTTAGTTTAGGAGATATGGGCAAAAGAAGTTTTTCATATAAAAATTTCAATTTTTTTAGGTTTTGGGTGGATTTTTCAATTTTTTGGGGTGGTCACGAATTAAAGTCCTTTTCGCTCTAGGACGCATATTTAAGGAGATATGGGCAAAAGGTTTTTCATATAAAAATTTCAATTTTTTTTGGTTTTGGGTGGATTTTTCAATTTTTTGGGGTAGTCACGAATTAAAGTCCTTTTCGCTCTAGGAAGCATATTTAAGGAGATATGGGCAAAAGAAGTTTTTCATATAAAAATTTCAATTTTTTTAGGTTTTGGGTGGATTTTTCAATTTTTTGGGGTGGTCACGAATTAAAGTCCTTTTCGCTCTAGGACGCATATTTAAGGAGATATGGGCAAAATAAGTTTTTCATATAAAAATTTTAATTTTTTTAGGTTTTGGGTGGATTTTTCAATTTTTTTGGGTGGTCACGAATTAAAGTCGTTTTCGCTCTAGGACGCATATTTAAGGAGATATGGGCGAAAGAAGTTTTTCATATAAAAATTTCAATTTTTTTAGGTTTTGGGTGGATTTTTCAATTTTTTGGGGTAGTCACGAATTAAAGTCCTTTTCGCTCTAGGACCAGAGATGGTCTGTATCAAACTCTTTTAGGTTTGCGACTGTCGCAAAGTTGTAAACGTCGTAAACGTCACATACGCGTCGTAAATGTAGAAAAAGTAACAAAAGTCTCAAACTGAAAATACTTTAGTCGCGTCAGCTAGGCAGCGAATTCGATGATATCCAAGACGATGGTATGTGCGAAGAAGTTTCAATTCTTAGGAATGTTCACAATTTTCGGTTTTAGTCCCCACATTTTCCCTATTGCCTTTTGCACGAGTTCAGGGTAACCGTGGATTTTCTCGTCCTTTCTTAACTTTAAGTTCAGTCTCCTGTCCAATATAACCCCAAGGTATTTTGCACACTCACCAACGGGAATTTCGATACCACCTAAGAAAATAGGCTTGATCATGGGAAAACTTTCACAAATTTCGGCAGAAACTCACAGCGAATGCTGTCAAACTAAATTAAAAAATGTTCAGGATTTCTTCTATTCAAAATTTGGTTTTCTACAGCAGGTTTACGACTTTTGCGACATACGTATTATACCGTCGCAAATGTATGTCGCAAAAGTCATAGTTTGTGACAGGCCAACCCTGTCTAGGACGCATATTTAAGGAGATATGGGCAAAAGAAGTTTTTCATATAAAAATTTAAATTTTTTTAGGTTTTGGGGGGATTTTTCAATTTTTTTGGGTGGTCACGAATTAAAGTCCTTTTCGCTCTAGGACGCTTAGTTTAGGAGATATGGGCAAAAGAAGTTTTTCATATAAAAATTTCAATTTTTTTAGGTTTTGGGTGGATTTTTCAATTTTTTGGGGTGGTCACGAATTATCGTCCTTTTCGCTCTAGGACGCTTAGTTTAGGAGATATGGGCAAAAGAAGTTTTTCATATAAAAATTTCAATTTTTTTAGGTTTTGGGTGGATTTTTCAATTTTTTGGGGGTGGTCACGAATTAAAGTCCTTTTCGCTCTAGGACGCTTAGTTTAGGAGATATGGGCAAAAGAAGTTTTTCATATAAAAATTTCAATTTTTTTAGGTTTTGGGTGGATTTTTCAATTTTTTGGGGTGGTCACGAATTAAAGTCCTTTTCGCTCTAGGACGCTTAGTTTAGGAGATATGGGCAAAAGAAGTTTTTCATATAAAAATTTCAATTTTTTTAGGTTTTGGGTGGATTTTTCAATTTTTTGGGGTGGTCACGAATTATCGTCCTTTTCGCTCTAGGACGCTTAGTTTAGGAGATATGGACAAAAGAAGTTTTTCATATAAAAATTTCAATTTTTTTAGGTTTTGGGTGGATTTTTCAATTTTTTGGGGTAGTCACGAATTAAAGTCCTTTTCGCTCTAGGACGCATATTTAAGGAGATATGGGCAAAAGAAGTTTTTCATATAAAAATTTCAATTTTTTTAGGTTTTGGGTGGATTTTTCAATTTTTTGGGGGTGGTCACGAATTAAAGTCCTTTTCGCTCTAGGACGCTTAGTTTAGGAGATATGGGCAAAAGAAGTTTTTCATATAAAAATTTCAATTTTTTTAGGTTTTGGGTGGATTTTTCAATTTTTTGGGGTGGTCACGAATTAAAGTCCTTTTCGCTCTAGGACGCATATTTAAGGAGATATGGGCAAAAGAAGTTTTTCATATAAAAATTTCAATTTTTTTAGGTTTTGGGTGGATTTTTCAATTTTTTGGGGTGGTCACGAATTAAAGTCCTTTTCGCTCTAGGACGCTTAGTTTAGGAGATAAGGGCAAAAGAAGTTTTTCATATAAAAATTTCAATTTTTTTAGGTTTTGGGTGGATTTTTCAATTTTTTGGGGTGGTCACGAATTATCGTCCTTTTCGCTCTAGGACGCTTAGTTTAGGAGATATGGGCAAAAGAAGTTTTTCATATAAAAATTTCAATTTTTTTAGGTTTTGGGTGAATTTTTCAATTTTTTGGGGGTGGTCACGAATTAAAGTCCTTTTCGCTCTACGACGCATATTTAAGGAGATATGGGCAAAAGAAGTTTTTCATATAAAAATTTCAATTTTTTTAGGTTTTGGGTGGATTTTTAAATTTTTTGGGGTGGTCACGAATTAAAGTCCTTTTCGCTCTAGGACGCATATTTAAGGAGATATGGGCAAAAGAAGTTTTTCATATAAAAATTTCAATTTTTTTAGGTTTTGGGTGGATTTTTCAATTTTTTGGGGTAGTCACGAATTAAAGTCCTTTTCGCTCTAGGACGCATATTTAAGGAGATATGGGCAAAAGAAGTTTTTCATATAAAAATTTCAATTTTTTTAGGTTTTGGGTGGATTTTTCAATTTTTTGGGGTGGTCACGAATTATCGTCCTTTTCGCTCTAGGACGCTTAGTTTAGGAGATATGGGCAAAAGAAGTTGTTCATATAAAAATTTCAATTTTTTTAGGTTTTGGGTGGATTTTTCAATTTTTTGGGGGTGGTCACGAATTAAAGTCCTTTTCGCTCTAGGACGCTTAGTTTAGGAGATATGGGCAAAAGAAGTTTTTCATATAAAAATTTCAATTTTTTTAGGTTTTGGGTGGATTTTTCAATTTTTTGGGGTGGTCACGAATTAAAGTCCTTTTCGCTCTAGGACGCATATTTAAGGAGATATGGGCAAAAGAAGTTTTTCATATAAAAATTTCAATTTTTTTAGGTTTTGGGTGAATTTTTCAATTTTTTGGGGGTGGTCACGAATTAAAGTCCTTTTCGCTCTAGGACGCATATTTAAGGAGATATGGGCAAAAGAAGTTTTTCATATAAAAATTTCAATTTTTTTAGGTTTTGGGTGGATTTTTCAATTTTTTGGGGTGGTCACGAATTAAAGTCCTTTTCGCTCTAGGACGCATATTTAAGGAGATATGGGCAAAAGAAGTTTTTCATATAAAAATTTCAATTTTTTTAGGTTTTGGGTGGATTTTTCAATTTTTTGGGGTAGTCACGAATTAAAGTCCTTTTCGCTCTAGGACGCATATTTAAGGAGATATGGGCAAAAGAAGTTTTTCATATAAAAATTTCAATTTTTTTAGGTTTTGGGTGGATTTTTCAATTTTTTTGGGTGGTCACGAATTAAAGTCCTTTTCGCTCTAGGACGCTTAGTTTAGGAGATATGGGCAAAAGAAGTTTTTCATATAAAAATTTCAATTTTTTTAGGTTTTGGGTGGATTTTTCAATTTTTTGGGGTGGTCACGAATTATCGTCCTTTTCGCTCTAGGACGCTTAGTTTAGGAGATATGGGCAAAAGAAGTTTTTCATATAAAAATTTCAATTTTTTTAGGTTTTGGGTGGATTATTCAATTTTTTTGGGTGGTCACCAATTATCGTCCTTTTCGCTCTAGGACGCTTAGTTTAGGAGATATGGGCAAAAGAAGTTTTTCATATAAAAATTTCAATTTTTTTAGGTTTTGGGTGGATTTTTCAATTTTTTGGGGTGGTCACGAATTATCGTCCTTTTCGCTCTAGGACGCTTAGTTTAGGAGATATGAGCAAAAGAAGTTTTTCATATAAAAATTTCAATTTTTTTAGGTTTTGGGTGAATTTTTCAATTTTTTGGGGGTGGTCACGAATTAAAGTCCTTTTCGCTCTAGGACGCTTAGTTTAGGAGATATGGGCAAAAGAAGTTTTTCATATAAAAATTTCAATTTTTTTAGGTTTTGGGTGGATTTTTCAATTTTTTGGGGTGGTCACGAATTAAAGTCCTTTTCGCTCTAGGACGCATATTTAAGGAGATATGGGCAAAAGAAGTTTTTCATATAAAAATTTCAATTTTTTTAGGTTTTGGGTGGATTTTTCAATTTTTTGGGGTAGTCACGAATTAAAGTCCTTTTCGCTCTAGGACGCATATTTAAGGAGATATGGGCAAAAGAAGTTTTTCATATAAAAATTTCAATTTTTTTAGGTTTTGGGTGGATTTTTCAATTTTTTGGGGTGGTCACGAATTATCGTCCTTTTCGCTCTAGGACGCTTAGTTTAGGAGATATGGGCAAAAGAAGTTTTTCATATAAAAATTTCAATTTTTTTAGGTTTTGGGTGGATTTTTCAATTTTTTGGGGGTGGTCACGAATTAAAGTCCTTTTCGCTCTAGGACGCTTAGTTTAGGAGATATGGGCAAAAGAAGTTTTTCATATAAAAATTTCAATTTTTTTAGGTTTTGGGTGGATTTTTCAATTTTTTGGGGTGGTCACGAATTAAAGTCCTTTTCGCTCTAGGACGCATATTTAAGGAGATATGGGCAAAAGAAGTTTTTCATATAAAAATTTCAATTTTTTTAAGTTTTGGGTGGATTTTTCAATTTTTTGGGGTGGTCACGAATTAAAGTCCTTTTCGCTCTAGGACGCTTAGTTTAGGAGATATGGACAAAAGAAGTTTTTCATATAAAAATTTCAATTTTTTTAGGTTTTGGGTGGATTTTTCAATTTTTTGGGGTGGTCACGAATTAAAGTCCTTTTCGCTCTAGGACGCTTAGTTTAGGAGATATGGGCAAAAGAAGTTTTTCATATAAAATTTCAATTTTTTTAGGTTTTGGGTGGATTTTTAAATTTTTTGGGGGTGTTCACGAATTAAAGTCCTTTTCGCTCTAGGACGCATATTTAAGGAGATATGGGCAAAATAAGTTTTTCATATAAAAATTTTAATTTTTTTAGGTTTTGGGTGGATTATTCAATTTTTTTTGGGTGGTCACGAATTATCGTCCTTTTCGCTCTAGGACGCTTAGTTTAGGAGATATGGGCAAAAGAAGTTTTTCATATAAAAATTTCAATTTTTTAGGTTTTGGGTGGATTTTTCAATTTTTTAGGGTGGTCACGAATTATCGTCCTTTTCGCTCTAGGACGCTTAGTTTAGGAGATATGGGCAAAAGAAGTTTTTCATATAAAAATTTCAATTTTTTTAGGTTTTGGGTGAATTTTTCAATTTTTTGGGGGTGGTCACGAATTAAAGTCCTTTTCGCTCTAGGACGCTTAGTTTAGGAGATATGGGCAAAAGAAGTTTTTCATATAAAAATTTCAATTTTTTTAGGTTTTGGGTGGATTTTTCAATTTTTTGGGGTGGTCACGAATTAAAGTCCTTTTCGCTCTAGGACGCATATTTAAGGAGATATGGGCAAAAGAAGTTTTTCATATAAAAATTTCAATTTTTTTAGGTTTTGGGTGGATTTTTCAATTTTTTGGGGTAGTCACGAATTAAAGTCCTTTTCGCTCTAGGACGCATATTTAAGGAGATATGGGCAAAAGAAGTTTTTCATATAAAAATTTCAATTTTTTTAGGTTTTGGGTGGATTTTTCAATTTTTTTGGGTGGTCACGAATTAAAGTCCTTTTCGCTCTAGGACGCTTAGTTTAGGAGATATGGGCAAAAGAAGTTTTTCATATAAAAATTTCAATTTTTTTAGGTTTTGGGTGGATTTTTCAATTTTTTGGGGTGGTCACGAATTAATGTCCTTTTCGCTCTAGGACGCTTAGTTTAGGAGATATGGGCAAAAGAAGTTTTTCATATAAAAATTTCAATTTTTTTAGGTTCTGGGTGGATTTTTCAATTTTTTGGGGGTGGTCACGAATTAAAGTCCTTTTCGCTCTAGGACGCTTAGTTTAGGAGATATGGGCAAAAGAAGTTTTTCATATAAAAATTTCAATTTTTTTAGGTTTTGGGTGGATTTTTCAATTTTTTGGAGTGGTCACGAATTAAAGTCCTTTTCGCTCTAGGACGCATATTTAAGGAGATATGGGCAAAAGAAGTTTTTCATATAAAAATTTCAATTTTTTTAGGTTTTGGGTGGATTTTTCAATTTTTTGGGGTGGTCACGAATTAAAGTCCTTTTCGCTCTAGGACGCTTAGTTTAGGAGATATGGACAAAAGAAGTTTTTCATATAAAAATTTCAATTTTTTTAGGTTTTGGGTGGATTTTTCAATTTTTTGGGGTGGTCACGAATTAAAGTCCTTTTCGCTCTAGGACGCTTAGTTTAGGAGATATGGGCAAAGGAAGTTTTTCATATAAAAATTTCAATTTTTTTAGGTTTTGGGTGGATTTTTCAATTTTTTGGGGTGGTCACGAATTAAAGTCCTTTTCGCTCTAGGACGCATATTTAAGGAGATATGGGCAAAATAAGTTTTTCATATAAAAATTTTAATTTTTTTAGGTTTTGGGTGGATTATTCAATTTTTTTGGGTGGTCACGAATTATCGTCCTTTTCGCTCTAGGACGCTTAGTTTAGGAGATATGGGCAAAAGAAGTTTTTCATATAAAAATTTCAATTTTTTTAGGTTTTGGGTGGATTTTTCAATTTTTTGGGGTGGTCACGAATTAAAGTCCTTTTCGCTCTAGGACGCATATTTAAGGAGATATGGGCAAAAGGTTTTTCATATAAAAATTTCAATTTTTTTTGGTTTTGGGTGGATTTTTCAATTTTTTGGGGTAGTCACGAATTAAAGTCCTTTTCGCTCTAGGAAGCATATTTAAGGAGATATGGGCAAAAGAAGTTTTTCATATAAAAATTTCAATTTTTTTAGGTTTTGGGTGGATTTTTCAATTTTTTGGGGTGGTCACGAATTAAAGTCCTTTTCGCTCTAGGACGCATATTTAAGGAGATATGGGCAAAATAAGTTTTTCATATAAAAATTTTAATTTTTTTAGGTTTTGGGTGGATTTTTCAATTTTTTTGGGTGGTCACGAATTAAAGTCGTTTTCGCTCTAGGACGCATATTTAAGGAGATATGGGCGAAAGAAGTTTTTCATATAAAAATTTCAATTTTTTTAGGTTTTGGGTGGATTTTTCAATTTTTTGGGGTAGTCACGAATTAAAGTCCTTTTCGCTCTAGGACCAGAGATGGTCTGTATCAAACTCTTTTAGGTTTGCGACTGTCGCAAAGTTGTAAACGTCGTAAACGTCACATACGCGTCGTAAATGTAGAAAAAGTAACAAAAGTCTCAAACTGAAAATACTTTAGTCGCGTCAGCTAGGCAGCGAATTCGATGATATCCAAGACGATGGTATGTGCGAAGAAGTTTCAATTCTTAGGAATGTTCACAATTTTCGGTTTTAGTCCCCACATTTTCCCTATTGCCTTTTGCACGAGTTCAGGGTAACCGTGGATTTTCTCGTCCTTTCTTAACTTTAAGTTCAGTCTCCTGTCCAATATAACCCCAAGGTATTTTGCACACTCACCAACGGGAATTTCGATACCACCTAAGAAAATAGGCTTGATCATGGGAAAACTTTCACAAATTTCGGCAGAAACTCACAGCGAATGCTGTCAAACTAAATTAAAAAATGTTCAGGATTTCTTCTATTCAAAATTTGGTTTTCTACAGCAGGTTTACGACTTTTGCGACATACGTATTATACCGTCGCAAATGTATGTCGCAAAAGTCATAGTTTGTGACAGGCCAACCCTGTCTAGGACGCATATTTAAGGAGATATGGGCAAAAGAAGTTTTTCATATAAAAATTTAAATTTTTTTAGGTTTTGGGGGGATTTTTCAATTTTTTTGGGTGGTCACGAATTAAAGTCCTTTTCGCTCTAGGACGCTTAGTTTAGGAGATATGGGCAAAAGAAGTTTTTCATATAAAAATTTCAATTTTTTTAGGTTTTGGGTGGATTTTTCAATTTTTTGGGGTGGTCACGAATTATCGTCCTTTTCGCTCTAGGACGCTTAGTTTAGGAGATATGGGCAAAAGAAGTTTTTCATATAAAAATTTCAATTTTTTTAGGTTTTGGGTGGATTTTTCAATTTTTTGGGGGTGGTCACGAATTAAAGTCCTTTTCGCTCTAGGACGCTTAGTTTAGGAGATATGGGCAAAAGAAGTTTTTCATATAAAAATTTCAATTTTTTTAGGTTTTGGGTGGATTTTTCAATTTTTTGGGGTGGTCACGAATTAAAGTCCTTTTCGCTCTAGGACGCTTAGTTTAGGAGATATGGGCAAAAGAAGTTTTTCATATAAAAATTTCAATTTTTTTAGGTTTTGGGTGGATTTTTCAATTTTTTGGGGTGGTCACGAATTATCGTCCTTTTCGCTCTAGGACGCTTAGTTTAGGAGATATGGACAAAAGAAGTTTTTCATATAAAAATTTCAATTTTTTTAGGTTTTGGGTGGATTTTTCAATTTTTTGGGGTAGTCACGAATTAAAGTCCTTTTCGCTCTAGGACGCATATTTAAGGAGATATGGGCAAAAGAAGTTTTTCATATAAAAATTTCAATTTTTTTAGGTTTTGGGTGGATTTTTCAATTTTTTGGGGGTGGTCACGAATTAAAGTCCTTTTCGCTCTAGGACGCTTAGTTTAGGAGATATGGGCAAAAGAAGTTTTTCATATAAAAATTTCAATTTTTTTAGGTTTTGGGTGGATTTTTCAATTTTTTGGGGTGGTCACGAATTAAAGTCCTTTTCGCTCTAGGACGCATATTTAAGGAGATATGGGCAAAAGAAGTTTTTCATATAAAAATTTCAATTTTTTTAGGTTTTGGGTGGATTTTTCAATTTTTTGGGGTGGTCACGAATTAAAGTCCTTTTCGCTCTAGGACGCTTAGTTTAGGAGATAAGGGCAAAAGAAGTTTTTCATATAAAAATTTCAATTTTTTTAGGTTTTGGGTGGATTTTTCAATTTTTTGGGGTGGTCACGAATTATCGTCCTTTTCGCTCTAGGACGCTTAGTTTAGGAGATATGGGCAAAAGAAGTTTTTCATATAAAAATTTCAATTTTTTTAGGTTTTGGGTGAATTTTTCAATTTTTTGGGGGTGGTCACGAATTAAAGTCCTTTTCGCTCTACGACGCTTAGTTTAGAAGATATGGGCAAAAGAAGTTTTTCATATAAAAATTTCAATTTTTTTAGGTTTTGGGTGGATTTTTCAATTTTTTGGGGTGGTCACGAATTAATGTCCTTTTCGCTCTAGGACGCATATTTAAGGAGATATGGGCAAAAGAAGTTTTTCATATAAAAATTTCAATTTTTTTAGGTTTTGGGTGGATTTTTAAATTTTTTGGGGTAGTCACGAATTAAAGTCCTTTTCGCTCTAGGACGCATATTTAAGGAGATATGGGCAAAAGAAGTTTTTCATATAAAAATTTCAATTTTTTTAGGTTTTGGGTGGATTTTTCAATTTTTTTGGGTGGTCACGAATTAAAGTCCTTTTCGCTCTAGGACGCTTAGTTTAGGAGATATGGGCAAAAGAAGTTTTTCATATAAAAATTTCAATTTTTTTAGGTTTTGGGTAGATTTTTCAATTTTTTGGGGTGGTCACGAATTAAAGTCCTTTTCGCTCTAGGACGCATATTTAAGGAGATATGGGCAAAAGAAGTTTTTCATATAAAAATTTCAATTTTTTTAGGTTTTGGGTGGATTTTTCAATTTTTTGGGGTAGTCACGAATTAAAGTCCTTTTCGCTCTAGGACGCATATTTAAGGAGATATGGGCAAAAGAAGTTTTTCATATAAAAATTTCAATTTTTTTAGGTTTTGGGTGGATTTTTCAATTTTTTGGGGTGGTCACGAATTAAAGTCCTTTTCGCTCTAGGACGCATATTTAAGGAGATATGGGCAAAATAAGTTTTTCATATAAAAATTTTAATTTTTTTAGGTTTTGGGTGGATTTTTCAATTTTTTGGGGTAGTCACGAATTAAAGTCCTTTTCGCTCTAGGACGCATATTTAAGGAGATATGGGCAAAAGAAGTTTTTCATATAAAAATTTAAATTTTTTTAGGTTTTGGGGGGATTTTTCAATTTTTTTGGGTGGTCACGAATTAAAGTCCTTTTCGCTCTAGGACGCTTAGTTTAGGAGATATGGGCAAAAGAAGTTTTTCATATACAAATTTCAATTTTTTTAGGTTTTGGGTGGATTTTTCAATTTTTTGGGGTGGTCACGAATTATCGTCCTTTTCGCTCTAGGACGCTTAGTTTAGGAGATATGGGCAAAAGAAGTTTTTCATATAAAAATTTCAATTTTTTTAGGTTTTGGGTGGATTTTTCAATTTTTTGGAGGTGGTCACGAATTAAAGTCCTTTTCGCTCTAGGACGCTTAGTTTAGGAGATATGGGCAAAAGAAGTTTTTCATATAAAAATTTCAATTTTTTTAGGTTTTGGGTGGATTTTTCAATTTTTTGGGTGGTCACGAATTAAAGTCCTTTTCGCTCTAGGACGCTTAGTTTAGGAGATATGGGCAAAAGAAGTTTTTCATATAAAAATTTCAATTTTTTTAGGTTTTGGGTGGATTTTTCAATTTTTTGGGGTGGTCACGAATTATCGTCCTTTTCGCTCTAGGACGCTTAGTTTAGGAGATATGGGCAAAAGAAGTTTTTCATATAAAAATTTCAATTTTTTTAGGTTTTGGGTGAATTTTTCAATTTTTTGGGGGTGGTCACGAATTAAAGTCCTTTTCGCTCTAGGACGCTTAGTTTAGGAGATATGGGCAACAGAAGTTTTTCATATAAAAATTGCAATTTTTTTAGGTTTTGGGTGGATTTTTCAATTTTTTGGGGTGGTCACGAATTAAAGTCCTTTTCGCTCTAGGACGCATATTTAAGGAGATATGGGCAAAAGAAGTTTTTCATATAAAAATTTCAATTTTTTTAGGTTTTGGGTGGATTTTTCAATTTTTTGGGGTAGTCACGAATTAAAGTCCTTTTCGCTCTAGGACGCATATTTAAGGAGATATGGGCAAAAGAAGCTTTTCATATAAAAATTTCAATTTTTTTAGGTTTTGGGTGGATTTTTCAATTTTTTGGGGTAGTCACGAATTAAAGTCCTTTTCGCTCTAGGACGCATATTTAAGGAGATATGGGCAAAAGAAGTTTTTCATATAAAAATTTCAATTTTTTTAGGTTTTGGGTGGATTTTTCAATTTTTTGGGGTAGTCACGAATTAAAGTCCTTTTCGCTCTAGGACGCATATTTAAGGAGATATGGGCAAAAGAAGTTTTTCATATAAAAATTTCAATTTTTTTAGGTTTTGGGTGGATTTTTCAATTTTTTGGGGTGGTCACGAATTAAAGTCCTTTTCGCTCTAGGACGCTTAGTTTAGGAGATAAGGGCAAAAGAAGTTTTTCATATAAAAATTTCAATTTTTTTAGGTTTTGGGTGGATTTTTCAATTTTTTGGGGTGGTCACGAATTATCGTCCTTTTCGCTCTAGGACGCTTAGTTTAGGAGATATGGGCAAAAGAAGTTTTTCATATAAAAATTTCAATTTTTTTAGGTTTTGGGTGAATTTTTCAATTTTTTGGGGGTGGTCACGAATTAAAGTCCTTTTCGCTCTAGGACGCTTAGTTTAGAAGATATGGGCAAAAGAAGTTTTTCATATAAAAATTTCAATTTTTTTAGGTTTTGGGTGGATTTTTCAATTTTTTGGGGTGGTCACGAATTAAAGTCCTTTTCGCTCTAGGACGCATATTTAAGGAGATATGGGCAAAAGAAGTTTTTCATATAAAAATTTCAATTTTTTTAGGTTTTGGGTGGATTTTTCAATTTTTTGGGGTAGTCACGAATTAAAGTCCTTTTCGCTCTAGGACGCATATTTAAGGAGATATGGGCAAAAGAAGTTTTTCATATAAAAATTTCAATTTTTTTAGGTTTTGGGTGGATTTTTCAATTTTTTTGGGTGGTCACGAATTAAAGTCCTTTTCGCTCTAGGACGCTTAGTTTAGGAGATATGGGCAAAAGAAGTTTTTCATATAAAAATTTCAATTTTTTTAGGTTTTGGGTAGATTTTTCAATTTTTTGGGGTGGTCACGAATTAAAGTCCTTTTCGCTCTAGGACGCATATTTAAGGAGATATGGGCAAAATAAGTTTTTCATATAAAAATTTTAATTTTTTTAGGTTTTGGGTGGATTTTTCAATTTTTTTGGGTGGTCACGAATTAAAATCGTTTTCGCTCTAGGACGCATATTTAAGGAGATATGGGCAAAAGAAGTTTTTCATATAAAAATTTCAATTTTTTTAGGTTTTGGGTGGATTTTTCAATTTTTTGGGGTAGTCACGAATTAAAGTCCTTTTCGCTCTAGGACGCTTATTTAAGGATATATGGGCAAAAGAAGTTTTTCATATAAAAATTTCAATTTTTTTAGGTTTTGGGTGGATTTTTCAATTTTTTGGGGTGGTCACGAATTAAAGTCCTTTTCGCTCTAGGACGCTTAGTTTAGGAGATATGGGCAAAAGAAGTTTTTCATATAAAAATTTCAATTTTTTTAGGTTTTGGGTGGATTTTTCAATTTTTTGGGGGTGGTCACGAATTAAAGTCCTTTTCGCTCTAGGACGCTTAGTTTAGGAGATATGGACAAAAGAAGTTTTTCATATAAAAATTTCAATTTTTTTAGGTTTTGGGTGGATTTTTCAATTTTTTGGGGTGGTCACGAATTAAAGTCCTTTTCGCTCTAGGACGCATATTTAAGGAGATATGGGCAAAAGAAGTTTTTCATATAAAAATTTCAATTTGTTTAGGTCTAGGACGCATATTTAAGGAGATATGGGCAAAAGAAGTTTTTCATATAAAAATTTCAATTTTTTTAGGTTTTGGGTGGATTTTTCAATTTTTTGGGGTGGTCACGAATTAAAGTCCTTTTCGCTCTAGGACGCATATTTAAGGAGATATGGGCAAAATAAGTTTTTCATATAAAAATTTTAATTTTTTTAGGTTTTGGGTGGATTTTTCAATTTTTTGGGGTAGTCACGAATTAAAGTCCTTTTCGCTCTAGGACGCATATTTAAGGAGATATGGGCAAAAGAAGTTTTTCATATAAAAATTTAAATTTTTTTAGGTTTTGGGGGGATTTTTCAATTTTTTTGGGTGGTCACGAATTAAAGTCCTTTTCGCTCTAGGACGCTTAGTTTAGGAGATATGGGCAAAAGAAGTTTTTCATATACAAATTTCAATTTTTTTAGGTTTTGGGTGGATTTTTCAATTTTTTGGGGTGGTCACGAATTATCGTCCTTTTCGCTCTAGGACGCTTAGTTTAGGAGATATGGGCAAAAGAAGTTTTTCATATAAAAATTTCAATTTTTTTAGGTTTTGGGTGGATTTTTCAATTTTTTGGGGGTGGTCACGAATTAAAGTCCTTTTCGCTCTAGGACGCTTAGTTTAGGAGATATGGGCAAAAGAAGTTTTTCATATAAAAATTTCAATTTTTTTAGGTTTTGGGTGGATTTTTCAATTTTTTGGGGTGGTCACGAATTAAAGTCCTTTTCGCTCTAGGACGCTTAGTTTAGGAGATATGGGCAAAAGAAGTTTTTCATATAAAAATTTCAATTTTTTTAGGTTTTGGGTGGATTTTTCAATTTTTTGGGGTGGTCACGAATTATCGTCCTTTTCGCTCTAGGACGCTTAGTTTAGGAGATATGGGCAAAAGAAGTTTTTCATATAAAAATTTCAATTTTTTTAGGTTTTGGGTGAATTTTTCAATTTTTTGGGGGTGGTCACGAATTATCGTCCTTTTCGCTCTAGGACGCTTAGTTTAGGAGATATGGGCAAAAGAAGTTTTTCATATAAAAATTTCAATTTTTTTAGGTTTTGGGTGGATTTTTCAATTTTTTGGGGTGGTCACGAATTAAAGTCCTTTTCGCTCTAGGACGCATATTTAAGGAGATATGGGCAAAAGAAGTTTTTCATATAAAAATTTCAATTTTTTTAGGTTTTGGGTGGATTTTTCAATTTTTTGGGGTAGTCACGAATTAAAGTCCTTTTCGCTCTAGGACGCATATTTAAGGAGATATGGGCAAAAGAAGTTTTTCATATAAAAATTTCAATTTTTTTAGGTTTTGGGTGGATTTTTCAATTTTTTGGGGTAGTCACGAATTAAAGTCCTTTTCGCTCTAGGACGCATATTTAAGGAGATATGGGCAAAAGAAGTTTTTCATATAAAAATTTCAATTTTTTTAGGTTTTGGGTGGATTTTTCAATTTTTTTGGGTGGTCACGACTTAAAGTCCTTTTCGCTCTAGGACGCTTAGTTTAGGAGATATGGGCAAAAGAAGTTTTTCATATAAAAATTTCAATTTTTTTAGGTTTTGGGTAGATTTTTCAATTTTTTGGGGTGGTCACGAATTAAAGTCCTTTTCGCTCTAGGACGCATATTTAAGGAGATATGGGCAAAATAAGTTTTTCATATAAAAATTTTAATTTTTTTAGGTTTTGGGTGGATTTTTCAATTTTTTTGGGTGGTCACGAATTAAAATCGTTTTCGCTCTAGGACGCATATTTAAGGAGATATAGGCAAAAGAAGTTTTTCATATAAAAATTTCAATTTTTTTAGGTTTTGGGTGGATTTTTCAATTTTTTGGGGTAGTCACGAATTAAAGTCCTTTTCGCTCTAGGACGCATATTTAAGGATATATGGGCAAAAGAAGTTTTTCATATAAAAATTTCAATTTTTTTAGGTTTTGGGTGGATTTTTCAATTTTTTGGGGTGGTCACGAATTAAAGTCCTTTTCGCTCTAGGACGCATATTTAAGGAGATATGGGCAAAAGAAGTTTTTCATATAAAAATTTCAATTTTTTTAGGTTTTGGGTGAATTTTTCAATTTTTTGGGGGTGGTCACGAATTAAAGTCCTTTTCGCTCTAGGACGCTTAGTTTAGAAGATATGGGCAAAAGAAGTTTTTCATATAAAAATTTCAATTTTTTTAGGTTTTGGGTGGATTTTTCAATTTTTTGGGGTGGTCACGAATTAAAGTCCTTTTCGCTCTAGGACGCATATTTAAGGAGATATGGGCAAAAGAAGTTTTTCATATAAAAATTTCAATTTTTTTAGGTTTTGGGTGGATTTTTCAATTTTTTGGGGTAGTCACGAATTAAAGTCCTTTTCGCTCTAGGACGCATATTTAAGGAGATATGGGCAAAAGAAGTTTTTCATATCAAAATTTCAATTTTTTTAGGTTTTGGGTGGATTTTTCAATTTTTTTGGGTGGTCACGAATTAAAGTCCTTTTCGCTCTAGGACGCTTAGTTTAGGAGATATGGGCAAAAGAAGTTTTTCATATAAAAATTTCAATTTTTTTAGGTTTTGGGTGGATTTTTCAATTTTTTGGGGTGGTCACGAATTAAAGTCCTTTTCGCTCTAGGACGCATATTTAAGGAGATATGGGCAAAATAAGTTTTTCATATAAAAAATTTAATTTTTTTAGGTTTTGGGTGGATTTTTCAATTTTTTTGGGTGGTCACGAATTAAAATCGTTTTCGCTCTAGGACGCATATTTAAGGAGATATGGGCAAAAGAAGTTTTTCATATAAAAATTTCAATTTTTTTAGGTTTTGGGTGGATTTTTCAATTTTTTGGGGTAGTCACGAATTAAAGTCCTTTTCGCTCTAGGACGCATATTTAAGGATATATGGGCAAAAGAAGTTTTTCATATAAAAATTTCAATTTTTTTAGGTTTTGGGTGGATTTTTCAATTTTTTGGGGTGGTCACGAATTAAAGTCCTTTTCGCTCTAGGACGCTTAGTTTAGGAGATATGGGCAAAAGAAGTTTTTCATATAAAAATTTCAATTTTTTTAGGTTTTGGGTGGATTTTTCAATTTTTTGGGGGTGGTCACGAATTAAAGTCCTTTTCGCTCTAGGACGCTTAGTTTAGGAGATATGGACAAAAGAAGTTTTTCATATAAAAATTTCAATTTTTTTAGGTTTTGGGTGGATTTTTCAATTTTTTGGGGTGGTCACGAATTAAAGTCCTTTTCGCTCTAGGACGCATATTTAAGGAGATATGGGCAAAAGAAGTTTTTCATATAAAAATTTCAATTTTTTTATGTTTTGGGTGGATTTTTCAATTTTTTTGGGTGGTCACGAATTAAAGTCCTTTTCGCTCTAGGACGCTTAGTTTAGGAGATAAGGGCAAAAGAAGTTTTTCATATAAAAATTTCAATTTTTTTAGGTTTTGGGTGGATTTTTCAATTTTTTGGGGTGGTCACGAATTATCGTCCTTTTCGCTCTAGGACGCTTAGTTTAGGAGATATGGGCAAAAGAAGTTTTTCATATAAAAATTTCAATTTTTTTAGGTTTTGGGTGAATTTTTCAATTTTTTGGGGGTGGTCACGAATTAAAGTCCTTTTCGCTCTACGACGCTTAGTTTAGAAGATATGGGCAAAAGAAGTTTGTCATATAAAAATTTCAATTTTTTTAGGTTTTGGGTGGATTTTTCAATTTTTTGGGGTGGTCACGAATTAAAGTCCTTTTCGCTCTAGGACGCATATTTAAGGAGATATGGGCAAAAGAAGTTTTTCATATAAAAATTTAAATTTTTTTAGGTTTTGGGTGGATTTTTAAATTTTTTGGGGTAGTCACGAATTAAAGTCCTTTTCGCTCTAGGACGCATATTTAAGGAGATATGGGCAAAAGAAGTTTTTCATATAAAAATTTCAATTTTTTTAGGTTTTGGGTGGATTTTTCAATTTTTTTGGGTGGTCACGAATTAAAGTCCTTTTCGCTCTAGGACGCTTAGTTTAGGAGATATGGGCAAAAGAAGTTTTTCATATAAAAATTTCAATTTTTTTAGGTTTTGGGTAGATTTTTCAATTTTTTGGGGTGGTCACGAATTAAAGTCCTTTTCGCTCTAGGACGCATATTTAAGGAGATATGGGCAAAAGAAGTTTTTCATATAAAAATTTCAATTTTTTTAGGTTTTGGGTGGATTTTTCAATTTTTTGGGGTAGTCACGAATTAAAGTCCTTTTCGCTCTAGGACGCATATTTAAGGAGATATGGGCAAAAGAAGTTTTTCATATAAAAATTTCAATTTTTTTAGGTTTTGGGTGGATTTTTCAATTTTTTGGGGTGGTCACGAATTAAAGTCCTTTTCGCTCTAGGACGCATATTTAAGGAGATATGGGCCAAATAAGTTTTTCATATAAAAATTTTAATTTTTTTAGGTTTTGGGTGGATTTTTCAATTTTTTTGGGTGGTCACGAATTAAAGTCGTTTTCGCTCTAGGACGCATATTTAAGGAGATATGGGCGAAAGAAGTTTTTCATATAAAAATTTCAATTTTTTTAGGTTTTGGGTGGATTTTTCAATTTTTTGGGGTAGTCACGAATTAAAGTCCTTTTCGCTCTAGGACGCATATTTAAGGAGATATGGGCAAAAGAAGTTTTTCATATAAAAATTTAAATTTTTTTAGGTTTTGGGGGGATTTTTCAATTTTTTTGGGTGGTCACGAATTAAAGTCCTTTTCGCTCTAGGACGCTTAGTTTAGGAGATATGGGCAAAAGAAGTTTTTCATATAAAAATTTCAATTTTTTTAGGTTTTGGGTGGATTTTTCAATTTTTTGGGGTGGTCACGAATTATCGTCCTTTTCGCTCTAGGACGCTTATTTTAGGAGATATGGGCAAAAGAAGTTTTTCATATAAAAATTTCAATTTTTTTAGGTTTTGGGTGGATTTTTCAATTTTTTGGGGGTGGTCACGAATTAAAGTCCTTTTCGCTCTAGGACGCTTAGTTTAGGAGATATGGGCAAAAGAAGTTTTTCATATAAAAATTTCAATTTTTTTTTGGTTTTGGGTGGATTTTTCAATTTTTTGGGGTGGTCACGAATTAAAGTCCTTTTCGCTCTAGGACGCTTAGTTTAGGAGATATGGGCAAAAGAAGTTTTTCATATAAAAATTTCAATTTTTTTAGGTTTTGGGTGGATTTTTCAATTTTTTGGGGTGGTCACGAATTATCGTCCTTTTCGCTCTAGGACGCTTAGTTTAGGAGATATGGGCAAAAGAAGTTTTTCATATAAAAATTTCAATTTTTTTAGGTTTTGGGTGAATTTTAGTTTAGGAGATATGGGCAAAAGAAGTTTTTCATATAAAAATTTCAATTTTTTTAGGTTTTGGGTGAATTTTTCAATTTTTTGGGGGTGGTCACGAATTAAAGTCCTTTTCGCTCTAGGACGCTTAGTTTAGGAGATATGGGCAACAGAAGTTTTTCATATAAAAATTTCATTTTTTTTAGGTTTTGGGTGGATTTTTCAATTTTTTGGGGTGGTCACGAATTAAAGTCCTTTTCGCTCTAGGACGCATATTTAAGGAGATATGGGCAAAAGAAGTTTTTCATATAAAAATTTCAATTTTTTTAGGTTTTGGGTGGATTTTTCAATTTTTTGGGGTAGTCACGAATTAAAGTCCTTTTCGCTCTAGGACGCATATTTAAGGAGATATGGGCAAAAGAAGTTTTTCATATAAAAATTTCAATTTTTTTAGGTTTTGGGTGGATTTTTCAATTTTTTGGGGTAGTCACGAATTAAAGTCCTTTTCGCTCTAGGACGCATATTTAAGGAGATATGGGCAAAAGAAGTTTTTCATATAAAAATTTCAATTTTTTTAGGTTTTGGGTGGATTTTTCAATTTTTTGGGGTAGTCACGAATTAAAGTCCTTTTCGGAGATATGGGCAAAAGAAGTTTTTCATATAAAAATTTCAATTTTTTTAGGTTTTGGGTGGATTTTTCAATTTTTTTGGGTGGTCACGAATTAAAGTCCTTTTCGCTCTAGGACGCATATTTAAGGAGATATGGGCAAAATAAGTTTTTCATATAAAAATTTTAATTTTTTTAGGTTTTGGGTGGATTTTTCAATTTTTTTGGGTGGTCACGAATTAAAGTCGTTTTCGCTCTAGGACGCATATTTAAGGAGATATGGGCGAAAGAAGTTTTTCATATAAAAATTTCAATTTTTTTAGGTTTTGGGTGGATTTTTCAATTTTTTGGGGTAGTCACGAATTAAAGTCCTTTTCGCTCTAGGACGCATATTTAAGGAGATATGGGCAAAAGAAGTTTTTCATATAAAAATTTAAATTTTTTTAGGTTTTGGGGGGATTTTTCAATTTTTTTGGGTGGTCACGAATTAAAGTCCTTTTCGCTCTAGGACGCTTAGTTTAGGAGATATGGGCAAAAGAAGTTTTTCATATAAAAATTTCAATTTTTTTAGGTTTTGGGTGGATTTTTCAATTTTTTGGGGTGGTCACGAATTATCGTCCTTTTCGCTCTAGGACGCTTAGTTTAGGAGATATGGGCAAAAGAAGTTTTTCATATAAAAATTTCAATTTTTTTAGGTTTTGGGTGGATTTTTCAATTTTTTGGGGGTGGTCACGAATTAAAGTCCTTTTCGCTCTAGGACGCTTAGTTTAGGAGATATGGGCAAAAGAAGTTTTTCATATAAAAATTTCAATTTTTTTAGGTTTTGGGTGGATTTTTCAATTTTTTGGGGTGGTCACGAATTAAAGTCCTTTTCGCTCTAGGACGCTTAGTTTAGGAGATATGGGCAAAAGAAGTTTTTCATATAAAAATTTCAATTTTTTTAGGTTTTGGGTGGATTTTTCAATTTTTTGGGGTGGTCACGAATTATCGTCCTTTTCGCTCTAGGACGCTTAGTTTAGGAGATATGGGCAAAAGAAGTTTTTCATATAAAAATTTCAATTTTTTTAGGTTTTGGGTGAAATTTTCAATTTTTTGGGGGTGGTCACGAATTAAAGTCCTTTTCGCTCTAGGACGCTTAGTTTAGGAGATATGGGCAACAGAAGTTTTTCATATAAAAATTTCATTTTTTTTAGGTTTTGGGTGGATTTTTCAATTTTTTGGGGTGGTCACGAATTAAAGTCCTTTTCGCTCTAGGACGCATATTTAAGGAGATATGGGCAAAAGAAGTTTTTCATATAAAAATTTCAATTTTTTTAGGTTTTGGGTGGATTTTTCAATTTTTTGGGGTAGTCACGAATTAAAGTCCTTTTCGCTCTAGGACGCATATTTAAGGAGATATGGGCAAAAGAAGTTTTTCATATAAAAATTTCAATTTTTTTAGGTTTTGGGTGGATTTTTCAATTTTTTGGGGTAGTCACGAATTAAAGTCCTTTTCGCTCTAGGACGCATATTTAAGGAGATATGGGCAAAAGAAGTTTTTCATATAAAAATTTCAATTTTTTTAGGTTTTGGGTGGATTTTTCAATTTTTTGGGGTAGTCACGAATTAAAGTCCTTTTCGGAGATATGGGCAAAAGAAGTTTTTCATATAAAAATTTCAATTTTTTTAGGTTTTGGGTGGATTTTTCAATTTTTTGGGGTGGTCACGAATTAAAGTCCTTTTCGCTCTAGGACGCATATTTAAGGAGATATGGGCAAAAGAAGTTTTTCATATAAAAATTTCAATTTTTTTAGGTTTTGGGTGGATTTTTCAATTTTTTGGGGTGGTCACGAATTAAAGTCCTTTTCGCTCTAGGACGCTTAGTTTAGGAGATAAGGGCAAAAGAAGTTTTTCATATAAAAATTTCAATTTTTTAGGTTTTGGGTGGATTTTTCAATTTTTTGGGGTGGTCACGAATTATCGTCCTTTTCGCTCTAGGACGCTTAGTTTAGGAGATATGGGCAAAAAAAGTTTTTCATATAAAAATTTCATTTTTTTTAGGTTTTGGGTGAATTTTTCAATTTTTTGGGGGTGGTCACGAATTAAAGTCCTTTTCGCTCTAGGACGCTTAGTTTAGAAGATATGGGCAAAAGAAGTTTTTCATATAAAAATTTCAATTTTTTTAGGTTTTGGGTGGATTTTTCAATTTTTTGGGGTGGTCACGAATTAAAGTCCTTTTCGCTCTAGGACGCATATTTAAGGAGATATGGGCAAAAGAAGTTTTTCATATAAAAATTTCAATTTTTTTTGGTTTTGGGTGGATTTTTCAATTTTTTGGGGTAGTCACGAATTAAAGTCCTTTTCGCTCTAGGAAGCATATTTAAGGAGATATGGGCAAAAGAAGTTTTTCATATAAAAATTTCAATTTTTTTAGGTTTTGGGTGGATTTTTCAATTTTTTTGGGTGGTCACGAATTAAAGTCCTTTTCGCACTAGGACGCTTAGTTTAGGAGATATGGGCAAAAGAAGTTTTTCATATAAAAATTTCAATTTTTTTAGGTTTTGGGTAGATTTTTCAATTTTTTGGGGTGGTCACGAATTAAAGTCCTTTTCGCTCTAGGACGCATATTTAAGGAGATATGGGCAAAATAAGTTTTTCATATAAAAATTTTAATTTTTGTAGGTTTTGGGTGGATTTTTCAATTTTTTGGGGTGGTCACGAATTAAAATCGTTTTCGCTCTAGGACGCATATTTAAGGAGATATGGGCAAAAGAAGTTTTTCATATAAAAATTTCAATTTTTTTAGGTTTTGGGTGGATTTTTCAATTTTTTGGGGTAGTCACGAATTAAAGTCCTTTTCGCTCTAGGACGCATATTTAAGGAGATATGGGCAAAAGAAGTTTTTCATATAAAAATTTCAATTTTTTTAGGTTTGGGTGGATTTTTCAATTTTTTGGGGTGGTCACGAATTAAAGTCCTTTTCGCTCTAGGACGCTTAGTTTAGGAGATATGGGCAAAAGAAGTTTTTCATATAAAAATTTCAATTTTTTTAGGTTTTGGGTGGATTTTTCAATTTTTTGGGGGTGGTCACGAATTAAAGTCCTTTTCGCTCTAGGACGCTTAGTTTAGGAGATATGGACAAAAGAAGTTTTTCATATAAAAATTTCAATTTTTTTAGGTTTTGGGTGGATTTTTCAATTTTTTGGGGTGGTCACGAATTATCGTCCTTTTCGCTCTAGGACGCTTAGTTTAGGAGATATGGGCAAAAGAAGTTTTTCATATAAAAATTTCAATTTTTTTAGGTTTTGGGTGGATTTTTCAATTTTTTGGGGGTGGTCACGAATTAAAGTCCTTTTCGCTCTAGGACGCTTAGTTTAGGAGATATGGGCAAAAGAAGTTTTTCATATAAAAATTTCAATTTTTTTAGGTTTTGGGTGGATTTGTCAATGTTTTGTGGGTGGTCACGAGGAGATATGGGCAAAAGAAGTTTTTCATATAAAAATTTAAATTTTTTTAGGTTTTGGGTGGATTTTTCAATTTTTTGGGTGGTCACGAATTAAAGTCCTTTTCGCTCTAGGACGCTTAGTTTAGGAGATATGGGCAAAAGAAGTTTTCCATATAAAAATTTCAATTTTTTTAGGTTTTGGGTGGATTTTTCAATGTTTTGGGGGTGGTCACGAATTAAAGTCCTTTTCGCTCTAGGCCGCATATTTAAGGAGATATGGGCAAAAGAAGTTTTTCATATAAAAATTTAAATTTTTTTAGGTTTTGGGTGGATTTTTCAATTTTTTGGGGGTGGTCACGAATTAAAGTCCTTTTCGCTCTAGGACGCTTAGTTTAGGAGATATGGGCAAAAGAAGTTTTTCATATAAAAATTTCAATTTTTTTAGGTTTTGGGTGGGTTTTTCAATTTTTTGGGGTGGTCACGAATTAAAGTCCTTTTCGCTCTAGGACGCATATTTAAGGAGATATGGGCAAAAGAAGTTTTTCATATAAAAATTTCAATTTTTTTAGGTTTTGGGTGGATTTTTCAATTTTTTGGGGTGGTCACGAATTAAAGTCCTTTTCGCTCTAGGACGCTTAGTTTAGGAGATATGGGCAAAAGAAGTTTTTCATATAAAAATTTCAATTTTTTTAGGTTTTGGGTGGATTTTTCAATTTTTTGGGGTGGTCACGAATTAAAGTCCTTTTCGCTCTAGGACGCATATTTAAGGAGATATTGGCAAAAGAAGTTTTTCATATAAAAATTTCAATTCTTTTAGGTTTTGGGTGGATTTTTCAATTTTTTGGGGTAGTCACGAATTAAAGTCCTTTTCGCTCTAGGACGCATATTTAAGGAGATATGGGCAAAAGAAGTTTTTCATATAAAAATTTCAATTTTTTTAGGTTTTGGGTGGATTTTTCAATTTTTTTGGGTGGTCACGAACTAAAGACCTTTTCGCTCTAGGACGCTTAGTTTAGGAGATATGGGCAAAAGAAATTTTTCATATAAAAATTTCAATTTTTTTAGGTTTTGGGTGGATTTTTCAATTTTTTGGGGTAGTCACGAATTAAAGTCCTTTTCGCTCTAGGACGCATATTTAAGGAGATATTGGCAAAAGAAGTTTTTCATATAAAAATTTCAATTCTTTTAGGTTTTGGGTGGATTTTTCAATTTTTTGGGGTAGTCACGAATTAAAGTCCTTTTCGCTCTAGGACGCATATTTAAGGAGATATGGGCAAAAGAAGTTTTTCATATAAAAATTTCAATTTTTTTAGGTTTTGGGTGGATTTTTCAATTTTTTTGGGTGGTCACGAACTAAAGACCTTTTCGCTCTAGGACGCTTAGTTTAGGAGATATGGGCAAAAGAAATTTTTCATATAAAAATTTCAATTTTTTTAGGTTTTGGGTGGATTTTTCAATTTTTTGGGGTAGTCACGAATTAAAGTCCTTTTCGCTCTAGGACGCATATTTAAGGAGATATGGGCAAAAGAAGTTTTTCATATAAAAATTTAAATTTTTTTAGGTTTTGGGTGGATTTTTCAATTTTTTTGGGTGGTCACGAATTAAAGTCCTTTTCGCTCTAGGACGCTTAGTTTAGGAGATATGGGCAAAAGAAGTTTTTCATATAAAAATTTCAATTTTTTTAGGTTTTGGGTGGATTTTTCAATTTTTTTGGGGTGGTCGCGAATTAAAGTCCTTTTCGCTCTAGGACGCTAAGTTTAGGAGATATGGGCAAAAGAAGTTTTTCATATAAAAATTTAAATTTTTTTAGGTTTTGGGTGGATTTTTCAATTTTTTGGGGTGGTCACGAATTATCGTCCTTTTCGCTCTAGGACGCTTAGTTTAGGAGATATGGGCAAAAGAAGTTTTTCATATAAAAATTTCAATTTTTTTAGGTTTTGGGTGAATTTTTCAATTTTTTGGGGGTGGTCACGAATTAAAGTCCTTTTCGCTCTAGGACGCTTAGTTTAGAAGATATGGGCAAAAGAAGTTTTTCATATAAAAATTTCAATTTTTATTTAAGGAGATATGGGCAAAAGAAGTTTTTCATATAAAAATTTAAATTTTTTTAGGTTTTGGGTGGATTTTTCAATTTTTTTGGGTGGTCACGAATTAAAGTCCTTTTCGCTCTAGGACGCTTAGTTTAGGAGATATGGGCAAAAGAAGTTTTTCATATAAAAATTTCAATTTTTTTAGGTTTTGGGTGGATTTTTCAATTTTTTGGGGGTGGTCACGAATTAAAGTCCTTTTCGCTCTAGGACGCTTAGTTTAGGAGATATGGACAAAATAAGTTTTTCATATAAAAATTTCAATTTTTTTAGGTTTTGGGTGGATTTTTCAATTTTTTGGGGTGGTCACGAGGAGATATGGGCAAAAGAAGTTTTTCATATAAAAATTTCAATTTTTTTAGGTTTTGGGTGGATTTTTCAATTGTTTGGGTGGTCACGAATTGAAGTCCTTTTCGCTCTAGGACGCTTAGTTTAGGAGATATGGGCAAAAGAAGTTTTTCATATAAAAATTTCAATTTTTTTAGGTTTTGGGTGGATTTTTCAATGTTTTGGGGGTGGTCACGAATTAAAGTCCTTTTCGCTCTAGGCCGCATATTTAAGGAGATATGGTCAAAAGATGTTTTTCATATAAAAATTTAAATTTTTTTAGGTTTTGGGTGGATTTTTCAATTTTTTGGGGGTGGTCACGAATTAAAGTCCTTTTCGCTCTAGGACGCTTAGTTTAGGAGATATGGGCAAAAGAAGTTTTTCATATAAAAATTTAAATTTTTTTAGGTTTTGGGTGGATTTTTAAATTTTTGGGGGTGGTCACGAATTAAAGTCCTTTTCGCTCTAGGACGCTTAGTTTAGGAGATATGGGCAAAAGAAGTTTTTCATATAAAAATTTAAATTTTTTTAGGTTTTGGGTGGATTTTTCAATTTTTTGGGGGTGGTCACGAATTAAAGTCCTTTTCGCTCTAGGACGCTTAGTTTAGGAGATATGGGCAAAAGAAGTTTTTCATATAAAAATTTCAATTTTTTTAGGTTTTGGGTGGATTTTTCAATTTTTTGGGGTGGTCACGAATTAAAGTCCTTTTCGCTCTAGGACGCATATTTAAGGAGATTTGGGCAAAAGAAGTTTTTCATATAAAAATTTCAATTTTTTTAGGTTTTGGGTGGATTTTTCAATTTTTTGGGGTAGTCACGAATTAAAGTCCTTTTCGCTCTAGGACGCATATTTAAGGAGATATGGGCAAAAGAAGTTTTTCATATAAAAATTTCAATTTTTTTAGGTTTTGGGTGGATTTTTCAATTTTTTTGGGCGGTCACGAATTAAAGTCCTTTTCGCTCTAGGACGCTTAGTTTAGGAGATATGGGCAAAAGAAGTTTTTCATATAAAAATTTCAATTTTTTTAGGTTTTGGGTGGATTTTTAAATTTTTTGGGGTGGGTCGTCCATTTCGCTCTAGGACGCATATTTAAGGAGATATGGGCAAAAGAAGTTTTTCATATAAAAATTTCAATTTTTTTAGGTTTTGGGTGGATTTTTCAATTTTTTGGGGTAGTCACGAATTAAAGTCCTTTTCGCTCTAGGACGTATATTTAAGGAGATATGGGCAAAAGAAGTTTTTCATATAAAAATTTCAATTTTTTTAGGCTTTGGGTGGATTTTTCAATTTTTTGGGGTGGTCACGAATGAAAGCCCTTTTCGCTCTAGGACGCATATTTAAGGAGATATGGGCAAAAGAAGTTTTTAATATAAAAATTTCAATTTTTTTTAGGTTTTGGGTGGACTTTTCAATTTTTTGGGGTGGTCACGAATTAATGTCCTTTTCGCTCTAGGACGCTTAGTTTAGGAGATATGGGCAAAAGACGTTTTTCATATAAAATTTCAATTTTTTTAGGTTTTGGGTGGATTTTCCAATTTTTTGGGGTAGTCACGAATTAAAGTCCTTTTCGCTCTAGGACGCATATTTAAGGAGATATGGGAAAAAGAAGTTTTTCATATAAAAATTTCAATTTTTTTAGGTTTTGGGTGGATTTTTCAATTTATTTGGGTGGTCACGAATTAAAGTCCTTTTCGCTCTATGACGCTTAGTTTAGGAGATATGGGCAAAAGAAGTTTTTCATATAAAAATTTCAATTTTTTTAGGTTTTGGGTGGATTTTTCAATTTTTTGGGGTGGTCACGAATTAAAGTCCTTTTCGCTCTAGGACGCATATTTAAGGAGATTTGGGCAAAAGAAGTTTTTCATATAAAAATTTCAATTTTTTTAGGTTTTGGGTGGATTTTTCAATTTTTTTGGGGTGGTCGCGAATTAAAGTCCTTTTCGCTCTAGGACGCTAAGTTTAGGAGATATGGGCAAAAGAAGTTTTTCATATAAAAATTTCAATTTTTTTAGGTTTTGGGTGGATTTTTCAATTTTTTGGGGTGGTCACGAATTAAAGTCCTTTTCGCTCTAGGACGCATATTTAGGGAGATTTGGGCAAAAGAAGTTTTTCATATAAAAATTTCAATTTTTTTAGGTTTTGGGTGGATTTTTCAATTTTTTGGGGATGGTCACGAATTAAAGTCCTTTTCGCTCTAGGACGCATATTTAAGGAGATTTGGGCAAAAGAAGTTTTTCATATAAAAATTTCAATTTTTTTAGGTTTTGGGTGGATTTTTCAATTTTTTTGGGGTGGTCGCGAATTAAAGTCCTTTTCGCTCTAGGACGCTAAGCTTAGGAGATATGTGCAAAAGAAGTTTTTCATATAAAAATTTCAATTTTTTTAGGTTTTGGGTGGATTTTTCAATTTTTTTGGGTGGTCACGAATTAAAGTCCTTTTCGCTCTAGGACGCTTAGTTTAGGAGATATGGGCAAAAGAAGTTTTTCATATAAAAATTTCAATTTTTTTAGGTTTTGGGTGGATTTTTCAATTTTTTGGGGTGGTCACGAATTAAAGTCCTTTTCGCTCTAGGACGCATATTTAAGGAGATATGGGCAAAAGAAGTTTTTCATATACAAATTTCAATTTTTTTAGGTTTTGGGTGGATTTTTCAATTTTTTGGGGTGGTCACGAATTAAAGTCCTTTTCGCTCTAGGACGCATATTTAAGGAGATTTGGGCAAAAGAAGTTTTTCATATAAAAATTTCAATTTTTTTAGGTTTTGGGTGGATTTTTCAATTTTTTGGGGTGGTCACGAATTAAAGTCCTTTTCGCTCTAGGACGCATATTTAAGGAGATTTGGGCAAAAGAAGTTTTTCATATAAAAATTTCAATTTTTTTAGGTTTTGGGTGGATTTTTCAATTTTTTTGAGGTGGTCGCGAATTAAAGTCCTTTTCGCTCTAGGACGCTAAGTTTAGGAGATATGTGCAAAAGAAGTTTTTCATATAAAAATTTCAATTTTTTTAGGTTTTGGGTGGATTTTTCAATTTTTTTGGGTGATCACGAATTAAAGTCCTTTTCGCTCTAGGACGCTTAGTTTAGGAGATATGGGCAAAAGAAGTTTTTCATATAAAAATTTCAATTTTTTTAGGTTTTGGGTGGATTTTCCAATTTTTTGGGGTGGTCACGAATTAAAGTCCTTTTCGCTCTAGGACGCATATTTAAGGAGATATGGGCAAAAGAAGTTTTTCATATAAAAATTTCAATTTTTTAAGTTTTGGGTGGATTTTTCAATTTTTTGGGGTGGTCACGAATTAAAGTCCTTTTCGCTCTAGGACGCATATTTAAGGAGATATGGGCAACAGAAGTTTTTCATATAAAAATTTCAATTTTTTTAGGTTTTGGGTGGATTTTTCAATTTTTTGGGTGGTCACGAATTAAAGTCCTTTTCGCTCTAGGACGCTTAGTTTAGAAGATATGGGCAAAAGAAGTTTTTCATATAAAAATTTCAATTTTTTTAGGTTTTGGGTGGATTTTTCAATTTTTTGGGGTGGTCACGATTTAAAGTCCTTTTCGCTCTAGGACGCATATTTAAGGAGATATGGGCAAAAGAAGTTTTTCATATAAAAATTTCAATTTTTTTAGGCTTTGGGTGGATTTTTCAATTTTTTGGGGTGGTCACGAATGAAAGCCCTTTTCGCTCTAGGACGCATATTTAAGGAGATATGGGCAAAAGAAGTTTTTGATATAAAAATTTCATTTTTTTTTAGGTTTTGGGTGGATTTTTCAATTTTTTGGGGGTGGTCACGAATTATCGTCCTTTTCGCTCTAGGACGCTTAGTTTAGGAGATATGGGCAAAAGAAGTTTTTCATGTAAAAATTTCAATTTTTTTAGGTTTTGGGTGGATTTTTCAATTTTTTGGGGTGGTCACGAATTAAAGTCCTTTTCGCTCTAGGACGCTTAGTTTAGGAGATATGGGCAAAAGAAGTTTTTCATATAAAAATTTCAATTTTTTTAGGTTTTGGGTGGATTTTTCAATTTTTTTGGGTGATCACGAATTAAAGTCCTTTTCGCTCTAGGACGCTTAGTTTAGGAGATATGGGCAAAAGAAGTTTTTCATGTAAAAATTTCAATTTTTTTAGGTTTTGGGTGGATTTTTCAATTTTTTGGGGTGGTCACGAATTAAAGTCCTTTTCGCTCTAGGACGCTTAGTTTAGGAGATATGGGCAAAAGAAGTTTTTCATATAAAAATTTCAATTTTTTTAGGTTTTGGGTGGATTTTTCAATTTTTTTGGGTGGTCACGAATTAAAGTCCTTTTCGCTCTAGGACGCATATTTAAGGAGATATGGGCAAAATAAGATTTTCATATAAAAATTTTAATTTTTTTAGGTTTTGGGTGGATTTTTCAATTTTTTTGGGTGGTCACGAATTAAAGTCGTTTTCGCTCTAGGACGCATATTTAAGGAGATATGGGCGAAAGAAGTTTTTCATATAAAAATTTCATTTTTTTTAGGTTTTGGGTGGATTTTTCAATTTTTTGGGGTAGTCACGAATTAAAGTCCTTTTCGCTCTAGGACGCATATTTAAGGAGATATGGGCAAAAGAAGTTTTTCATATAAAAATTTAAATTTTTTTAGGTTTTGGGGGGATTTTTCAATTTTTTTGGGTGGTCACGAATTAAAGTCCTTTTCGCTCTAGGACGCTTAGTTTAGGAGATATGGGCAAAAGAAGTTTTTCATATAAAAATTTCAATTTTTTTAGGTTTTGGGTGGATTTTTCAATTTTTTGAGGTGGTCACGAATTATCGTCCTTTTCGCTCTATGACGCTTAGTTTAGGAGATATGGGCAAAAGAAGTTTTTCATATAAAAATTTCAATTTTTTTAGGTTTTGGGTGGATTTTTCAATTTTTTGGGGTGGTCACGAGTTATCGTCCTTTTCGCTCTAGGACGCTTAGTTTTGGAGATATGGGCAAAAGAAGTTTTTCATATAAAAATTTCAATTTTTTTAGGTTTTGGGTGGATTTTTCAATTTTTTGGGAGTGGTCACGAATTAATGTCCTTTTCGCTCTAGGACGCTTAGTTTAGGAGATATGGGCAAAAGAAGTTTTTCATATAAAAATTTCAATTTTTTTAGGTTTTGGGTGGATTTTTCAATTTTTTGGGGTGGTCACGAATTATAGTCCTTTTCGCTCTAGGACGCATATTTAAGGAGATATGGGCAAAAGAAGTTTTTCATATAAAAATTTCAATTTTTTTAGGTTTTGGGTGGATTTTTCAATTTTTTGGGGTAGTCACGAATTAAAGTCCTTTTCGCTCTAGGACGCTTAGTTTAGGAGATATGGGCAAAAGAAGTTTTTCATATAAAAATTTCAATTTTTTTAGGTTTTGGGTGGATTTTTCAATTTTTTGGGGTGGTTACGAATTAAAGTCCTTTTCGCTCTAGGACGCATATTTAAGGAGATATGGGCAAAAGAAGTTTTTCATATAAAAATTTCAATTTTTTTAGGTTTTGGGTGGATTTTTCAATTTTTTTGGGGTAGTCACGAATTAAAGTCCTTTTCGCTCTAGGACGCATATTTAAGGAGATATGGGCAAAAGAAGTTTTTCATATAAAAATTTCAATTTTTTTAGGTTTTGGGTGGATTTTTCAATTTTTTGGGGTGGTCACGAATTAAAGTCCTTTTCGCTCTAGGACGCATATTTAAGGAGATATGGGCAAAATAAGTTTTTCATATAAAAATTTCAATTTTTTAGGTTTTGGGTGGATTTTTCAATTTTTTGGGGTGGTCACGAATTAAAGTCCTTTTCGCTCTAGGACGCATATTTAAGGAGATATGGGCAAAAGAAGTTTTTCATATAAAAATTTCAATTTTTTTAGGTTTTGGGTGGATTTTTCAATTTTTTGGGGTAGTGACGAATTAAAGTCCTTTTCGCTCTAGGACGCTTAGTTTAGGAGATATGGGCAAAAGAAGTTTTTCATATAAAAATTTCAATTTTTTTAGGTTTTGGGTGGATTTTTCAATTTTTTGGGGTAGTCACGAATTAAAGTCCTTTTCGCTCTAGGACGCATATTTAAGGAGATATGGGCAAAAGAAGTTTTTCATATAAAAATTTAAATTTTTTTAGGTTTTGGGTGGATTTTTCAATTTTTTTGAGTGGTCACGAATTAAAGTCCTTTTCGCTCTAGGACGCTTAGTTTAGGAGATATGGGCAAAAGAAGTTTTTCATATAAAAATTTCAATTTTTTTAGGTTTTGGGTGGATTTTTCAATTTTTTGGGGTGGTCACGAATTAAAGTCCTTTTCGCTCTAGGACGCATATTTAAGGAGATATGGGCAAAAGAAGTTTTTCATATAAAAATTTCATTTTTTTAGGCTTTGGGTGGATTTTTCAATTTTTTGGGGTGGTCACGAATGAAAGCCCTTTTCGCTCTAGGACGCATATTTAAGGAGATATGGGCAAAAGAAGTTTTTCATGTAAAAATTTCAATTTTTTTAGGTTTTGGGTGGATTTTTCAATTTTTTTGGGTGGTCACGAATTAAAGTCCTTTTCGCTCTAGGACGCTTAGTTTAGGAGATATGGGCAAAAGAAGTTTTTCATATAAAAATTTCAATTTTTTTAGGTTTTGGGTGAATTTTTCAATTTTTTTGGGGTGGTCGCGAATTAAAGTCCTTTTCGCTCTAGGACGCTTAGTTTAGGAGATATGGGCAAAAGAAGTTTTTCATATAAAAATTTAAATTTTTTTAGGTTTTGGGTGGATTTTTCAATTTTTTGGGGGTGGTCACGAATTAAAGTCCTTTTCGCTCTAGGACGCTTAGTTTAGGAGATATGGGCAAAAGAAGTTTTTCATATAAAAATTTCAATTTTTTTAGGTTTTGGGTGGATTTTTCAATTTTTTGAGGTGGTCACGAATTATCGTCCTTTTCGCTCTAGGACGCTTAGTTTAGGAGATATGGGCAAAAGAAGTTTTTCATATAAAAATTTCAATTTTTTTAGGTTTTGGGTGGATTGTTCAATTTTTTGGGGTGGTCACGAATTAAAGTCCTTTTCGCTCTAGGCCGCATATTTAAGGAGATATGGGCAAAAGAAGTTTTTCATATAAAAATTTCAATTTTTTTAGGTTTTGGGTGGATTTTTCAATTTTTTTGGGTGGTCACGAATTAAAGTCCTTTTCGCTCTAGAACGCTTAGTTTAGGAGATATGGGCAAAAGAAGTTTTTCATATAAAAATTTCAATTTTTTTAGGTTTTGGGTGGATTTTTCAATTTTTTGGGGTGGTCGCGAATTAAAGTCCTTTTCGCTCTAGAACGCTTAGTTTAGGAGATATGGGCAAAAGAAGTTTTTCATATAAAAATTTCAATTTTTTTAGGTTTTGGGTGGATTTTTCAATTTTTTGGGGGTGGTCACGAATTAAAGTCCTTTTAGCTCTAGGACGCTTAGTTTAGGAGATATGGGCAAAAGAAGTTTTTCATATAAAAATTTCAATTTTTTTAGGTTTTGGGTGGATTTTTCAATTTTTTGGGGTGGTCACGAGTTATCGTCCTTTTCGCTCTAGGACGCTTAGTTTTGGAGATATGGGCAAAAGAAGTTTTTCATATAAAAATTTCAATTTTTTTAGGTTTTGGGTGGATTTTTCAATTTTTTGGGAGTGGTCACGAATTAAAGTCCTTTTCGCTCTAGGACGCTTAGTTTAGGAGATATGGGCAAAAGAAGTTTTTCATATAAAAATTTCAATTTTTTTAGGTTTTGGGTGGATTTTTCAATTTTTTGGGGTGGTTACGAATTAAAGTCCTTTTCGCTCTAGGACGCATATTTAAGGAGATATGGGCAAAATAAGTTTTTCATATAAAAATTTCAATTTTTTTAGGTTTTGGGTGGATTTTTCAATTTTTTGGGGTAGTCACGAATTAAAGTCCTTTTCGCTCTAGGACGCATATGTAAGGAGATATGGGCAAAAGAAGTTTTTCATATAAAAATTTCAATTTTTTTAGGTTTTGGGTGGATTTTTCAATTTTTTGGGGTGGTCACGAATTAAAGTCCTTTTCGCTCTAGGACGCATATTTAAGGAGATATGGGCAAAATAAGTTTTTCATATAAAAATTTCAATTTTGTAGGTTTTGGGTGGATTTTTCAATTTTTTGGGGTGGTCACGAATTAAAGTCCTTTTCGCTCTAGGACGCTTAGTTTAGGAGATATGGGCAAAAGAAGTTTTTCATATAAAAACTTCAATTTTTTTAGGTTTTGGGTGGATTTTTCAATTTTTTGGGGTAGTCACGAATTAAAGTCCTTTTCGCTCTAGGACGCATATTTAAGGAGATATGGGCAAAAGAAGTTTTTCATATAAAAATTTCAATTTTTTTAGGTTTTGGGTGGATTTTTCAATTTTTTGGGGTAGTCACGAATTAAAGTCCTTTTCGCTCTAGGACGCATATTTAAGGAGATATGGGCAAAAGAAGTTTTTCATATAAAAATTTCAATTTTTTTAGGTTTTGGGTGGATTTTTCAATTTTTTGGGGTGGTCACGAATTAAAGTCCTTTTCGCTCTAGGACGCATATTT
This sequence comes from Haematobia irritans, assembly GCF_050003625.1. Classification (NCBI taxonomy): domain Eukaryota; kingdom Metazoa; phylum Arthropoda; class Insecta; order Diptera; family Muscidae; genus Haematobia; species Haematobia irritans. Next base: position 211,942,292 of record NC_134397.1, on the reverse strand, counting down.
AAGGAGATATGGGCAAAATAAGTTTTTCATATAAAAATTTCAATTTTTTAGGTTTTGGGTGGATTTTTCAATTTTTTTGGGTGGTCACGAATTAAAGTCCTTTTCGCTCTAGGACGCTTAGTTTAGGAGATATGGGCAAAAGAAGTTTTTCATATAAAAATGTCAAATTTTAGGTTTTGGGTGGATTTTTCAATATTTTTGGGTGGTCACGAATTAAAGCCCTTTTCGCTCTAGGACGCATATTTAAGGAGATATGGGCAAAAGAAGTTTTTCATATAAAAATTTAAATTTTTTTAGGCTTTGGGTGGATTTTTCAATTTTTTTGGGGCAGTCACGAATTAAAGTCCTTTTCGCTCTAGGACGCATATTTAAGGAGATATGGGCAAAAGAAGTTTTTCATATAAAAATTTCAATTTTTTTAGGTTTTGGGTGGATTTTTCAATTTTTTGGGGTGGTCACGAATTAAAGTCCTTTTCGCTCTAGGACGCATATTTAAGGAGATATGGGCAAAATAAGTTTTTCATATAAAAATTTCAATTTTTTAGGTTTTGGGTGGATTTTTCAATTTTTTGGGATGGTCACGAATTAAAGTCCTTTTCGCTCTAGGACGCATATTTAAGGAGATATGGGCAAAAGAAGTTTTTCATATAAAAATTTAAATTTTTTTAGGTTTTGGGTGGATTTTTCAATTTTTTGGGGTAGTCACGAATTAAAGTCCTTTTCGCTCTAGGACGCATATTTAAGGAGATATGGGCAAAAGAAGTTTTTCATATAAAAATTTCAATTTTTTTAGGTTTTGGGTGGATTTTTCAATTTTTTGGGAGTGGTCACGAATTAAAGTCCTTTTCGCTCTAGGACGCTTAGTTTAGGAGATATGGGCAAAAGAAGTTTTTCATATAAAAATTTCATTTTTTTAGGTTTTGGGTGGATTTCTCAATTTTTTGGGGCGGTCGCGAATTAAAGTCCTTTTCGCTCTAGGACGCTTAGTTTAGGAGATATGGGCAAAAGAAGTTTTTCATATAAAAATTTCAATTTTTTTAGGTTTTGGGTGGATTTTTCAATTTTTTGGGGGTGGTCACGAATTAAAGTCCTTTTAGCTCTAGGACGCTTAGTTTAGGAGATATGGGCAAAAGAAGTTTTTCATATAAAAATTTCAATTTTTTTAGGTTTTTAGTGGATTTTTCAATTTTTTGGGGTGGTCACGAGTTATCGTCCTTTTCGCTCTAGGACGCTTAGTTTTGGAGATATGGGCAAAAGAAGTTTTTCATATAAAAATTTCAATTTTTTAGGTTTTGGGTGGATTTTTCAATTTTTTGGGAGTGGTCACGAATTAAAGTCCTTTTCGCTCTAGGACGCTTAGTTTAGGAGATATGGGCAAAAGAAGTTTTTCATATAAAAATTTCAATTTTTTTAGGTTTTGGGTGGATTTTTCAATTTTTTGGGGTGGTCACGAATTAAAGTCCTTTTCGCTCTAGGACGCATATTTAAGGAGATATGGGCAAAAGAAGTTTTTCATATAAAAATTTAAATTTTTTTAGGTTTTGGGTGGATTTTTCAATTTTTTGGGGGTGGTCACGAATTAAAGTCCTTTTCGCTCTAGGACGCTTAGTTTAGGAGATATGGGCAAAAGAAGTTTTTCATATAAAAATTTCAATTTTTTTAGGTTTTGGGTGGATTTTTCAATTTTTTTGGGTGGTCACGAATTAAAGTCCTTTTCGCTCTAGGACGCTTAGTTTAGGAGATATGGGCAAAAGAAGTTTTTCATATAAAAATTTCAATTTTTTTAGGTTTTGGGTGGATTTTTCAATTTTTTGGGGTGGTTACGAATTAAAGTCCTTTTCGCTCTAGGACGCATATTTAAGGAGATATGGGCAAAAGAAGTTTTTCATATAAAAATTTCAATTTTTTTAGGTTTTGGGTGGATTTTTCAATTTTTTTGGGGTAGTCACGAATTAAAGTCCTTTTCGCTCTAGGACGCATATTTAAGGAGATATGGGCAAAAGAAGTTTTTCATATAAAAATTTCAATTTTTTTAGGTTTTGGGTGGATTTTTCAATTTTTTAGGGGTGGTCACGAATTAAAGTCCTTTTCGCTCTAGGACGCATATTTAAGGAGATATGGGCAAAATAAGTTTTTCATATAAAAATTTCAATTTTTTAGGTTTTGGGTGGATTTTTCAATTTTTTGGGGTGGTCACGAATTAAAGTCCTTTTCGCTCTAGGACGCTTAGTTTAGGAGATATGGGCAAAAGAAGTTTTTCATATAAAAACTGCAATTTGTTTAGGTTTTGGGTGGATTTTTCAATTTTTTGGGGTAGTCACGAATTAAAGTCCTTTTCGCTCTAGGACGCATATTTAAGGAGATATGGGCAAAAGAAGTTTTTCATATAAAAATTTCATTTTTTTAGGTTTTGGGTGGATTTTTCAATTTTTTCGGGTAGTCACGAATTAAAGTCCTTTTCGCTCTAGGACGCATATTTAAGGAGATATGGGCAAAAGAAGTTTTTCATATAAAAATTTCAATTTTTTTAGGTTTTGGGTGGATTTTTCAATTTTTTGGGAGTGGTCACGAATTAAAGTCCTTTTCGCTCTAGGACGCATATTTAAGGAGATATGGGCAAAATAAGTTTTTCATATAAAAATTTCAATTTTTTAGGTTTTGGGTGGATTTTTCAATTTTTTTGGGTGGTTACGAATTAAAGTCCTTTTCGCTCTAGGACGCTTAGTTTAGGAGATATGGGCAAAAGAAGTTTTTCATATAAAAATTTCAAATTTTAGGTTTTGGGTGGATTTTTCAATTTTTTTGGGTGGTCACGAATTAAAGCCCTTTTCGCTCTAGGACGCTTAGTTTAGGAGATATGGGCAAAAGAAGTTTTTCATATAAAAATTTCAATTTTTTTAAGTTTTGGGTGGAATTTTCAATTTTTTGGGGTGGTCGCGAATTAAAGTCCTTTTCGCTCTAGGACGCATATTCAAGGAGATATGGGCAAAAGAAGTTTTTCATATAAAAATTTCAATTTTTTTAGGTTTTGGGTGGATTTTTCAATTTTTTAGGGGTGGTCACGAATTAAAGTCCTTTTCGCTCTAGGACGCTTAGTTTAGGAGATATGGGCAAAAGAAGTTTTTCATATAAAAATTTCAATTTTTTTAGGTTTTGGGTGGATTTTTCAATTTTTTGGGGTGGTCACGAATTAAAGTCCTTTTCGCTCTAGGACGCATATTTAAGGAGATATGGGCAAAAGAAGTTTTTCATATAAAAATTTCAATTTTTTTAGGTTTTGGGTGGATTTTTCAATTTTTTGGGGTAGTCACGAATTAAAGTCCTTTTCGCTCTAGGACGCATATTTAAGGAGATATGGGAAAAAGAAATTTTTCATATAAAAATTTAAATTTTTTTAGGTTTTGGGTGGATTTTTCAATTTTTTGGGTGGTCACGAATTAAAGTCCTTTTCGCTCTAGGACGCTTAGTTTAGGAGATATGGGCAAAAGAAGTTTTTCATATAAAAATTTCAATTTTTTTAGGCTTTGGGTGGATTTTTCAATTTTTTGGGGTGGTCACGAATTAAAGTCCTTTTCGCTCTAGGACGCATATTTAAGGAGATATGGGCAAAAGAAGTTTTTAATATAAAAATTTCAATTTTTTTTAGGTTTTGGGTGGATTTTTCAATTTTTTGGGGGTGGTCACGAATTAATGTCCTTTTCGCTCTAGGACGCATATTTAAGGAGATATGGGCAAAAGAAGTTTTTCATATAAAAATTTAAATTTTTTTAGGTTTTGGGTGGATTTTTCAATTTTTTGGGGTAGTCACGAATTAAAGTCCTTTTCGCTCTAGGACGCATATTTAAGGAGATATGAGCAAAAGAAGTTTTTCATATAAAAATTTCAATTTTTTTAGGTTTTGGGTGGATTTTTCAATTTTTTGGGGTAGTCACGAATTAAAGTCCTTTTCGCTCTAGGACGCATATTTAAGGAGATATGGGCAAAAGAAGCTTTTCATATAAAAATTTCAATTTTTTTAGGTTTTCGGTCGATTTTTCAATTTTTTGGGGTGGTCACGAATTAAAGTCCTTTTCGCTCTAGGACGCTTAGTTTAGGAGATATGGGCAAAAGAAGTTTTTCATATAAAAATTTCAATTTTTTAGGTTTTGGGTGGATTTTTCAATTTTTTGGGGTGGTCACGAATTAAAGTCCTTTTCGCTCTAGGCCGCATATTTAAGGAGATATGGGCAAAAGAAGTTTTTCATATAAAATTTTCAATTTTTTTAGGTTTTGGGTGGATTTTTCAATTTTTTGGGGTAGTCACGAATTAAAGTCCTTTTCGCTCTAGGACGCATATTTAAGGAGATATGGGCAAAAGAAGCTTTTCATATAAAAATTTCAATTTTTTTAGGTTTTCGGTCGATTTTTCAATTTTTTGGGGTGGTCACGAATTAAAGTCCTTTTCGCTCTAGGACGCTTAGTTTAGGAGATATGGGCAAAAGAAGTTTTTCATATAAAAATTTCAATTTTTTAGGTTTTGGGTGGATTTTTCAATTTTTTGGGGTGGTCACGAATTAAAGTCCTTTTCGCTCTAGGCCGCATATTTAAGGAGATATGGGCAAAAGAAGTTTTTCATATAAAATTTTCAATTTTTTTAGGTTTTGGGTGGATTTTTCAATTTTTTTGGGTGGTCACGAATTAAAGTCCTTTTCGCTCTAGGACGCTTAGTTTAGGCGATATGGGCAAAAGAAGTTTTTCATATAAAAATTTCAATTTTTTTAGGTTTTGGGTGGATTTTTCAATTTTTTGGGGGTGGTCACGAATTAAAGTCCTTTTCGCTCTAGGACGCTTAGTTTAGGAGATATGGGCAAATGAAGTTTTTCATATAAAAATTTCAATTTTTTTAGGCTTTGGGTGGATTTTTCAATTTTTTGGGGTGGTCACGAATTAAAGCCCTTTTCGCTCTAGGACGCATATTTAAGGAGATATGGGCAAAAGAAGTTTTTCATATAAAAATTTCAATTTTTTTTAGGTTTTGGGTGGATTTTTCAATTTTTTGGGGTGGTCACGAATTATCGTCCTTTTCGCTCTAGGACGCTTAGTTTAGGAGATATGGGCAAAAGAAGTTTTTCATATAAAAATTTCAATTTTTTTAGGTTTTGGGTGGATTTTTAAATTTTTTGGGGTAGTCACGAATTAAAGTCCTTTTCGCTCTAGGACGCATATTTAAGGAGATATGGGCAAAAGAAGTTTTTCATATAAAAATTTCAATTTTTTTAGGTTTTGGGTGGATTTTTCAATTTATTGGGGTAGTCACGAATTAAAGTCCTTTTCGCTCTAGGACGCATAGTTAAGGAGATATGGGAAAAAGAAGTTTTTCATATAAAAATTTCAATTTTTTTAGGTTTTGGGTCGATTTTTCAATTTTTTGGGGTGGTCACGAATTAAAGTCCTTTTCGCTCTAGGACGCTTAGTTTAGGAGATATGGGCAAAAGAAGTTTTTCATATAAAAATTTCAATTTTTTAGGTTTTGGGTGGATTTTTCAATTTTTTGGGGTGGTCACGAAATAAAGTCCTTTTCGCTCTAGGCCGCATATTTAAGGAGATATGGGCAAAAGAAGTTTTTCATATAAAATTTTCAATTTTTTTAGGTTTTGGGTGGATTTTTCAATTTTTTGGGTGGTCACGAATTAAAGTCCTTTTCGCTCTAGGACGCTTAGTTTAGGAGATATGGGCAAAAGAAGTTTTTCATATAAAAATTTAAATTTGTGTAGGTTTTGGGTGGATTTTTCAATTTTTTGGGGGTGTTCACGAATTAAAGTCCTTTTCGCTCTAGGACGCTTAGTTTAGGAGATATGGGCAAAAGAAGTTTTTCATATAAAAATTTCAATTTTTTTAGGTTTTGGGTGGATTTTTCAATTTTTTGGGGTGGTCACGAATTATCGTCCTTTTCGCTCTAGGACGCTTAGTTTAGGAGATATGGGCAAAAGAAGTTTTTCATATAAAAATTTCAATTTTTTTAGGTTTTGGGTGGATTTTTCAATTTTTTGGGGTGGTCACGAATTAAAGTCCTTTTCGCTCTAGGACGCATATTTAAGGAGATATGGGCAAAAGAAGTTTTTCATATAAAAATTTCAATTTTTTTAGGTTTTGGGTGGATTTTTCAATTTTTTGGGGTAGTCACGAATTAAACTCCTTTTCGCTCTAGGACGCATATTTAAGGAGATATGGGCAAAAGAAGTTTTTCATATAAAAATTTCAATTTTTTTAGGTTTTGGGTGGATTTTTCAATTTTTTTGGGTGGTCACGAATTAAAGTCCTTTTCGCTCTAGGACGCTTAGTTTAGGAGATATGGGCAAAAGAAGTTTTTCATATAAAAATTTCAATTTTTTTAGGTTTTGGGTGGATTTTGCAATTTTTTGGGGTGGTCACGAATTAAAGTCGTTTTCGCTCTAGGACGCTTAGTTTAGGATATATGGGCAAAAGAAGTTTTTCATATAAAAATTTCAATTTTTTTAGGTTTTGGGTGGATTTTTCAATTTTTTGGGGGTGGTCACGAATTAAAGTTCTTTTCGCTCTAGGACGCTTAGTTTAGGAGATATGGGCAAAAGAAGTTTTTCATATAAAAATTTCAATTTTTTTATTTAAGGAGATATTGCAAAGGAGATATGGGCAAAAGAAGTTTTTCATATAAAAATTTAAATTTTTTAGGACGCTTAGTTTAGGAGATATGGGCAAAAGAAGTTTTTCATATAAAAATTTCAATTTTTTTAGGTTTTGGGTGGATTTTTCAATTTTTTGGGGTGGTCACGAATTATCGTCCTTTTCGCTCTAGGACGCTTAGTTTAGGAGATATGGGCAAAAGAAGTTTTTCATATAAAAATTTCAATTTTTTTAGGTTTTGGGTGGATTTTTCAATTTTTTGGGGTAGTCACGAATTAAACTCCTTTTCGCTCTAGGACGCATATTTAAGGAGATATGGGCAAAAGAAGTTTTTCATATAAAAATTTAAATTTTTTTAGGTTTTGGGTGGATTTTTCAATTTTTTTGGGTGGTCACGAATTAAAGTCCTTTTCGCTCTAGGACGCTTAGTTTAGGAGATATGGGCAAAAGAAGTTTTTCATATAAAAATTTCAATTTTTTTAGGTTTTGGGTGGATTTTTCAATTTTTTGGGGTAGTCACGAATTAAACTGCTTTTCGCTCTAGGACGTATATTTAAGGAGATATGGGCAAAAGAAGTTTTTCATATAAAAATTTAAATTTTTTTAGGTTTTGGGTGGATTTTTCAATTTTTTTGGGTGGTCACGAATTAAAGTCCTTTTCGCTCTAGGACGCTTAGTTTAGGAGATATGGGCGAAAGAAGTTTTTCATATAAAAATTTCAATTTTTTTAGGTTTTGGGTGGATTTTTAAATTTTTTGGGGTGGTCACGAATTAAAGTCCTTTTCGCTCTAGGACGCATATTTAAGGAGATATGGGAAAAATAAGTTTTTCATATAAAAATTTTAATTTTTTTAGGTTTTGGGTGGATTTTTCAATTTTTTTGGGTGGTCACGAATTATCGTCCTTTTCGCTCTAGGACGCTTAGTTTAGGAGATATGGGCAAAAGAAGTTTTTCATATAAAAATTTCAATTTTTTTAGGCTTTGGGTGGATTTTTCAATTTTTTGGGGTGGTCACGAATGAAAGCCCTTTTCGCTCTAGGACGCATATTTAAGGAGATATGGGCAAAAGAAGTTTTTGATATAAAAATTTCAATTTTTTTTAGTTTTTGGGTGGATTTTTCAATTTTTTGGGGGTGGTCACGAATTAATGTCCTTTTCGCTCTAGGACGCTTAGTTTAGGAGATATGGGCAAAAGAAGTTTTTCATATAAAAATTTCAATTTTTTTAGGTTTTGGGTGGATTTTTCAATTTTTTTGGGTGGTCACGAATTAAAGTCCTTTTCGCTCTAGGACGCTTAGTTTAGGAGATATGGGCAAAAGAAGTTTTTCATATAAAAATTTCAATTTTTTTAGGTTTTGGGTGAATTTTTCAATTTTTTTGGGGTGGTCGCGAATTAAAGTCCTTTTCGCTCTAGGACGCTTAGTTTAGGAGATATGGGCAAAAGAAGTTTTTCATATAAAAATTTAAATTTTTTTAGGTTTTGGGTGGATTTTTCAATTTTTTGGGGGTGGTCACGAATTAAAGTCCTTTTCGCTCTAGGACGCTTAGTTTAGGAGATATGGGCAAAAGAAGTTTTTCATATAAAAATTTCAATTTTTTTAGGTTTTGGGTGAATTTTTCAATTTTTTGAGGTGGTCACGAATTATCGTCCTTTTCGCTCTAGGACGCTTAGTTTAGGAGATATGGGCAAAAGAAGTTTTTCATATAAAAATTTCAATTTTGTTAAGTTTTGGGTGGATTTTTCAATTTTTTTGGGTGGTCACGAATTAAAGTCCTTTTCGCTCTAGGACGCTTAGTTTAGGAGATATGGGCAAAAGAAGTTTTTCATATAAAAATTTCAATTTTTTTAGGTTTTGGGTGGATTGTTCAATTTTTTGGGGTGGTCACGAATTAAAGTCCTTTTCGCTCTAGGCCGCATATTTAAGGAGATATGGGCAAAAGAAGTTTTTCGTATAAAAATTTCAATTTTTTTAGGTTTTGGGTGGATTTTTCAATTTTTTTGGGTGGTCACGAATTAAAGTCCTTTTCGCTCTAGAACGCTTAGTTTAGGAGATATGGGCAAAAGAAGTTTTTCATATAAAAATTTCAATTTTTTTAGGTTTTGGGTGGATTTTTCAATTTTTTGGGTGGTCGCGAATTAAAGTCCTTTTCGCTCTAGGACGCTTAGTTTAGGAGATATGGGCAAAAGAAGTTTTTCATATAAAAATTTCAATTTTTTTAGGTTTTGGGTGGATTTTTCAATTTTTTGAGGGTGGTCACGAATTAAAGTCCTTTTCGCTCTAGGACGCATATTTAAGGAGATATGGGCAACAGAAGTTTTTCATATAAAAATTTCAATTTTTTTAGGTTTTGGGTGGATTTTTCAATTTTTTGGGGTGGTTACGAGTTATCGTCCTTTTCGCTCTAGGACGCTTAGTTTTGGAGATATGGGCAAAAGAAGTTTTTCATATAAAAATTTCAATTTTTTAGGTTTTGGGTGGATTTTTCAATTTTTTTGGGTGGTCGCGAATTAAAGTCCTTTTCGCTCTAGGACGCTTAGTTTAGGAGATATGGGCAAAAGAAGTTTTTCATATAAAAATTTAAATTTTTTTAGGTTTTGGGTGGATTTTTCAATTTTTTGGGGTGGTTACGAATTAAAGTCCTTTTCGCTCTAGGACGCATATTTAAGGAGATATGGGCAAAAGAAGTTTTTCATATAAAAATTTAAATTTTTTTAGGTTTTGGGTGGATTTTTCAATTTTTTGGGGTAGTCACGAATTAAAGTCCTTTTCGCTCTAGGACGCATATTTAAGGAGATATGGGCAAAAGAAGTTTTTCATATAAAAATTTCAATTTTTTTAGGTTTTGGGTGGATTTTTCAATTTTTTGGGGTGGTCACGAATTAAAGTCCTTTTCGCTCTAGGACGCATATTTAAGGAGATATGGGCAAAATAAGTTTTTCATATAAAAATTTCAATTTTTTAGGTTTTGGGTGGATTTTTCAATTTTTTAGGGTGGTCACGAATTAAAGTCCTTTTCGCTCTAGGACGCTTAGTTTAGGAGATATGGGCAAAAGAAGTTTTTCATATAAAAATTTCAATTTTTTTAGGTTTTGGGTGGATTTTTCAATTTTTTGGGGTAGTCACGAATTAAAGTCCTTTTCGCTCTAGGACGCTTAGTTTAGGAGATATGGGCAAAAGAAGTTTTTCATATAAAAATTTCAATTTTTTTAGGTTTTGGGTGGATTTTTCAATTTTTTGGGGTAGTCACGAATTAAAGTCCTTTTCGCTCTAGGACGCATATTTAAGGAGATATGGGCAAAAGAAGTTTTTCATATAAAAATTTCAATTTTTTTAGGTTTTGGGTGGATTTTTCAATTTTTTGGGGTAGTCACGAATTAAAGTCCTTTTCGCTCTTGGACGCATATTTAAGGAGATATGGGCAAAAGAAGTTTTTCATATAAAAATTTCAATTTTTTTAGGTTTTGGGTGGATTTTTCAATTTTTTTGGGTGGTCACGAATTAAAGTCCTTTTCGCTCTAGGACGCTTAGTTTAGGAGATATGGACAAAAGAAGTTTTTCATATAAAAATTTCAAATTTTAGGTTTTGGGTGGATTTTTCAATTTTTTTGGGTGGTCACGAATTAAAGTCCTTTTCGCTCTAGGACGCTGAGTTTAGGAGATATGGGCAAAAGAAGTTTTTCATATAAAAATTTCAATTTTTTTAGGTTTTGGGTGGAATTTTCAATTTTTTGGGGTGGTCGCGAATTAAAGTCCTTTTCGCTCTAGGACGCTAAGTTTAAGAGATATGGGCAAAAGAAGTTTTTCATATAAAAATTTAAATTTTTTTAGGTTTTGGGTGGATTTTTAAATTTTTTGGGGGTGGTCACGAATTAAAGTCCTTTTCGCTCTAGGACGCTTAGTTTAGGAGATATGGGCAAAAGAAGTTTTTCATATAAAAATTTCAATTTTTTTAGGTTTTGGGTGGATTTTTCAATTTTTTGGGGTGGTCACGAATTAAAGTCCTTTTCGCTCTAGGACGCATATTTAAGGAGATATGGGCAAAAGAAGTTTTTCATATAAAAATTTCAATTTTTTTAGGTTTTGGGTGGATTTTTCAATTTTTTGGGGTAGTCACGAATTAAAGTCCTTTTCGCTCTAGGATGCATATTTAAGGAGATATGGGCAAAAGAAGTTTTTCATATAAAAATTTCAATTTTTTTAGGTTTTGGGTGGATTTTTCAATTTTTTTGGGTGGTCACGAATTAAAGTCCTTTTCGCTCTAGGACGCTTAGTTTAGGAGATATGGACAAAAGAAGTTTTTCATATAAAAATGAAAATTTTTTTAGGTTTTGGGTGGATTTTTCAATTTTTTGGTGTGGTCACGAATTAAAGTCCTTTTCGCTCTAGGACGCATATTTAAGGAGATATGGGCAAAATAAGTTTTTCATATAAAAATTTCAATTTTTTTAGGTTTTGGGTGGATTTTTCAATTTTTTGGGGTAGTCACGAATTAAAGTCCTTTTCGCTCTAGGACGCATATTTAAGGAGATATGGGCAAAAGAAGTTTTTCATATAAAAATTTCAATTTTTTTAGGTTTTGGGTGGATTTTTCAATTTTTTTGGGGTAGTCACGAATTAAAGTCCTTTTCGCTCTAGGACGCATATTTAAGGAGATATGGGCAAAAGAAGTTTTTCATATAAAAATTTCAATTTTTTTAGGTTTTGGGTGGATTTTTCAATTTTTTTGGGTGGTCACGAATTAAAGTCCTTTTCGCTCTAGGACGCTTAGTTTAGGAGATATGGGCAAAAGAAGTTTTTCATATAAAAATTTCAATTTTTTTAGGCTTTGGGTGGATTTTTAAATTTTTTGGGGTGGTCACGAATTGAAGTCCTTTTCGCTCTAGGACGCTTAGTTTAGGAGATATGGGCAAAAGAAGTTTTTCATATAAAAATTTCAATTTTTTTCAGGTTTTGGGTGGATTTTTCAATTTTTTGGGGTGGTCACGAATTAAAGTCCTTTTCGCTCTAGGACGCTTAGTTTAGGAGATATGGGCAAAAGAAGTTTTTCATATAAAAATTTAAATTTTTTTAGGTTTTGGGTGGATTTTTCAATTTTTTGGGGTAGTCACGAATTAAAGTCCTTTTCGCTCTAGGACGCATATTTAAGGAGATATGGGCAAAAGAAGTTTTTCATATAAAAATTTCAATTTTTTTAGGTTTTGGGTGGATTTTTCAATTTTTTTGGGTGGTCACGAATTAAAGTCCTTTTCGCTCTAGGACGCTTAGTTTAGGAGATATGGGCAAAAGAAGTTTTTCATATAAAAATTTCAATTTTTTTAGGCTTTGGGTGGATTTTTAAATTTTTTGGGGTGGTCACGAATTAAAGTCCTTTTCGCTCTAGGACGCTTAGTTTAGGAGATATGGGCAAAAGAAGTTTTTCATATAAAAATTTCAATTTTTTTAGGTTTTGGGTGGATTTTTCAATTTTTTTGGGTGGTCACGAATTAAAGTCCTTTTCGCTCTAGGACGCTTAGTTTAGGCGATATGGGCAAAAGAAGTTTTTCATATAAAAATTTCAATTTTTTTAGGTTTTGGGTGGGTTTTTCAATTTTTTGGGGTGGTCACGAATTAAAGTCCTTTTCGCTCTAGGACGCATATTTAAGGAGATATGGGCAAAAGAAGTTTTTAATATAAAAATTTCAATTTTTTTTAGGTTTTGGGTGGATTTTTCAATTTTTTGGGGGTGGTCACGAATTAATGTCCTTTTCGCTCTAGGACGCTTAGTTTAGGAGATATGGGCAAAAGAAGTTTTTCATATAAAAATTTAAATTTTTTTAGGTTTTGGTTGGATTTTTCAATTTTTTGGGGTAGTCACGAATTAAAGTCCTTTTCGCTCTAGGGCGCATATTTAAGGAGATATGGGCAAAAGAAGTTTTTCATATAAAAATTTCAATTTTTTTAGGTTTTGGGTGGATTTTTCAATTTTTTGGGGTAGTCACGAATTAAAGTCCTTTTCGCTCTAGGACGCATATTTAAGGAGATATGGGCAAAAGAAGTTTTTCATATAAAAATTTCAATTTTTTTAGGTTTTCGGTCGATTTTTCAATTTTTTGGGGTGGTCACGAATTAAAGTCCTTTTCGCTCTAGGACGCTTAGTTTAGGAGATATGGGCAAAAGAAGTTTTTCATATAAAAATTTCAATTTTTTAGGTTTTGGGTGGATTTTTCAATTTTTTGGGGTGGTCACGAATTAAAGTCCTTTTCGCTCTAGGCCGCATATTTAAGGAGATATGGGCAAAAGAAGTTTTTCATATAAAATTTTCAATTTTTTTAGGTTTTGGGTGGATTTTTCAATTTTTTTGGGTGGTCACGAATTAAAGTCCTTTTCGCTCTAGGACGCTTAGTTTAGGCGATATGGGCAAAAGAAGTTTTTCATATAAAAATTTCAATTTTTTTAGGTTTTGGGTGGATTTTTCAATTTTTTGGGGGTGGTCACGAATTAAAGTCCTTTTCGCTCTAGGACGTTTAGTTTAGGAGATATGGGCAAATGAAGTTTTTCATATAAAAATTTCAATTTTTTTAGGCTTTGGGTGGATTTTTCAATTCTTTGGGGTGGTCACGAATTAAAGTCCTTTTCGCTCTAGGACGCATATTTAAGGAGATATGGGCAAAAGAAGTTTTTCATATAAAAATTTAAATTTTTTTAGGTTTTGGGTGGGTTTTTCAATTTTTTGGGGTGGTCACGAATTAAAGTCCTTTTCGCTCTAGGACGCTTAGTTTAGGAGATATGGGCAAAAGAAGTTTTTCATATAAAAATTTCAATTTTTTTAGGTTTTGGTTGGATTTTTCAATTTTTTGGGGTAGTCACGAATGAAAGTCCTTTTCGCTCTAGGACGCATATTTAAGGAGATATGGGCAAAAGAAGTTGTTCATATAAAAATTCAATTTTTTTTAGGTTTTGGGTGGATTTTTCAATTTGTTGGGGGTGACGAATTAAAGTCCTTTTCGCTCTAGGACGCTTAGTTTAGGAGATATGGGCAAAAGAAGTTTTTCATATAAAAATTTCAATTTTTTTAGGTTTTGGGTGGATTTTTCAATTTTTTGGGGTAGTCACGAATTAAAGTCCTTTTCGCTCTAGGACGCATATTTAAGGAGATATGGGAAAAAGAAGTTTTTCATATAAAAATTTCAATTTTTTTAGGTTTTGGGTCGATTTTTCAATTTATGGGGTGGTCACGAATTAAAGTCCTTTTCGCTCTAGGACGCTTAGTTTAGGAGATATGGGCAAAAGAAGTTTTTCATATAAAATTTTCAATTTTTTTAGGTTTTGGGTGGATTTTTCAATTTTTTGGGGTGGTCACGAATTAAAGTCCTTTTCGCTCTAGGCCGCATATTTAAGGAGATATGGGAAAAAGAAGTTTTTCATATAAAAATTTCAATTTTTTTAGGTTTTGGGTGGATTTTTCAATTTTTTTGGGTGGTCACGAATTAAAGTCCTTTTCGCTCTAGGACGCTTAGTTTAGGGGATATGGGCAAAAGAAGTTTTTCATATAAAAATTTAAATTTTTTTAGGTTTTGGGTGGATTTTTAAATTTTTTGGGGTGGTCACGAATTAAAGTCCTTTTCGCTCTAGGACGCATATTTAAGGAGATATGGGCAAAATAAGTTTTTCATATAAAAATTTTAATTTGTTTAGGTTTTGGGTGGATTTTTCAATTTTTTTGGGTGGTCACGAATTAAAGTCCTTTTCGCTCTAGGACGCTTAGTTTAGGAGATATGGGCAAAAGAAGTTTTTCATATAAAAATTTCAATTTTTTTAGGTTTTGGGTGGATTTTTCAATTTTTTGGGGTGGTCACGAATTAAAGTCCTTTTCGCTCTAGGACGCTTAGTTTAGGAGATATGGGCAAAAGAAGTTTTTCATATAAAAATTTAAATTTTTTTAGGTTTTGGGTGGATTTTTCAATTTTTTGGGGGTGGTCACGAATTAAAGTCCTTTTCGCTCTAGGACGCATATTTAAGGAGATAAGGGCAAAAGAAGTTTTTCATATAAAAATTTCAATTTTTTTAGGTTTTGGGTGGATTTTTCAATTTTTTGGGGTAGTCACGAATTAAAGTCCTTTTCGCTCTAGGACGCATATTTAAGGAGATATGGGCAAAAGAAAATTTTCATATAAAAATTTCAATTTTTTTAGGTTTTGGGTGGATTTTTCAATTTTTTTGGGTGGTCACGAATTAAAGTCCTTTTCGCTCTAGGACGCTTAGTTTAGGAGTTATGGGCAAAGGAAGTTTTTCATATAAAAATTTCATTTTTTTTAGGTTTTGGGTGGATTTTTCAATTTTTTGGGGTGGTCACGAATTAAAGTCGTTTTCGCTCTAGGACGCATATTTAAGGAGATATGGGCAAAAGAAGTTTTTCATATAAAAATTTCAATTTTTTTAGGTTTTGGGTGGATTTTTCAATTTTTTGGGGTAGTCACGAATTAAAGTCCTTTTCGCTCTAGGACGCATATTTAAGGAGATATGGGAAAAAGAAGTTTTTCATATAAAAATTTCAATTTTTTTAGGTTTTGGGTCGATTTTTCAATTTATGGGGTGGTCACGAATTAAAGTCCTTTTCGCTCTAGGACGCTTAGTTTAGGAGATATGGGCAAAAGAAGTTTTTCATATAAAAATTTCAATTTTTTTAGGTTTTGGGTGGATTTTTCAATTTTTTGGGGTGGTCACGAATTAAAGTCCTTTTCGCTCTAGGACGCATATTTAAGGAGATATGGGCAAAAGAAGTTTTTCATATAAAAATTTCAATTTTTTTAGGTTTTGGGTGGATTTTTCAATTTTTTTGGGTGGTCACGAATTAAAGTCCTTTTCGCTCTAGGACGCTTAGTTTAGGAGATATGGGCAAAAGAAGTTTTTCATATAAAAATTTCAATTTTTTAGGCTTTGGGTGGATTTTTCAATTTTTTGGGGTGGTCACGAATTAAAGTCCTTTTCGCTCTAGGACGCATATTTAAGGAGATATGGGCAAAAGAAGTTTTTAATATAAAAATTTCAATTTTTTTTAGGTTTTGGGTGGATTTTTCAATTTTTTGGGGGTGGTCACGAATTAATGTCCTTTTCGCTCTAGGACGCTTAGTTTAGGAGATATGGGCAAAAGAAGTTTTTCATATAAAAATTTAAATTTTTTTAGGTTTTGGTTGGATTTTTCAATTTTTTGGGGTAGTCACGAATTAAAGTCCTTTTCGCTCTAGGGCGCATATTTAAGGAGATATGGGCAAAAGAAGTTTTTCATATAAAAATTTCAATTTTTTTAGGTTTTGGGTGGATTTTTCAATTTTTTGGGGTAGTCACGAATTAAAGTCCTCTTCGCTCTAGGCCGCATATTTAAGGAGATATGGGCAAAAGAAGTTTTTCATATAAAATTTTCAATTTTTTTAGGTTTTGGGTGGATTTTTAAATTTTTTTGGGTGGTCACGAATTAAAGTCCTTTTCGCTCTAGGACGCTTAGTTTAGGAGATATGGGCAAATGAAGTTTTTCATATAAAAATTTCAATTTTTTTAGGCTTTGGGTGGATTTTTCAATTCTTTGGGGTGGTCACGAATTAAAGTCCTTTTCGCTCTAGGACGCATATTTAAGGAGATATGGGCAAAAGAAGTTTTTCATATAAAAATTTAAATTTTTTTAGGTTTTGGGTGGGTTTTTCAATTTTTTGGGGTGGTCACGAATTAAAGTCCTTTTCGCTCTAGGACGCTTAGTTTAGGAGATATGGGCAAAAGAAGTTTTTCATATAAAAATTTCAATTTTTTTAGGTTTTGGTTGGATTGTTCAATTTTTTGGGGTAGTCACGAATGAAAGTCCTTTTCGCTCTAGGACGCATATTTAAGGAGATATGGGCAAAAGAAGTTGTTCATATAAAAATTCAATTTTTTTTAGGTTTTGGGTGGATTTTTCAATTTGTTGGGGGTGGTCACGAATTAAAGTCCTTTTCGCTCTAGGACGCTTAGTTTAGGAGATATGGGCAAAAGAAGTTTTTCATATAAAAATTTCAATTTTTTTAGGTTTTGGGTGGATTTTTCAATTTTTTGGGGTAGTCACGAATTAAAGTCCTTTTCGCTCTAGGACGCATATTTAAGGAGATATGGGAAAAAGAAGTTTTTCATATAAAAATTTCAATTTTTTTAGGTTTTGGGTCGATTTTTCAATTTATGGGGTGGTCACGAATTAAAGTCCTTTTCGCTCTAGGACGCTTAGTTTAGGAGATATGGGCAAAAGAAGTTTTTCATATAAAAATTTCAATTTTTTTAGGTTTTGGGTGGATTTTTCAATTTTTTGGGGTGGTCACGAATTAAAGTCCTTTTCGCTCTAGGCCGCATATTTAAGGAGATATGGGCAAAAGAAGTTTTTTATATAAAATTTTCAATTTTTTTAGGTTTTGGGTGGATTTTTCAATTTTTTTGGGGTGGTCACGAATTAAAGTCCTTTTCGCTCTAGGACGCTTAGTTTAGGAGATATGGGCAAAAGAAGTTTTTCATATAAAAATTTAAATTTTTTTAGGTTTTGGGTGGATTTTTCAATTTTTTGGGGGTGGTCACGAATTAAAGTCCTTTTCGCTCTAGGACGCATATTTAAGGAGATATGGGCAAAAGAAGTTTTTCATATAAAAATTTAAATTTTTTTAGGTTTTGGGTGGATTTTTCAATTTTTTGGGGTAGTCACGAATTAAAGTCCTTTTCGCTCTAGGACGCTTAGTTTAGGAGATATGGGCAAAAGAAGTTTTTCATATAAAAATTTCAATTTTTTTAGGTTTTGGGTGGATTTTTCAATTTTTTGGGGTGGTCACGAATTAAAGTCCTTTTCGCTCTAGGACGCATATTTAAGGAGATATGGGCAAAAGAAGTTTTTCATATAAAAATTTCAATTTTTTTAGGTTTTGGGTGGATTTTTCAATTTTTTGGGGTAGTCACGAATTAAAGTCCTTTTCGCTCTAGGACGCATATTTAAGGAGATATGGGCAAAAGAAGTTTTTCATATAAAAATTTCAATTTTTTTAGGTTTTGGGTGGATTTTTCAATTTTTTTGGGTGGTCACGAATTAAAGTCCTTTTCGCTCTAGGACGCTTAGTTTAGGAGATATGGGCAAAAGAAGTTTTTCATATAAAAATTTCAATTTTTTTAGGTTTTGGGTGGATTTTTAAATTTTTTGGGGTGGTCACGAATTAAAGTCCTTTTCGCTCTAGGACGCATATTTAAGGAGATATGGGCAAAATAAGTTTTTCATATAAAAATTTTAATTTTTTTAGGTTTTGGGTGGATTTTTCAATTTTTTTGGGTGGTCACGAATTATCGTCTTTTTCGCTCTAGGACGCTTAGTTTAGGAGATATGGGCAAAAGAAGTTTTTCATATAAAAATTTCAATTTTTTTAGGTTTTGGGTGGATTTTTCAATTTTTTGGGGTGGTCACGAATTATCGTCCTTTTCGCTCTAGGACGCTTAGTTTAGGAGATATGGGCAAAAGAAGTTTTTCATATAAAAATTTAATTTTTTTAGGTTTTGGGTGGATTTTTCAATTTTTTGGGGGTGGTCACGAATTAAAGTCCTTTTCGCTCTAGGACGCATATTTAAGGAGATATGGGCAAAAGAAGTTTTTCATATAAAAATTTCAATTTTTTTAGGTTTTGGGTGGATTTTTTCAATTTTTTGGGGTAGTCACGAATTAAAGTCCTTTTCGCTCTAGGACGCATATTTAAGGAGATATGGGCAAAAGAAAATTTTCATATAAAAATTTCAATTTTTTTAGGTTTTGGGTGGATTTTTCAATTTTTTTGGGTGGTCACGAATTAAAGTCCTTTTCGCTCTAGGACGCTTAGTTTAGGAGATATGGGCAAAGGAAGTTTTTCATATAAAAATTTCATTTTTTTTTAGGTTTTGGGTGGATTTTTCAATTTTTTGGGGTGGTCACGAATTAAAGTCGTTTTCGCTCTAGGACGCATATTTAAGGAGATATGGGCAAAAGAAGTTTTTCATATAAAAATTTCAATTTTTTTAGGTTTTGGGTGGATTTTTCAATTTTTTGGGGTAGTCACGAATTAAAGTCCTTTTCGCTCTAGGACGCATATTTAAGGAGATATGGGAAAAAGAAGTTTTTCATATAAAAATTTCAATTTTTTTAGGTTTTGGGTCGATTTTTCAATTTATGGGGTGGTCACGAATTAAAGTCCTTTTCGCTCTAGGACGCTTAGTTTAGGAGATATGGGCAAAAGAAGTTTTTCATATAAAAATTTCAATTTTTTTAGGTTTTGGGTGGATTTTTCAATTTTTTTGGGGTGGTCACGAATTAAAGTCCTTTTCGCTCTAGGCCGCATATTTAAGGAGATATGGGCAAAAGAAGTTTTTTATATAAAATTTTCAATTTTTTTAGGTTTTGGGTGGATTTTTCAATTTTTTTGGGGTGGTCACGAATTAAAGTCCTTTTCGCTCTAGGACGCTTAGTTTAGGAGATATGGGCAAAAGAAGTTTTTCATATAAAAATTTAAATTTTTTTAGGTTTTGGGTGGATTTTTCAATTTTTTGGGGGTGGTCACGAATTAAAGTCCTTTTCGCTCTAGGACGCTTAGTTTAGGAGATATGGGCAAAAGAAGTTTTTCATATAAAAATTTCAATTTTTTTAGGTTTTGGGTGGATTTTTCAATTTTTTGGGGTGGTCACGAATTATCGTCCTTTTCGCTCTAGGACGCTTAGTTTAGGAGATATGGGCAAAAGAAGTTTTTCATATAAAAATTTAAATTTGTGTAGGTTTTGGGTGGATTTTTCAATTTTTTGGGGGTGGTCACGAATTAAAGTCCTTTTCGCTCTAGGACGCTTAGTTTAGGAGATATGGGCAAAAGAAGTTTTTCATATAAAAATTTCAATTTTTTTAGGTTTTGGGTGGATTTTTCAATTTTTTGGGGTGGTCACGAATTAAAGTCCTTTTCGCTCTAGGACGCATATTTAAGGAGATATGGGCAAAAGAAGTTTTTCATATAAAAATTTCAATTTTTTTAGGTTTTGGGTGGATTTTTCAATTTTTTGGGGTAGTCACGAATTAAAGTCCTTTTCGCTCTAGGACGCATATTTAAGGAGATATGGGCAAAAGAAGTTTTTCATATAAAAATTTAAATTTTTTAGGTTTTGGGTGGATTTTTCAATTTTTTTGGGTGGTCACGAATTAAAGTCCTTTTCGCTCTAGGACGCTTAGTTTAGGAGATATGGGCAAAAGAAGTTTTTCATATAAAAATTTCAATTTTTTTAGGTTTTGGGTGGATTTTTAAATTTTTTGGGGTGGTCACGAATTAAAGTCCTTTTCGCTCTAGGACGCATATTTAAGGAGATATGGGCAAAATAAGTTTTTCATATAAAAATTTTAATTTTTTTAGGTTTTGGGTGGATTTTTCAATTTTTTTGGGTGGTCACGAATTATCGTCTTTTTCGCTCTAGGACGCTTAGTTTAGGAGATATGGGCAAAAGAAGTTTTTCATATAAAAATTTCAATTTTTTTAGGTTTTGGGTGGATTTTTCAATTTTTTGGGGTGGTCACGAATTATCGTCCTTTTCGCTCTAGGACGCATATTTAAGGAGATATGGGCAAAAGAAAATTTTCATATAAAAATTTAAATTTTTTTAGGTTTTGGGTGGATTTTTCAATTTTTTTGGGTGGTCACGAATTAAAGTCCTTTTCGCTCTAGGACGCTTAGTTTAGGAGATATGGGCAAAGGAAGTTTTTCATATAAAAATTTCATTTTTTTTAGGTTTTGGGTGGATTTTTCAATTTTTTGGGGTGGTCACGAATTAAAGTCGTTTTCGCTCTAGGACGCATATTTAAGGAGATATGGGCAAAAGAAGTTTTTCATATAAAAATTTCAATTTTTTTAGGTTTTGGGTGGATTTTTCAATTTTTTGGGGTAGTCACGAATTAAAGTCCTTTTCGCTCTAGGACGCATATTTAAGGAGATATGGGAAAAAGAAGTTTTTCATATAAAAATTTCAATTTTTTTAGGTTTTGGGTCAATTTTTCAATGTATGGGGTGGTCACGAATTAAAGTCCTTTTCGCTCTAGGACGCTTAGTTTAGGAGATATGGGCAAAAGAAGTTTTTCATATAAAAATTTCAATTTTTTTAGGTTTTGGGTGGATTTTTCAATTTTTTGGGGTGGTCACGAATTAAAGTCCTTTTCGCTCTAGGACGCATATTTAAGGAGATATGGGCAAAAGAAGTTTTTCATATAAAAATTTCAATTTTTTTAGGTTTTGGGTGGATTTTTCAATTTTTTTGGGTGGTCACGAATTAAAGTCCTTTTCGCTCTAGGACGCTTAGTTTAGGAGATATGGGCAAAAGAAGTTTTTCATATAAAAATTTCAATTTTTTTAGGTTTTGGGTGGATTTTCAATTTTTTGGGGTGGTCACGAATTATCGTCCTTTTCGCTCTAGGACGCTTAGTTTAGGAGATATGGGCAAAAGAAGTTTTTCATATAAAAATTTAAATTTGTGTAGGTTTTGGGTGGATTTTTCAATTTTTTGGGGGTGGTCACGAATTAAAGTCCTTTTCGCTCTAGGACGCTTAGTTTAGGAGATATGGGCAAAAGAAGTTTTTCATATAAAAATTTCAATTTTTTTAGGTTTTGGGTGGATTTTTCAATTTTTTGGGGTGGTCACGAATTAAAGTCCTTTTCGCTCTAGGACGCATATTTAAGGAGATATGGGCAAAAGAAGTTTTTCATATAAAAATTTCAATTTTTTTAGGTTTTGGGTGGATTTTTCAATTTTTTGGGGTAGTCACGAATTAAAGTCCTTTTCGCTCTAGGACGCATATTTAAGGAGATATGGGCAAAAGAAGTTTTTCATATAAAAATTTCAATTTTTTAGGTTTTGGGTGGATTTTTCAATTTTTTTGGGTGGTCACGAATTAAAGTCCTTTTCGCTCTAGGACGCTTAGTTTAGGAGATATGGGCAAAAGAAGTTTTTCATATAAAAATTTCAATTTTTTAGGTTTTGGGTGGATTTTTAAATTTTTTGGGGTGGTCACGAATTAAAGTCCTTTTCGCTCTAGGACGCATATTTAAGGAGATATGGGCAAAATAAGTTTTTCATATAAAAATTTTAATTTTTTTAGGTTTTGGGTGGATTTTTCAATTTTTTTGGGTGGTCACGAATTATCGTCTTTTTCGCTCTAGGACGCTTAGTTTAGGAGATATGGGCAAAAGAAGTTTTTCATATAAAAATTTCAATTTTTTTAGGTTTTGGGTGGATTTTTCAATTTTTTGGGGTGGTCACGAATTATCGTCCTTTTCGCTCTAGGACGCATATTTAAGGAGATATGGGCAAAAGAAAATTTTCATATAAAAATTTAAATTTTTTTAGGTTTTGGGTGGATTTTTCAATTTTTTTGGGTGGTCACGAATTAAAGTCCTTTTCGCTCTAGGACGCTTAGTTTAGGAGATATGGGCAAAGGAAGTTTTTCATATAAAAATTTCATTTTTTTTAGGTTTTGGGTGGATTTTTCAATTTTTTGGGGTGGTCACGAATTAAAGTCGTTTTCGCTCTAGGACGCATATTTAAGGAGATATGGGCAAAAGAAGTTTTTCATATAAAAATTTCAATTTTTTTAGGTTTTGGGTGGATTTTTCAATTTTTTGGGGTAGTCACGAATTAAAGTCCTTTTCGCTCTAGGACGCATATTTAAGGAGATATGGGAAAAAGAAGTTTTTCATATAAACATTTCAATTTTTTTAGGTTTTGGGTCAATTTTTCAATTTATGGGGTGGTCACGAATTAAAGTCCTTTTCGCTCTAGGACGCTTAGTTTAGGAGATATGGGCAAAAGAAGTTTTTCATATAAAAATTTCAATTTTTTTAGGTTTTGGGTGGATTTTTCAATTTTTTGGGGTGGTCACGAATTAAAGTCCTTTTCGCTCTAGGACGCATATTTAAGGAGATATGGGCAAAAGAAGTTTTTCATATAAAAATTTCAATTTTTTTAGGTTTTGGGTGGATTTTTCAATTTTTTTGGGTGGTCACGAATTAAAGTCCTTTTCGCTCTAGGACGCTTAGTTTAGGAGATATGGGCAAAAGAAGTTTTTCATATAAAAATTTCAATTTTTTAGGCTTTGGGTGGATTTTTCAATTTTTTGGGGTGGTCACGAATTAAAGTCCTTTCGCTCTAGGACGCATATTTAAGGAGATATGGGCAAAAGAAGTTTTTCATATAAAAATTTAAATTTTTTTAGGTTTTGGGTGGATTTTTCAATTTTTTGGGGGTGGTCACGAATTAAAGTCCTTTTCGCTCTAGGACGCATATTTAAGGAGATATGGGCAAAAGAAGTTTTTCATATAAAAATTTCAATTTTTTTTAGGTTTTGGGTGGATTTTTCAATTTTTAGGGGTAGTCACGAATTAAAGTCCTTTTCGCTCTAGGACGCATATTTAAGGAGATATGGGCAAAAGAAAATTTTCATATAAAAATTTCAATTTTTTTAGGTTTTGGGTGGATTTTTCAATTTTTTTGGGTGGTCACGAATTAAAGTCCTTTTCGCTCTAGGACGCTTAGTTTAGGAGATATGGGCAAAGGAAGTTTTTCATATAAAAATTTCATTTTTTTTTAGGTTTTGGGTGGATTTTTCAATTTTTTGGGGTGGTCACGAATTAAAGTCCTTTTCGCTCTAGGACGCTTAGTTTAGGAGATATGGGCAAAAGAAGTTTTTCATATAAAAATTTCAATTTTTTTAGGTTTTGGGTGGATTTTTCAATTTTTTGGGGGTGGTCACGAATTAAAGTCCTTTTCGCTCTAGGACGCTTAGTTTAGGAGATATGGACAAAAGAAGTTTTTCATATAAAAATTTCAATTTTTTTAGGTTTTGGGTGGATTTTTCAATTTTTTGGGGTGGTCACGAATTAAAGTTCTTTTCGCTCTAGGACGCTTAGTTTAGGAGATATGGGCAAAAGAAGTTTTTCATATAAAAATTTCAATTTTTTTATTTAAGGAGATATTGCAAAGGAGATATGGGCAAAAGAAGTTTTTCATATAAAAATTTCAATTTTTTTAGGTTTTGGGTGGATTTTGCAATTTTTTGGGGTAGTCACGAATTAAAGTCCTTTTCGCTCTAGGACGCATATTTAAGGAGATATGGGCAAAAGAAGTTTTTCATATAAAAATTTCAATTTTTTTAGGTTTGGGTGGATTTTTCAATTTTTTTGGGTGGTCACGAATTAAAGTCCTTTTCGCTCTAGGACGCTTAGTTTAGGAGATATGGGCAAAAGAAGTTTTTCATATAAAAATTTCACTTTTTTTAGGTTTTGGGTGGATTTTTCAATTTTTTGGGGTGGTCACGAATTAAAGTCCTTTTCGCTCTAGGACGCTTAGTTTAGGAGATATGGGCAAAAGAAGTTTTTCATATAAAAATTTCAATTTTTTTTAGGTTTTGGGTGGATTTTTCAATTTTTTTGGGTGGTCACGAATTAAAGTCCTTTTCGCTCTAGGACGCTTAGTTTAGGAGATATGGGCAAAAGAAGTTTTTCATATAAAAATTTCACTTTTTTTAGGTTTTGGGTGGATTTTTCAATTTTTTGGGGTGGTCACGAATTAAAGTCCTTTTCGCTCTAGGACGCTTAGTTTAGGAGATATGGGCAAAAGAAGTTTTTCATATAAAAATTTAAATTTTTTTAGGTTTTGGGTGGATTTTTCAATTTTTTGGGGTGGTCACGAATTAAAGCTCTTTTCGCTCTAGGACGCTTAGTTTAGGAGATATGGGCAAAAGAAGTTTTTCATATAAAAATTTCAATTTTTTTATTTAAGGAGATATGGGCAAAAGAAGTTTTTCATATAAAAATTTCAATTTTTTTAGGTTTTGGGTGGATTTTTCAATTTTTTGGGGTAGTCACGAATTAAAGTCCTTTTCGCTCTAGGACGCTTAGTTTAGGAGATATGGGCAAAAGAAGTTTTTCATATAAAAATTTCAATTTTTTTAGGTTTTGGGTGGATTTTTCAATTTTTTGGGGTAGTCACGAATTAAAGTCCTTTTCGCTCTAGGACGCTTAGTTTAGGAGATATGGGCAAAAGAAGTTTTTCATATAAAAATTTAAATTTTTTTAGGTTTTGGGTGGATTTTTCAATTTTTTGGGGGTGGTCACGAATTAAAGTCCTTTTCGCTCTAGGACGCTTAGTTTAGGAGATATGGGCAGAAGAAGTTTTTCATATAAAAATTTCAATTTTTTTAGGTTTTGGGTGGATTTTTCAATTTTTTGGGGTGGTCACGAATTAAACTCCTTTTCGCTCTAGGACGCTTAGTTTAGGAGATATGGGCAAAAGAAGTTTTTCATATAAAAATTTAAATTTTTTTAGGTTTTGGGTGGATTTTTCAATTTTTTTGGGTGGTCACGAATTAAAGTCCTTTTCGCTCTAGGACGCTTAGTTTAGGAGATATGGGCAAAAGAAGTTTTTCATATAAAAATTTCAATTTTTTTAGGTTTTGGGTGGATTTTTCAATTTTTTGGGGTAGTCACGAATTAAACTCCTTTTCGCTCTAGGACGCATATTTAAGGAGATATGGGCAAAAGAAGTTTTTCATATAAAAATTTAAATTTTTTTAGGTTTTGGTTGGATTTTTCAATTTTTTTGGGTGGTCACGAATTAAAGTCCTTTTCGCTCTAGGACGATTAGTTTAGGAGATATGGGCAAAAGAAGTTTTTCATATAAAAATTTCAATTTTTTTAGGTTTTGGGTGGATTTTTCAATTTTTTTGGGTGGTCACGAATTAAAGTCATTTTCGCTCTAGGACGCTTAGTTTAGGAGATATGGGCAAAAGAAGTTTTTCATATAAAAATTTCAATTTTTTTAGGTTTTGGGTGGATTTTTAAATTTTTTGGGGTGGTCACGAATTAAAGTCCTTTTCGCTCTAGGACGCATATTTAAGGAGATAAGGGCAAAATAAGTTTTTCATATAAAAATTTTAATTTTTTTAGGTTTTGGGTGGATTTTTCAATTTTTTGGGTGGTCACGAATTATCGTCCTTTTCGCTCTAGGACGCTTAGTTTAGGAGATATGGGCAAAAGAAGTTTTTCATATAAAAATTTCAATTTTTTTAGGTTTTGGGGTGGTCACGAATTATCGTCCTTTTCGCTCTGGACGCTTAGTTTAGGAGATATGGGCAAAAGAAGTTTTTCATATAAAAATTTCATTTTTTTAGGTTTTGGGTGAATTTTTCAATTTTTTGAGGGTGGTCACGAATTAAAGTCCTTTTCGCTCTAGGACGCTTAGTTTAGGAGATATGGGCAAAAGAAGTTTTTCATATAAAAATTTCAATTTTTTTAGGTTTTGGGTGGATTTTTCAATTTTTTTGGGGTAGTCACGAATTAAAGTCCTTTTCGCTCTAGGACGCATATTTAAGGAGATATGGGCAAAAGAAGTTTTTCATATAAAAATTTCAATTTTTTTAGGTTTTGGGTGGATTTTTCAATTTTTTTGGGGTGGTCGCGAATTAAAGTCCTTTTCGCTCTAGGACGCTAAGTTTAGGAGATATGGGCAAAAGAAGTTTTTCATATAAAAATTTCAATTTTTTTAGGTTTTGGGTGGATTTTTCAATTTTTTTGGGTGGTCACGAATTAAAGTCATTTTCGCTCTAGGACGCTTAGTTTAGGAGATATGGGCAAAAGAAGTTTTTCATATAAAAATTTCAATTTTTTTAGGTTTTGGGTGGATTTTTCAATTTTTTGGGGTGGTCACGAATTAAAGTCCTTTTCGCTCTAGGACGCATATTTAAGGAGATATGGGCAAAAGAAGTTTTTCATATAAAAATTTCAATTTTTTTAGGTTTAGTGTGGATTTTTCAATTTTTTTGGGTGGTCACGAATTAAAGTCCTTTTCGCTCTAGGACGCTTAGTTTAGGAGATATGGGCAAAAGAAGTTTTTCATATAAAAATTTCAATTTTTTTAGGTTTTGGGTGGATTTTTAAATTTTTTGGGGTGGTCACGAATTAAAGTCCTTTTCGCTCTAGGACGCATATTTAAGGAGATATGGGCAAAAGAAGTTTTTCATACAAAAATTTCAATTTTTTTAGGCTTTGGGTGGATTTTTCAATTTTTTGGCGTGGTCACGAATGAAAGCCCTTTTCGCTCTAGGACGCATATTTAAGGAGATATGGGCAAAAGAAGTTTTTAATATAAAAATTTCAATTTTTTTTAGGTTTTGGGTGGATTTTTCAATTTTTTGGGGGTGGTCACGAATTAATGTCCTTTTCGCTCTAGGACGCTTAGTTTAGGAGATATGGGAAAAAGAAGTTTTTCATATAAAAATTTCAATTTTTTTAGGTTTTGGGTGGATTTTTCAATTTTTTGGGGTAGTCACGAATTAAAGTCCTTTTCGCTCTAGGACGCTTAGTTTAGGAGATATGGGCAAAAGAAGTTTTTCATATAAAAATTTCAATTTTTTTAGGTTTTGGGTGGATTTTTCAATTTTTTGGGGGTGGTCACGAATTAAAGTCCTTTTCGCTCTAGGACGCTTAGTTTAGGAGATATGGGCAAAGGAAGTTTTTCATATAAAAATTTAAATTTTTTTAGGTTTGGGTGGATTTTTCAATTTTTTGGGTGGTCACGAATTAAAGTCCTTTTCGCTCTAGGACGCATATTTAAGGAGATATGGGCAAAAGAAGTTTTTCATATAAAAATTTCAATTTTTTTAGGTTTTGGGTGGATTTTTCAATTTTTTTGGGTGGTCACGAATTAAAGTCCTTTTCGCTCTAGGACGCTTAGTTTAGGAGATATGGGCAAAAGAAGTTTTTCATATAAAAATTTCAATTTTTTTAGGTTTTGGGTGGATTTTTCAATTTTTTGGGGTGGTCACGAATTAAAGTCCTTTTCGCTCTAGGACGCATATTTAAGGAGATATGGGCAAAAGAAGTTTTTCATACAAAAATTTCAATTTTTTTAGGCTTTGGGTGGATTTTTCAATTTTTTGGCGTGGTCACGAATGAAAGCCCTTTACGCTCTAGGACGCATATTTAAGGAGATATGGGCAAAAGAAGTTTTTAATATAAAAATTTCAATTTTTTTTAGGTTTTGGGTGGATTTTTCAATTTTTTGGGGGTGGTCACGAATTAATGTCCTTTTCGATCTAGGACGCTTAGTTTAGGAGATATGGGCAAAAGAAGTTTTTCATATAAAAATTTCAATTTTTTTAGGTTTTGGGTGGATTTTTCAATTTTTTGGGGTAGTCACGAATGAAAGCCCTTTACGCTCTAGCACGCATATTTAAGGAGATATGGGCAAAAGAAGTTTTTAATATAAAAATTTCAATTTTTTTTAGGTTTTGGGTGGATTTTTCAATTTTTTGGGGGTGGTCACGAATTAATGTCCTTTTCGATCTAGGACGCTTAGTTTAGGAGATATGGGCAAAAGAAGTTTTTCATATAAAAATTTCAATTTTTTTAGGTTTTGGGTGGATTTTTCAATTTTTTGGGGTAGTCACGAATTAAAGTCCTTTTCGCTCTAGGACGCTTAGTTTAGGAGATATGGGCAAAAGAAGTTTTTCATATAAAAATTTCAATTTTTTTAGGTTTTGGGTGGATTTTTCAATTTTTTGGGGTGGTCACGAATTAAAGTCCTTTTCGCTCTAGGACGCTTAGTTTAGGAGATATGGGCAAAAGAAGTTTTTCATATAAAAATTTCAATTTTTTTAGGTTTTGGGTGGATTTTTCAATTTTTTGGGGTGGTCACGAATTATCGTCCTTTTCGCTCTAGGACGCTTAGTTTAGGAGATATGGGCAAAAGAAGTTTTTCATATAAAAATTTCAATTTTTTAGGTTTGGGTGGATTTTTCAATTTTTTTTGGGTGGTCACGAATTAAAGTCCTTTTCGCTCTAGGACGCTTCGTTTAGGAGATATGGGCAAAAGAAGTTTTTCATATAAAAATTTCAATTTTTTTAGGTTTTGGGTGGATTTTTCAATTTTTTGGGGGTGGTCACGAATTAAAGTTCTTTTCGCTCTAGGACGCTTAGTTTAGGAGATATGGGCAAAAGAAGTTTTTCATATAAAAATTTCAATTTTTTTATTTAAGGAGATATTGCAAAGGAGATATGGGCAAAAGAAGTTTTTCATATAAAAATTTCAATTTTTTTAGGTTTTGGGTGGATTTTGCAATTTTTTGGGGTAGTCACGAATTAAAGTCCTTTTCGCTCTAGGACGCATATTTAAGGAGATATGGGCAAAAGAAGTTTTTCATATAAAAATTTCAATTTTTTTAGGTTTGGGTGGATTTTTCAATTTTTTTGGGTGGTCACGAATTAAAGTCCTTTTCGCTCTAGGACGCTTAGTTTAGGAGATATGGGCAAAAGAAGTTTTTCATATAAAAATTTCACTTTTTTTAGGTTTTGGGTGGATTTTGCAATTTTTTGGGGTGGTCACGAATTAAAGTCCTTTTCGCTCTAGGACGCTTAGTTTAGGAGATATGGGCAAAAGAAGTTTTTCATATAAAAATTTCAATTTTTTTTAGGTTTTGGGTGGATTTTTCAATTTTTTTGGGTGGTCACGAATTAAAGTCCTTTTCGCTCTAGGACGCTTAGTTTAGGAGATATGGGCAAAAGAAGTTTTTCATATAAAAATTTCACTTTTTTTAGGTTTTGGGTGGATTTTTCAATTTTTTGGGGTGGTCACGAATTAAAGTCCTTTTCGCTCTAGGACGCTTAGTTTAGGAGATATGGGCAAAAGAAGTTTTTCATATAAAAATTTAAATTTTTTTAGGTTTTGGGTGGATTTTTCAATTTTTTGGGGTGGTCACGAATTAAAGTTCTTTTCGCTCTAGGACGCTTAGTTTAGGAGATATGGGCAAAAGAAGTTTTTCATATAAAAATTTCAATTTTTTTATTTAAGGAGATATGGGCAAAAGAAGTTTTTCATATAAAAATTTCAATTTTTTTAGGTTTTGGGTGGATTTTTCAATTTTTTGGGGTAGTCACGAATTAAAGTCCTTTTCGCTCTAGGACGCTTAGTTTAGGAGATATGGGCAAAAGAAGTTTTTCATATAAAAATTTCAATTTTTTTAGGTTTTGGGTGGATTTTTCAATTTTTTGGGGTAGTCACGAATTAAAGTCCTTTTCGCTCTAGGACGCTTAGTTTAGGAGATATGGGCAAAAGAAGTTTTTCATATAAAAATTTAAATTTTTTTAGGTTTTGGGTGGATTTTTCAATTTTTTGGGGGTGGTCACGAATTAAAGTCCTTTTCGCTCTAGGACGCTTAGTTTAGGAGATATGGGCAAAAGAAGTTTTTCATATAAAAATTTCAATTTTTTTAGGTTTTGGGTGGATTTTTCAATTTTTTGGGGTGGTCACGAATTAAAGCCCTTTTCGCTCTAGGACGCATATTTAAGGAGATAAGGGCAAAATAAGTTTTTCATATAAAAATTTTAATTTTTTTAGGTTTTGGGTGGATTTTTCAATTTTTTGGGTGGTCACGAATTATCGTCCTTTTCGCTCTAGGACGCTTAGTTTAGGAGATATGGGCAAAAGAAGTTTTTCATATAAAAATTTCAATTTTTTTAGGTTTTGGGGTGGTCACGAATTATCGTCCTTTTCGCTCTAGGACGCTTAGTTTAGGAGATATGGGCAAAAGAAGTTTTTCATATAAAAATTTCATTTTTTTTAGGTTTTGGGTGAATTTTTCAATTTTTTTGGGTGGTCACGAATTAAAGTCCTTTTCGCTCTAGGACGCTTAGTTTAGGAGATATGGGCAAAAGAAGTTTTTCATATAAAAATTTCAATTTTTTTAGGTTTTGGGTGGATTTTTCAATTTTTTTGGGTGGTCACGAATTAAAGTCCTTTTCGCTCTAGGACGCTTAGTTTAGGAGATATGGGCAAAAGAAGGTTTTCATATAAAAATTTCAATTTTTTTAGGTTTTGGGTGGATTTTTCAATTTTTTGGGGTGGTCACGAATTAAAGTCCTTTTCGCTCTAGGACGCATATTTAAGGAGATATGGGCAAAAGAAGTTTTTCATATAAAAATTTCAATTTTTTTAGGTTTAGGGTGGATTTTTCAATTTTTTTGGGTGGTCTCGAATTAAAGTCCTTTTCGCTCTAGGACGCTTAGTTTAGGAGATATGGGCAAAAGAAGTTTTTCATACAAAAATTTCAATTTTTTTAGGCTTTGGGTGGATTTTTCAATTTTTTGGCGTGGTCACGAATGAAAGCCCTTTTCGCTCTAGGACGCATATTTAAGGAGATATGGGCAAAAGAAGTTTTTAATATAAAAATTTCAATTTTTTTTAGGTTTTGGGTGGATTTTTCAATTTTTTGGGGGTGGTCACGAATTAATGTCCTTTTCGCTCTAGGACGCTTAGTTTAGGAGATATGGGAAAAAGAAGTTTTTCATATAAAAATTTCAATTTTTTTAGGTTTTGGGTGGATTTTTCAATTTTTTGGGGTGGTCACGAATTAAAGTCCTTTTCGCTCTAGGACGCTTAGTTTAGGAGATATGGGCAAAAGAAGTTTTTCATATAAAAATTTCAATTTTTTTAGGTTTTGGGTGGATTTTTCAATTTTTTTGGGTGGTCACGAATTAAAGTCCTTTTCGCTCTAGGACGCATATTTAAGGAGATATGGGCAAAAGAAGTTTTTCATATAAAAATTTCAATTTTTTTAGGTTTTGGGTGGATTTTTCAATTTTTTAGGGGTGGTCACGAATTAAAGTCCTTTTCGCTCTAGGACGCATATTTAAGGAGATATGGGCAAAAGAAGTTTTTCATACAAAAATTTCAATTTTTTTAGGCTTTGGGTGGATTTTTCAATTTTTTGGCGTGGTCACGAATGAAAGCCCTTTTCGCTCTAGGACGCATATTTAAGGAGATATGGGCAAAAGAAGTTTTTAATATAAAAATTTCAATTTTTTTTAGGTTTTGGGTGGATTTTTCAATTTTTTGGGGGTGGTCACGAATTAATGTCCTTTTCGCTCTAGGACGCTTAGTTTAGGAGATATGGGAAAAAGAAGTTTTTCATATAAAAATTTCAATTTTTTTAGGTTTTGGGTGGATTTTTCAATTTTTTGGGGTAGTCACGAATTAAAGTCCTTTTCGCTCTAGGACGCTTAGTTTAGGAGATATGGGCAAAAGAAGTTTTTCATATAAAAATTTCAATTTTTTTAGGTTTTGGGTGGATTTTTCAATTTTTTTGGGTGGTCACGAATTAAAGTCCTTTTCGCTCTAGGACGCTTAGTTTAGGAGATATGGGCAAAAGAAGTTTTTCATATAAAAATTTCAATTTTTTTAGGTTTTGGGTGGATTTTTCAATTTTTTTGGGTGGTCACGAATTAAAGTCCTTTTCGCTCTAGGACGCTTAGTTTAGGAGATATGGGCAAAAGAAGTTTTTCATATAAAAATTTCAATTTTTTTAGGTTTTGGGTGGATTTTTCAATTTTTTGGGGTGGTCACGAATTAAAGTCCTTTTCGCTCTAGGACGCATATTTAAGAAGATATGGGCAAAAGAAGTTTTTCATACAAAAATTTCAATTTTTTTAGGCTTTGGGTGGATTTTTCAATTTTTTGGCGTGGTCACGAATGAAAACCCTTTACGCTCTAGGACGCATATTTAAGGAGATATGGGCAAAAGAAGTTTTTAATATAAAAATTTCAATTTTTTTTAGGTTTTGGGTGGATTTTTCAATTTTTTGGGGGTGGTCACGAATTAATGTCCTTTTCGCTCTAGGACGCTTAGTTTAGGAGATATGGGCAAAAGAAGTTTTTCATATAAAAATTTCAATTTTTTTAGGTTTTGGGTGGATTTTTCAATTTTTTGGGGTAGTCACGAATTAAAGTCCTTTTCGCTCTAGGACGCTTAGTTTAGGAGATATGGGCAAAAGAAGTTTTTCATATAAAAATTTCAATTTTTTTAGGTTTTGGGTGGATTTTTCAATTTTTTGGGGTGGTCACGAATTATCGTCCTTTTCGCTCTAGGACGCTTAGTTTAGGAGATATGGGCAAAAGAAGTTTTTCATATAAAAATTTCAATTTTTTAGGTTTGGGTGGATTTTTCAATTTTTTTTGGGTGGTCACGAATTAAAGTCCTTTTCGCTCTATGACGCTTAGTTTAGGAGATATGGGCAAAAGAAGTTTTTCATATAAAAATTTCAATTTTTTTAGGTTTTGGGTGGATTTTTCAATTTTTTGGGGTGGTCACGAATTAAAGTCCTTTTCGCTCTAGGACGCTTAGTTTAGGAGATATGGGCAAAAGAAGTTTTTCATATAAAAATTTCAATTTTTTTAGGTTTTGGGTGGATTTTTCAATTTTTTGGGGTGGTCACGAATTAAAGTCCTTTTCGCTCTAGGACGCTTAGTTTAGGAGATATGGGCAAAAGAAGTTTTTCATATAAAAATTTCAATTTTTTTAGGTTTTGGGTGGATTTTTCAATTTTTTGGGGTGGTCGCGAATTAAAGTCCTTTTCGCTCTAGGACGCTTAGTTTAGGAGATATGGGCAAAAGAAGTTTTTCATATAAAAATTTAAATTTTTTTTTAGGTTTTGGGTGGATTTTTCAATTTTTTGGGGGTGGTCACGAATTAAAGTCCTTTTCGCTCTAGGACGCTTAGTTTAGGAGATATGGGCAAAAGAAGTTTTTCATATAAAAATTTAATTTTTTTAGGTTTTGGGTGGATTTTTCAATTTTTTGGGGGTGGTCACGAATTAAAGTCCTTTTCGCTCTAGGACGCTTAGTTTAGGAGATATGGGCAAAAGAAGTTTTTCATATAAAAATTTCAATTTTTTTATGTTTTGGGTGGATTTTTCAATTTTTTGGGGTGGTCACGAGTTATCGTCCTTTTCGCTCTAGGACGCTTAGTTTAGGAGATATGGGCAAAAGAAGTTTTTCATATAAAAAGTCCTTTTCGCTCTAGGACGCTTAGTTTAGGAGATATGGGCAAAATAAGTTTTTCATATAAAAATTTCAATTTTTTTAGGTTTTGGGTGGATTTTTCAATTTTTTTGGGGTGGTCGCGAATTAAAGTCCTTTTCGCTCTATGACGCTTTGTTTAGGAGATATGGGCAAAAGAAGTTTTTCATATAAAAATTTCAATTTTTTTAGGTTTTGGGTGGATTTTTCAATTTTTTTGGGGTGGTCGCGAATTAAAGTCCTTTTCGCTCTAGGACGCTAAGTTTAGGAGATATGGGCAAAAGAAGTTTTTCATATAAAAAGTCCTTTTCGCTCTAGGACGCTTAGTTTAGGAGATATGGGCAAAATAAGTTTTTCATATAAAAATTTCAATTTTTTTTAGGTTTTGGGTGGATTTTTCAATTTTTTTGGGGTGGTCGCGAATTAAAGTCCTCTTCGCTCTAGGACGCTTAGTTTAGGAGATATGGGCAAAAGAAGTTTTTCATATAAAAATTTCAATTTTTTTAGGTTTTGGGTGGATTTTTCAATTTTTTGGGGTGGTCACGAATGAAAGCCCTTTTCGCTCTAGGACGCATATTTAAGGAGATATGGGCAAAAGAAGTTTTTAATATAAAAATTTCAATTTTTTTTAGGTTTTTGGTGGATTTTTCAATTTTTTGGGGGTGGTCACGAATTAATGTCCTTTCGCTCTAGGACGCTTAGTTTAGGAGATATGGGCAAAAGAAGTTTTTCATATAAAAATTTCAATTTTTTTAGGTTTTGGGTGGATTTTTCAATTTTTCGGGGTAGTCACGAATTAAAGTCCTTTTCGCTCTAGGACGCATATTTAAGGAGATATGGACAAAAGAAGTTTTTCATATAAAAATTTAATTTTTTTTAGGTTTTGGGTGGATTTTTCAATTTTTTTGGGTGGTCACGAATTAAAGTCCTTTTCGCTTAGTTTAGGAGATATGGGCAAAAGAAGTTTTTCATATAAAAATTTAAATTTTTTTAGGTTTTGGGTGGATTTTTCAATTTTTTGGGGGTGGTCACGAATTAAAGTCCTTTTCGCTCTAGGACGCTTAGTTTAGGAGATATGGGCAAAAGAAGTTTTTCATATAAAAATTTCAATTTTTTTTAGGTTTTGGGTGGATTTTCCAATTTTTTGGGGTGGTCACGAATTATCGTCCTTTTCGCTCTAGGACGCTTAGTTTAGGAGATATGGGCAAAAAAAGTTTTTCATATAAAAATTTCAATTTTTTAGGTTTGGGTGGATTTTTCAATTTTTTTGGGTGGTCACGAATTAAAGTCCTTTTCGCTCTATGACGCTTAGTTTAGGAGATATGGGCAAAAGAAGTTTTTCATATAAAAATTTCAATTTTTTAGGTTTTGGGTTGATTGTTCAATTTTTTGGGGTGGTCACGAATTAAAGTCCTTTTCGCTCTAGGCCGCATATTTAAGGAGATATGGGCAAAAGAATTTTTTCATATAAAAATTTCAATTTTTTTAGGTTTTGGGTGGATTTTTCAATTTTTTTGGGTGGTCACGAATTAAAGTCCTTTTCTCTCTAGGACGCTTAGTTTAGGAGATATGGGCAAAAGAAGTTTTTCATATAAAAATTTCATTTTTTTAGGTTTTGGGTGGATTTTTCAATTTTTTGGGGTGGTCGCGAATTAAAGTCCTTTTCGCTCTAGGACGCTTAGTTTAGGAGATATGGGCAAAAGAAGTTTTTCATATAAAAATTTAAATTTTTTTAGGTTTTGGGTGGATTTTTCAATTTTTTGGGGGTGGTCACGAATTAAAGTCCTTTTCGCTCTAGGACGCTTAGTTTAGGAGATATGGGCAAAAGAAGTTTTTCATATAAAAATTTCAATTTTTTTAGGTTTTGGGTGGATTTTTCAATTTTTTGGGGTGGTCACGAATTAAAGTCCTTTTCGCTCTAGGACGCATATTTAAGGAGATATGGCCAAAAGAAGTTTTTCATATAAAAATTTAAATTTTTTTAGGTTTTGGGTGGATTTTTCAATTTTTTGGGGTAGTCACGAATTAAAGTCCTTTTCGCTCTAGGACGCATATTTAAGGAGATATGGGCAAAAGAAGTTTTTCATATAAAAATTTCAATTTTTTTAGGTTTTGGGTGGATTTGTCAATTTTTTTGGGTGGTCACGAATTAAAGTCCTTTTCGCTCTAGGACGCTTAGTTTAGGAGATATGGGCAAAAGAAGTTTTTCATATAAAAATTTCAATTTTTTTAGGTTTTGGGTGGATTTTTCAATTTTTTTGGGTGGTCACGAATTAAAGTCCTTTTCGCTCTATGACGCTTTGTTTAGGAGATATGGGCAAAAGAAGTTTTTCATATAAAAATTTCAATTTTTTTAGGTTTTGGGTGGATTTTTCAATTTTTTTGGGGTGGTCGCGAATTAAAGTCCTTTTCGCTCTAGGACGCTAAGTTTAGGAGATATGGGCAAAAGAAGTTTTTCATATAAAAATTTCAATTTTTTTAGGTTTTGGGTGGATTTTTCAATTTTTTTGGGTGGTCACGAATTAAAGTCCTTTTCGCTCTAGGACGCTTAGTTTAGGAGATATGGGCAAAAGAAGTTTTTCATATAAAAATTTCAATTTTTTTAGGTTTTGGGTATATTTTTCAATTTTTTTGGGTGGTCACGAATTAAAGTCCTTTTCGCTCTAGGACGCTTAGTTTAGGAGATATGGGCAAAAGAAGTTTTTCATATAAAAATTTCAAT
Organism: Haematobia irritans; assembly: GCF_050003625.1. Classification (NCBI taxonomy): domain Eukaryota; kingdom Metazoa; phylum Arthropoda; class Insecta; order Diptera; family Muscidae; genus Haematobia; species Haematobia irritans. Next base: position 211,906,060 of record NC_134397.1, on the reverse strand, counting down.
TTTTTTAGGTTTTGGGTGCATTTTTCAATTTTTTGGGGTGGTCACGAATGAAAGCCCTTTTCGCTCTAGGACGCATATTTAAGGAGATATGGACAAAAGAAGTTTTTAATATAAAAATTTCAATTTTTTTTAGGTTTTTGGTGGATTTTTCAATTTTTTGGGGGTGGTCACGAATTAATGTCCTTTTCGCTCTAGGACGCTTAGTTTAGGAGATATGGGCAAAAGAAGTTTTTCATATAAAAATTTCAATTTTTTTAGGTTTTGGGTGGATTTTTCAATTTTTTTGGGGTGGTCGCGAATTAAAGTCCTTTTCGCTCTAGGACGCTTAGTTTAGGAGATATGGGCAAAAGAAGTTTTTCATATAAAAATTTCAATTTTTTTAGGTTTTGGGTGGATTTTTCAATTTTTTGGGGTGGTCACGAATGAAAGCCCTTTTCGCTCTAGGACGCATATTTAAGGAGATATGGACAAAAGAAGTTTTTCATATAAAAATTTAATTTTTTTTAGGTTTTGGGTGGATTTTTCAATTTTTTTGGGTGGTCACGAATTAAAGTCCTTTTCGCTTAGTTTAGGAGATATGGGCAAAAGAAGTTTTTCATATAAAAATTTCAATTTTTTTAGGTTTTGGGTGGATTTTTCAATTTTTTTGGGGTGGTCGCGAATTAAAGTCCTTTTCGCTCTAGAACGCTAAGTTTAGGAGATATGGGCAAAAGAAGTTTTTCATATAAAAATTTTAATTTTTTTAGGTTTTGGGTGGATTTTTCAATTTTTTGGGGGTGGTCACGAATTAAAGTCCTTTTCGCTCTAGGGCGCTTAGTTTAGGAGATATGGGCAAAAGAAGTTTTTCATATAAAAATTTAAATTTTTTTAGGTTTTGGGTAGATTTTTCAATTTTTTGGGGTGGTCACGAATTATCGTCCTTTTCGCTCTAGGACGCTTAGTTTAGGAGATATGGGCAAAAGAAGTTTTTCATATAAAAATTTCAATTTTTTTAGGTTTGGGTGGATTTTTCAATTTTTTGGGGTGGTCACGAATTAAAGTCCTTTTCGCTCTATGACGCTTAGTTTAGGAGATATGGGCAAAAGAAGTTTTTCATATAAAAATTTCAATTTTTTTAGGTTTTGGGTGGATTGTTCAATTTTTTGGGGTGGTCACGAATTAAAGTCCTTTTCGCTCTAGGCCGCATATTTAAGGAGATATGGGCAAAAGAAGTTTTTCATATAAAAATTTCAATTTTTTTAGGTTTTGGGTGGATTTTTCAATATTTTTGGGTGGTCACGAATTAAAGTCCTTTTCGCTCTAGGACGCTTAGTTTAGGAGATATGGGCAAAAGAAGTTTTTCATATAAAAATTTCAATTTTTTTAGGTTTTGGGTGGATTTTTCAATTTTTTGGGGTGGTCGCGAATTAAAGTCCTTTTCGCTCTAGGACGCTTAGTTTAGGAGATATGGGCAAAAGAAGTTTTTCATATAAAAATTTAAATTTTTTTAGGTTTTGGGTGGATTTTTCAATTTTTTGGGGGTGGTCACGAATTAAAGTCCTTTTCGCTCTAGGACGCTTAGTTTAGGAGATATGGGCAAAAGAAGTTTTTCATATAAAAATTTCAATTTTTTTAGGTTTTGGGTGGATTTTTCAATTTTTTGGGGTGGTCACGAGTTATCGTCCTTTTCGCTCTAGGACGCTTAGTTTAGGAGATATGGGCAAAAGAGTTTTTCATATAAAAATTTCAATTTTTTTAGGTTTTGGGTGGATTTTTCAATTTTTTTGGGGTGGTCGCGAATTAAAGTCCTTTTCGCTCTAGGACGCTAAGTTTAGGAGATATGGGCAAAAGAAGTTTTTCATATAAAAATTTCAATTTTTTTAGGTTTTGGGTGGATTTTTCAATTTTTTTGAATGGTCACGAATTAAAGTCCTTTTCGCTCTAGGACGCTTAGTTTAGGAGATATGGGCAAAAGAAGTTTTTCATATAAAAATTTCAATTTTTTTAGGTTTTGGGTGGATTTTTCAATTTTTTTGGGTGGTCACGAATTAAAGTCCTTTTCGCTCTATGACGCTTAGTTTAGGAGATATGGGCAAAAGAAGTTTTTCATATAAAAATTTCAATTTTTTTAGGTTTTGGGTGGATTTTTCAATTTTTTTGGGGTGGTCGCGAATTAAAGTCCTTTTCGCTCTAGGACGCTTAGTTTAGGAGATATGGGCAAAAGAAGTTTTTCATATAAAAATTTCAATTTTTTTAGGTTTTGGGTGGATTTTTCAATTTTTTGGGGTGGTCACGAATGAAAGCCCTTTTCGCTCTAGGACGCATATTTAAGGAGATATGGGCAAAAGAAATTTTTAATATAAAAATTTCAATTTTTTTTAGGTTTTTGGTGGATTTTTCAATTTTTTGGGGGTGGTCACGAATTAATGTCCTTTTCGCTCTAGGACGCTTAGTTTAGGAGATATGGGCAAAAGAAGTTTTTCATATAAAAATTTAAATTTTTTTAGGTTTTGGGTGGATTTTTCAATTCTTCGGGGTAGTCACGAATTAAAGTCCTTTTCGCTCTAGGACGCATATTTAAGGAGATATGGACAAAAGAAGTTTTTCATATAAAAATTTAATTTTTTTTAGGTTTTGGGTGGATTTTTCAATTTTTTTGGGTGGTCACGAATTAAAGTCCTTTTCGCTTAGTTTAGGAGATATGGGCAAAAGAAGTTTTTCATATAAAAATTTCAATTTTTTTAGGTTTTGGGTGGATTTTTCAATTTTTTTGGGGTGGTCGCGAATTAAAGTCCTTTTCGCTCTAGGACGCTAAGTTTAGGAGATATGGGCAAAAGAAGTTTTTCATATAAAAATTTAAATTTTTTTAGGTTTTGGGTGGATTTTTCAATGTTTTGGGGGTGGTCACGAATTAAAGTCCTTTTCGCTCTAGGACGCATATTTAAGGAGATATGGGCAAAAGAAGTTTTTCATATAAAAATTTCAATTTTTTTAAGTTTTGGGTGGATTTTTCAATTTTTTGGGGTGGTCACGAATTAAAGTCCTTTTCGCTCTAGGACGCTTAGTTTAGGAGATATGGACAAAAGAAGTTTTTCATATAAAAATTTCAATTTTTTTAGGTTTTGGGTGGATTTTTCAATTTTTTGGGGTGGTCACGAATGAAAGCCCTTTTCGCTCTAGGACGCATATTTAAGGAGATATGGACAAAAGAAGTTTTTAATATAAAAATTTCAATTTTTTTTAGGTTTTTGGTGGATTTTTCAATTTTTTGGGGGTGGTCACGAATTAATGTCCTTTTCGCTCTAGGACGCTTAGTTTAGGAGATATGGGCAAAAGAAGTTTTTCATATAAAAATTTCAATTTTTTTAGGTTTTGGGTGGATTTTTCAATTTTTTTGGGGTGGTCGCGAATTAAAGTCCTTTTCGCTCTAGGACGCTTAGTTTAGGAGATATGGGCAAAAGAAGTTTTTCATATAAAAATTTCAATTTTTTTAGGTTTTGGGTGGATTTTTCAATTTTTTGGGGTGGTCACGAATGAAAGCCCTTTTCGCTCTAGGACGCATATTTAAGGAGATATGGACAAAAGAAGTTTTTCATATAAAAATTTAATTTTTTTTAGGTTTTGGGTGGATTTTTCAATTTTTTTGGGTGGTCACGAATTAAAGTCCTTTTCGCTTAGTTTAGGAGATATGGGCAAAAGAAGTTTTTCATATAAAAATTTCAATTTTTTTAGGTTTTGGGTGGATTTTTCAATTTTTTTGGGGTGGTCGCGAATTAAAGTCCTTTTCGCTCTAGAACGCTAAGTTTAGGAGATATGGGCAAAAGAAGTTTTTCATATAAAAATTTTAATTTTTTTAGGTTTTGGGTGGATTTTTCAATTTTTTGGGGGTGGTCACGAATTAAAGTCCTTTTCGCTCTAGGGCGCTTAGTTTAGGAGATATGGGCAAAAGAAGTTTTTCATATAAAAATTTAAATTTTTTTAGGTTTTGGGTAGATTTTTCAATTTTTTGGGGTGGTCACGAATTATCGTCCTTTTCGCTCTAGGACGCTTAGTTTAGGAGATATGGGCAAAAGAAGTTTTTCATATAAAAATTTCAATTTTTTTAGGTTTGGGTGGATTTTTCAATTTTTTGGGGTGGTCACGAATTAAAGTCCTTTTCGCTCTATGACGCTTAGTTTAGGAGATATGGGCAAAAGAAGTTTTTCATATAAAAATTTCAATTTTTTTAGGTTTTGGGTGGATTGTTCAATTTTTTGGGGTGGTCACGAATTAAAGTCCTTTTCGCTCTAGGCCGCATATTTAAGGAGATATGGGCAAAAGAAGTTTTTCATATAAAAATTTCAATTTTTTTAGGTTTTGGGTGGATTTTTCAATATTTTTGGGTGGTCACGAATTAAAGTCCTTTTCGCTCTAGGACGCTTAGTTTAGGAGATATGGGCAAAAGAAGTTTTTCATATAAAAATTTCAATTTTTTTAGGTTTTGGGTGGATTTTTCAATTTTTTGGGGTGGTCGCGAATTAAAGTCCTTTTCGCTCTAGGACGCTTAGTTTAGGAGATATGGGCAAAAGAAGTTTTTCATATAAAAATTTAAATTTTTTTAGGTTTTGGGTGGATTTTTCAATTTTTTGGGGGTGGTCACGAATTAAAGTCCTTTTCGCTCTAGGACGCTTAGTTTAGGAGATATGGGCAAAAGAAGTTTTTCATATAAAAATTTCAATTTTTTTAGGTTTTGGGTGGATTTTTCAATTTTTTGGGGTGGTCACGAGTTATCGTCCTTTTCGCTCTAGGACGCTTAGTTTAGGAGATATGGGCAAAAGAAGTTTTTCATATAAAAATTTCAATTTTTTTAGGTTTTGGGTGGATTTTTCAATTTTTTTGGGGTGGTCGCGAATTAAAGTCCTTTTCGCTCTAGGACGCTAAGTTTAGGAGATATGGGCAAAAGAAGTTTTTCATATAAAAATTTCAATTTTTTTAGGTTTTGGGTGGATTTTTCAATTTTTTTGAATGGTCACGAATTAAAGTCCTTTTCGCTCTAGGACGCTTAGTTTAGGAGATATGGGCAAAAGAAGTTTTTCATATAAAAATTTCAATTTTTTTAGGTTTTGGGTGGATTTTTCAATTTTTTTGGGTGGTCACGAATTAAAGTCCTTTTCGCTCTATGACGCTTAGTTTAGGAGATATGGGCAAAAGAAGTTTTTCATATAAAAATTTCAATTTTTTTAGGTTTTGGGTGGATTTTTCAATTTTTTTGGGGTGGTCGCGAATTAAAGTCCTTTTCGCTCTAGGACGCTTAGTTTAGGAGATATGGGCAAAAGAAGTTTTTCATATAAAAATTTCAATTTTTTTAGGTTTTGGGTGGATTTTTCAATTTTTTGGGGTGGTCACGAATGAAAGCCCTTTTCGCTCTAGGACGCATATTTAAGGAGATATGGGCAAAAGAAATTTTTAATATAAAAATTTCAATTTTTTTTAGGTTTTTGGTGGATTTTTCAATTTTTTGGGGGTGGTCACGAATTAATGTCCTTTTCGCTCTAGGACGCTTAGTTTAGGAGATATGGGCAAAAGAAGTTTTTCATATAAAAATTTAAATTTTTTTAGGTTTTGGGTGGATTTTTCAATTCTTCGGGGTAGTCACGAATTAAAGTCCTTTTCGCTCTAGGACGCATATTTAAGGAGATATGGACAAAAGAAGTTTTTCATATAAAAATTTAATTTTTTTTAGGTTTTGGGTGGATTTTTCAATTTTTTTGGGTGGTCACGAATTAAAGTCCTTTTCGCTTAGTTTAGGAGATATGGGCAAAAGAAGTTTTTCATATAAAAATTTCAATTTTTTTAGGTTTTGGGTGGATTTTTCAATTTTTTTGGGGTGGTCGCGAATTAAAGTCCTTTTCGCTCTAGGACGCTAAGTTTAGGAGATATGGGCAAAAGAAGTTTTTCATATAAAAATTTAAATTTTTTTAGGTTTTGGGTGGATTTTTCAATTTTTTGGGGGTGGTCACGAATTAAAGTCCTTTTCGCTCTAGGACGCTTAGTTTAGGAGATATGGGCAAAAGAAGTTTTTCATATAAAAATTTCAATTTTTTTAGGTTTTGGGTAGATTTTTCAATTTTTTGGGGTGGTCACGAATTATCGTCCTTTTCGCTCTAGGACGCTTAGTTTAGGAGATATGGGCAAAAGAAGTTTTTCATATAAAAATTTCAATTTTTTTAGGTCTTGGGTGGATTTTTCAATTTTTTGGGGTGGTCGCGAATTAAAGTCCTTTTCGCTCTAGGACGCTTAGTTTAGGAGATATGGGCAAAAGAAGTTTTTCATATAAAAATTTAAATTTTTTTAGGTTTTGGGTGGATTTTTCAATTTTTTGGGGGTGGTCACGAATTAAAGTCCTTTTCGCTCTAGGACGCTTAGTTTAGGAGATATGGGCAAAAGAAGTTTTTCATATAAAAATTTCAATTTTTTTAGGTTTTGGGTGGATTTTTCAATTTTTTGGGGTGGTCACGAGTTATCGTCCTTTTCGCTCTAGGACGCTTAGTTTAGGAGATATGGGCAAAAGAAGTTTTTCATATAAAAATTTCAATTTTTTTAGGTTTTGGGTGGATTTTTCAATTTTTTGGGGGTGGTCACGAATTAAAGTCCTTTTCGCTCTAGGACGCTTAGTTTAGGAGATATGGGCAAAAGAAGTTTTTCATATAAAAATTTCATTTTTTTAGGTTTTGGGTGGATTTTTCAATTTTTTGGGGTGGTCGCGAATTAAAGTCCTTTTCGCTCTAGGACGCTTAGTTTAGGAGATATGGGCAAAAGAAGTTTTTCATATAAAAATTTAAATTTTTTTAGGTTTTGGGTGGATTTTTCAATTTTTTGGGGGTGGTCACGAATTAAAGTCCTTTTCGCTCTAGGACGCTTAGTTTAGGAGATATGGGCAAAAGAAGTTTTTCATATAAAAATTTCAATTTTTTTAGGTTTTGGGTGGATTTTTCAATTTTTTGGGGTGGTCACGAGTTATCGTCCTTTTCGCTCTAGGACGCTTAGTTTAGGAGTTATGGGCAAAAGAAGTTTTTCTTATAAAAATTTCAATTTTTTTAGGTTTTGGGTGGATTTTTCAATTTTTTGGGGGTGGTCACGAATTAAAGTCCTTTTCGCTCTAGGACGCTTAGTTTAGGAGATATGGGCAAAAGAAGTTTTTCATATAAAAATTACAATTTTTTTAGGTTTTGGGTGGATTTGTCAATTTTTTGGGGTGGTCACGAATTAAAGTCCTTTTCGCTCTAGGACGCATATTTAAGGAGATATGGCCAAAAGAAGTTTTTCATATAAAAATTTCAATTTTTTTAGGTTTTGGGTGGATTTTTCAATTTTTTGGGGTAGTCACGAATTAAAGTCCTTTTCGCTCTAGGACGCATATTTAAGGAGATATGGGCAAAAGAAGTTTTTCATATAAAAATTTCAATTTTTTTAGGTTTTGGGTGGATTTGTCAATTTTTTTGGGTGGTCACGAATTAAAGTCCTTTTCGCTCTAGGACGCTTAGTTTAGGAGATATGGGCAAAAGAAGTTTTTCATATAAAAATTTCAATTTTTTTAGGTTTTGGGTGGATTTTTCAATTTTTTTGGGGGTGGTCACGAATTAAAGTCCTTTTCGCTCTATGACGCTTTGTTTAGGAGATATGGGCAAAAGAAGCTTTTCATATAAAAATTTCAATTTTTTTAGGTTTTGGGCGGATTTTTCAATTTTTTTGGGGTGGTCGCGAATTAAAGTCCTTTTCGCTCTAGGACGCTAAGTTTAGGAGATATGGGCAAAAGAAGTTTTTCATATAAAAATTTCAATTTTTTTAGGTTTTGGGTGGATTTTTCAAATTTTTTGGGTGGTCACGAATTAAAGTCCTTTTCGCTCTAGGACGCTTAGTTTAGGAGATATGGGCAAAAGAAGTTTTTCATATAAAAATTTCAATTTTTTTAGGTTTTGGGTGGATTTTTCAATTTTTTTGGGTGGTCACGAATTAAAGTCCTTTTCGCTCTATGACGCTTAGTTTAGGAGATATGGGCAAAAGAAGTTTTTCATATAAAAATTTCAATTTTTTTAAGTTTTGGGTGGATTTTTCAATTTTTTTGGGGTGGTCGCGAATTAAAGTCCTTTTCGCTCTAGGACGCTTAGTTTAGGAGATATGGACAAAAGAAGTTTTTCATATAAAAATTTCAATTTTTTTAGGTTTTGGGTGGATTTTTCAATTTTTTGGGGTGGTCACGAATGAAAGCCCTTTTCGCTCTAGGACGCATATTTAAGGAGATATGGGCAAAAGAAGTTTTTAATATAAAAATTTCAATTTTTTTTAGGTTTTTGGTGGATTTTTCAATTTTTTGGGGGTGGTCACGAATTAATGTCCTTTTCGCTCTAGGACGCTTAGTTTAGGAGATATGGGCAAAAGAAGTTTTTCATATAAAAATTTCAATTTTTTTAGGTTTTGGGTGGATTTTTCAATTTTTCGGGGTAGTCACGAATTAAAGTCCTTTTCGCTCTAGGACGCATATTTAAGGAGATATGGACAAAAGAAGTTTTTCATATAAAAATTTAATTTTTTTTAGGTTTTGGGTGGATTTTTCAATTTTTTTGGGTGGTCACGAATTAAAGTCCTTTTCGCTTAGTTTAGGAGATATGGGCAAAAGAAGTTTTTCATATAAAAATTTCAATTTTTTTAGGTTTTGGGTGGATTTTTCAAATTTTTTGGGGTGGTCGCGAATTAAAGTCCTTTTCGCTCTAGGACGCTAAGTTTAGGAGATATGGGCAAAAGAAGTTTTTCATATAAAAATTTAAATTTTTTTAGATTTTGGGTAGATTTTTCAATTTTTTGGGGTGGTCACGAATTATCGTCCTTTTCGCTCTAGGACGCTTAGTTTAGTAGATATGGGCAAAAAAAGTTTTTCATATAAAAATTTCAATTTGTTTAGGTTTGGGTGGATTTTTCAATTTTTTTTTTTGGGTGGTCACGAATTAAAGTCCTTTTCGCTCTATGACGCTTAGTTTAGGAGATATGGGCAAAAGAAGTTTTTCATATAAAAATTTCAATTTTTTTAGGTTTTGGGTGGATTGTTCAATTTTTTGGGGTGGTCACGAATTAAAGTCCTTTTCGCTCTAGCCGCATATTTAAGGAGATATGGGCAAAAGAAGTTTTTCATATAAAAATTTCAATTTTTTTAGGTTTTGGGTGGATTTTTCAATATTTTTGGGTGGTCACGAATTAAAGTCCTTTTCGCTCTAGGACGCTTAGTTTAGGAGATATGGGCAAAAGAAGTTTTTCATATAAAAATTTCAATTTTTTTAGGTTTTGGGTGGATTTTTCAATTTTTTGGGGTGGTCGCGAATTAAAGTCCTTTTCGCTCTAGGACGCTTAGTTTAGGAGATATGGGCAAAAGAAGTTTTTCATATAAAAATTTAAATTTTTTAGGTTTTGGGTGGATTTTTCAATTTTTTGGGGGTGGTCACGAATTAAAGTCCTTTTCGCTCTAGGACGCTTAGTTTAGGAGATATGGGCAAAAGAAGTTTTTCATATAAAAATTTCAATTTTTTTAGGTTTTGGGTGGATTTTTCAATTTTTGGGGTGGTCACGAGTTATCGTCCTTTTCGCTCTAGGACGCTTAGTTTAGGAGATATGGGCAAAAGAAGTTTTTCATATAAAAATTTCAATTTTTTTAGGTTTTGGGTGGATTTTTCAATTTTTTGGGGTGGTCGCGAATTAAAGTCCTTTTCGCTCTAGGACGCTTAGTTTAGGAGATATGGGCAAAAGAAGTTTTTCATATAAAAATTTCAATTTTTTTAGGTTTTGGGTGGATTTTTCAATTTTTTGGGGTGGTCACGAGTTATCGTCCTTTTCGCTCTAGGACGCTTAGTTTAGGAGATATGGGCAAAAGAAGTTTTTCATATAAAAATTTCAATTTTTTTAGGTTTTGGGTGGATTTTTCAATTTTTTGGGGGTGGTCACGAATTAAAGTCCTTTTCGCTCTAGGACGCTTAGTTTAGGAGATATGGGCAAAAGAAGTTTTTCATATAAAAATTTCATTTTTTTAGGTTTTGGGTGGATTTTTCAATTTTTTGGGGTGGTCGCGAATTAAAGTCCTTTTCGCTCTAGGACGCTTAGTTTAGGAGATATGGGCAAAAGAAGTTTTTCATATAAAAATTTAAATTTTTTTAGGTTTTGGGTGGATTTTTCAATTTTTTGGGGGTGGTCACGAATTAAAGTCCTTTTCGCTCTAGGACGCTTAGTTTAGGAGATATGGGCAAAAGAAGTTTTTCATATAAAAATTTCAATTTTTTTAGGTTTTGGGTGGATTTTTCAATTTTTTGGGGTGGTCACGAGTTATCGTCCTTTTCGCTCTAGGACGCTTAGTTTAGGAGTTATGGGCAAAAGAAGTTTTTCTTATAAAAATTTCAATTTTTTTAGGTTTTGGGTGGATTTTTCAATTTTTTGGGGGTGGTCACGAATTAAAGTCCTTTTCGCTCTAGGACGCTTAGTTTAGGAGATATGGGCAAAAGAAGTTTTTCATATAAAAATTACAATTTTTTTAGGTTTTGGGTGGATTTGTCAATTTTTTGGGGTGGTCACGAATTAAAGTCCTTTTCGCTCTAGGACGCATATTTAAGGAGATATGGCCAAAAGAAGTTTTTCATATAAAAATTTCAATTTTTTTAGGTTTTGGGTGGATTTTTCAATTTTTTGGGGTAGTCACGAATTAAAGTCCTTTTCGCTCTAGGACGCATATTTAAGGAGATATGGGCAAAAGAAGTTTTTCATATAAAAATTTCAATTTTTTTAGGTTTTGGGTGGATTTGTCAATTTTTTTGGGTGGTCACGAATTAAAGTCCTTTTCGCTCTAGGACGCTTAGTTTAGGAGATATGGGCAAAAGAAGTTTTTCATATAAAAATTTCAATTTTTTTAGGTTTTGGGTGGATTTTTCAATTTTTTTGGGGGTGGTCACGAATTAAAGTCCTTTTCGCTCTATGACGCTTTGTTTAGGAGATATGGGCAAAAGAAGCTTTTCATATAAAAATTTCAATTTTTTTAGGTTTTGGGTGGATTTTTCAATTTTTTTGGGGTGGTCGCGAATTAAAGTCCTTTTCGCTCTAGGACGCTAAGTTTAGGAGATATGGGCAAAAGAAGTTTTTCATATAAAAATTTCAATTTTTTTAGGTTTTGGGTGGATTTTTCAAATTTTTTGGGTGGTCACGAATTAAAGTCCTTTTCGCTCTAGGACGCTTAGTTTAGGAGATATGGGCAAAAGAAGTTTTTCATATAAAAATTTCAATTTTTTTAGGTTTTGGGTGGATTTTTCAATTTTTTTGGGTGGTCACGAATTAAAGTCCTTTTCGCTCTATGACGCTTAGTTTAGGAGATATGGGCAAAAGAAGTTTTTCATATAAAAATTTCAATTTTTTTAAGTTTTGGGTGGATTTTTCAATTTTTTTGGGGTGGTCGCGAATTAAAGTCCTTTTCGCTCTAGGACGCTTAGTTTAGGAGATATGGACAAAAGAAGTTTTTCATATAAAAATTTCAATTTTTTTAGGTTTTGGGTGGATTTTTCAATTTTTTGGGGTGGTCACGAATGAAAGCCCTTTTCGCTCTAGGACGCATATTTAAGGAGATATGGGCAAAAGAAGTTTTTAATATAAAAATTTCAATTTTTTTTAGGTTTTTGGTGGATTTTTCAATTTTTTGGGGGTGGTCACGAATTAATGTCCTTTTCGCTCTAGGACGCTTAGTTTAGGAGATATGGGCAAAAGAAGTTTTTCATATAAAAATTTCAATTTTTTTAGGTTTTGGGTGGATTTTTCAATTTTTCGGGGTAGTCACGAATTAAAGTCCTTTTCGCTCTAGGACGCATATTTAAGGAGATATGGACAAAAGAAGTTTTTCATATAAAAATTTAATTTTTTTTAGGTTTTGGGTGGATTTTTCAATTTTTTTGGGTGGTCACGAATTAAAGTCCTTTTCGCTTAGTTTAGGAGATATGGGCAAAAGAAGTTTTTCATATAAAAATTTCAATTTTTTTAGGTTTTGGGTGGATTTTTCAAATTTTTTGGGGTGGTCGCGAATTAAAGTCCTTTTCGCTCTAGGACGCTAAGTTTAGGAGATATGGGCAAAAGAAGTTTTTCATATAAAAATTTAAATTTTTTTAGATTTTGGGTAGATTTTTCAATTTTTTGGGGTGGTCACGAATTATCGTCCTTTTCGCTCTAGGACGCTTAGTTTAGTAGATATGGGCAAAAAAAGTTTTTCATATAAAAATTTCAATTTGTTTAGGTTTGGGTGGATTTTTCAATTTTTTTTTTTGGGTGGTCACGAATTAAAGTCCTTTTCGCTCTATGACGCTTAGTTTAGGAGATATGGGCAAAAGAAGTTTTTCATATAAAAATTTCAATTTTTTTAGGTTTTGGGTGGATTGTTCAATTTTTTGGGGTGGTCACGAATTAAAGTCCTTTTCGCTCTAGCCGCATATTTAAGGAGATATGGGCAAAAGAAGTTTTTCATATAAAAATTTCAATTTTTTTAGGTTTTGGGTGGATTTTTCAATATTTTTGGGTGGTCACGAATTAAAGTCCTTTTCGCTCTAGGACGCTTAGTTTAGGAGATATGGGCAAAAGAAGTTTTTCATATAAAAATTTCAATTTTTTTAGGTTTTGGGTGGATTTTTCAATTTTTTGGGGTGGTCGCGAATTAAAGTCCTTTTCGCTCTAGGACGCTTAGTTTAGGAGATATGGGCAAAAGAAGTTTTTCATATAAAAATTTAAATTTTTTAGGTTTTGGGTGGATTTTTCAATTTTTTGGGGGTGGTCACGAATTAAAGTCCTTTTCGCTCTAGGACGCTTAGTTTAGGAGATATGGGCAAAAGAAGTTTTTCATATAAAAATTTCAATTTTTTTAGGTTTTGGGTGGATTTTTCAATTTTTTGGGGTGGTCACGAGTTATCGTCCTTTTCGCTCTAGGACGCTTAGTTTAGGAGATATGGGCAAAAGAAGTTTTTCATATAAAAATTTCAATTTTTTTAGGTTTTGGGTGGATTTTTCAATTTTTTGGGGGTGGTCACGAATTAAAGTCCTTTTCGCTCTAGGACGCTTAGTTTAGGAGATATGGGCAAAAGAAGTTTTTCATATAAAAATTTCAATTTTTTTAGGTTTTGGGTGGATTTTTCAATTTTTTGGGGTGGTCACGAATTAAAGTCCTTTTCGCTCTAGGACGCATATTTAAGGAGATATGGCCAAAAGAAGTTTTTCATATAAAAATTTAAATTGTTTTAGGTTTTGGGTGGATTTTTCAATTTTTTGGGGTAGTCACGAATTAAAGTCCTTTTCGCTCTAGGACGCATATTTAAGGAGATATGGGCAAAAGAAGTTTTTCATATAAAAATTTCAATTTTTTTAGGTTTTGGGTGGATTTGTCAATTTTTTTGGGTGGTCACGAATTAAAGTCCTTTTCGCTCTAGGACGCTTAGTTTAGGAGATATGGGCAAAAGAAGTTTTTCATATAAAAATTTCAATTTTTTTAGGTTTTGGGTGGATTTTTCAATTTTTTTGGGTGGTCACGAATTAAAGTCCTTTTCGCTCTATGACGCTTTGTTTAGGAGATATGGGCAAAAGAAGTTTTTCATATAAAAATTTCAATTTTTTTAGGTTTTGGGTGGATTTTTCAATTTTTTTGGGGTGGTCGCGAATTAAAGTCCTTTTCGCTCTAGGACGCTAAGTTTAGGAGATATGGGCAAAAGAAGTTTTTCATATAAAAGTTTCAATTTTTTTAGGTTTTGGGTGGATTTTTCAATTTTTTTGGGTGGTCACGAATTAAAGTCCTTTTCGCTCTAGGACGCTTAGTTTAGGAGATATGGGCAAAAGAAGTTTTTCATATAAAAATTTCAATTTTTTTAGGTTTTGGGTGGATTTTTCAATTTTTTTGGGTGGTCACGAATTAAAGTCCTTTTCGCTCTATGACGCTTAGTTTAGGAGATATGGGCAAAAGAAGTTTTTCATATAAAAATTTCAATTTTTTTAGGTTTTGGGTGGATTTTTCAATTTTTTTGGGGTGGTCGCGAATTAAAGTCCTTTTCGCTCTAGGACGCTTAGTTTAGGAGATATGGGCAAAAGAAGTTTTTCATATAAAAATTTCAATTTTTTTAGGTTTTGGGTGGATTTTTCAATTTTTCGGGGTAGTCACGAATTAAAGTCCTTTTCGCTCTAGGACGCATATTTAAGGAGATATGGACAAAAGAAGTTTTTCATATAAAAATTTAATTTTTTTTAGGTTTTGGGTGGATTTTTCAATTTTTTTGGGGGTGGTCACGAATTAAAGTCCTTTTCGCTCTAGGACGCTTAGTTTAGGAGATATGGGCAAAAGAAGTTTTTCATATAAAAATTTCAATTTTTTTAGGTTTTGGGTAGATTTTTCAATTTTTTGGGGTGGTCACGAATTATCGTCCTTTTCGCTCTAGGACGCTTAGTTTAGGAGATATGGGCAAAAGAAGTTTTTCATATAAAAATTTCAATTTTTTTAGGTTTGGGTGGATTTTTCAATTTTTTTTTGGGTGGTCACGAATTAAAGTCCTTTTCGCTCTATGACGCTTAGTTTAGGAGATATGGGCAAAAGAAGTTTTTCATATAAAAATTTCAATTTTTTTAGGTTTTGGGTGGATTGTTCAATTTTTTGGGGTGGTCACGAATTAAAGTCCTTTTCGCTCTAGGCCGCATATTTAAGGAGATATGGGCAAAAGAAGTTTTTCATATAAAAATTTCAATTTTTTTAGGTTTTGGGTGGATTTTTCAATTTTTTGGGTGGTCACGAATTAAAGTCCTTTTCGCTCTAGGACGCTTAGTTTAGGAGATATGGGCAAAAGAAGTTTTTCATATAAAAATTTCAATTTTTTTAGGTTTTGGGTGAATTTTTAAATTTTTTGGGGTGGTCGCGAATTAAAGTCCTTTTCGCTCTAGGACGCTTAGTTTAGGAGATATGGGCAAAAGAAGTTTTTCATATAAAAATTTAAATTTTTTTAGGTTTTGGGTGGATTTTTCAATTTTTTGGGGGTGGTCACGAATTAAATTCCTTTTCGCTCTAGGACGCTTAGTTTAGGAGATATGGGCAAAAGAAGTTTTTCATATAAAAATTTCAATTTTTTTAGGTTTTGGGTGGATTTTTCAATTTTTTGGGGTGGTCACGAGTTATCGTCCTTTTCGCTATAGGACGCTTAGTTTAGGAGATATGGGCAAAAGAAGTTTTTCATATAAAAAGTCCTTTTCGCTCTAGGACCCTTAGTTTAGGAGATATGGGCAAAATAAGTTGTTCATATAAAAATTCCAATTTTTTTAGGTTTTGGGTGGATTTTTCAATTTTTTTGGGGTGGTCGCGAATTAAAGTCCTTTTCGCTCTAGGACGCTTAGTTTAGGAGATATGGGCAAAAGAAGTTTTTCATATAAAAATTTAAATTTTTTTAGGTTTTGGGTGGATTTTTCAATTTTTTGGGGTGGTCGCGAATTAAAGTCCTTTTCGCTCTAGGACGCTTAGTTTAGGAGATATGGGCAAAAGAAGTTTTTCATATAAAAATTTAAATTTTTTTAGGTTTTGGGTGGATTTTTCAATTTTTTGGGGGTGGTCACGAATTAAAGTCCTTTTCGCTCTAGGACGCTTAGTTTAGGAGATATGGGCAAAAGAAGTTTTTCATATAAAAATTTCAATTTTTTTTAGGTTTTGGGTGGATTTTCCAATTTTTTGGGGTGGTCACGAATTATCGTCCTTTTCGCTCTAGGACGCTTAGTTTAGGAGATATGGGCAAAAGAAGTTTTTCATATAAAAATTTCAATTTTTTAGGTTTGGGTGGATTTTTCAATTTTTTTGGGTGGTCACGAATTAAAGTCCTTTTCGCTCTATGACGCTTAGTTTAGGAGATATGGGCAAAAGAAGTTTTTCATATAAAAATTTCAATTTTTTTAGGTTTTGGGTGGATTTTTCAATTTTTTTGGGTGGTCACGAATTAAAGTCCTTTTCGCTCTAGGACGCTTAGTTTAGGAGATATGGGCAAAAGAAGTTTTTCATAAAAAATTCAATTTTTTTAGGTTTTGGGTGGATTTTTCAATTTTTTTGGGTGGTCACGAATTAAAGTCCTTATCGATCTAGGACGCTTAGTTTAGGAGATATGGGCAAAAGAAGTTTTTCATATAAAAATTTCATTTTTTTTAGGTTTTGGGTGGATTTTTCAATTTTTCGGGGTGGTCACGAGTTATCGTCCTTTTCGCTCTAGGACGCTTAGTTTAGGAGATATGGGCAAAAGAAGTTTTTCATATAAAAATTTCAATTTTTTTAGGTTTTGGGTGGATTTTTCAATTTTTTTGGGGTGGTCGCGAATTAAAGTCCTTTTCGCTCTAGGACGCTTAGTTTAGGAGATATGGGCAAAAGAAGTTTTTCATATAAAAATTTCAATTTTTTTAGGTTTTGGGTGGATTTTTCAATTTTTCGGGGTAGTCACGAATTAAAGTCCTTTTCGCTCTAGGACGCATATTTAAGGAGATATGGACAAAAGAAGTTTTTCATATAAAAATTTAATTTTTTTTAGGTTTTGGGTGGATTTTTCAATTTTTTTGGGGGTGGTCACGAATTAAAGTCCTTTTCGCTCTAGGACGCTTAGTTTAGGAGATATGGGCAAAAGAAGTTTTTCATATAAAAATTTCAATTTTTTTAGGTTTTGGGTAGATTTTTCAATTTTTTGGGGTGGTCACGAATTATCGTCCTTTTCGCTCTAGGACGCTTAGTTTAGGAGATATGGGCAAAAGAAGTTTTTCATATAAAAATTTCAATTTTTTTAGGTTTGGGTGGATTTTTCAATTTTTTTTTGGGTGGTCACGAATTAAAGTCCTTTTCGCTCTATGACGCTTAGTTTAGGAGATATGGGCAAAAGAAGTTTTTCATATAAAAATTTCAATTTTTTTAGGTTTTGGGTGGATTGTTCAATTTTTTGGGGTGGTCACGAATTAAAGTCCTTTTCGCTCTAGGCCGCATATTTAAGGAGATATGGGCAAAAGAAGTTTTTCATATAAAAATTTCAATTTTTTTAGGTTTTGGGTGGATTTTTCAATTTTTTGGGTGGTCACGAATTAAAGTCCTTTTCGCTCTAGGACGCTTAGTTTAGGAGATATGGGCAAAAGAAGTTTTTCATATAAAAATTTCAATTTTTTTAGGTTTTGGGTGAATTTTTAAATTTTTTGGGGTGGTCGCGAATTAAAGTCCTTTTCGCTCTAGGACGCTTAGTTTAGGAGATATGGGCAAAAGAAGTTTTTCATATAAAAATTTAAATTTTTTTAGGTTTTGGGTGGATTTTTCAATTTTTTGGGGGTGGTCACGAATTAAATTCCTTTTCGCTCTAGGACGCTTAGTTTAGGAGATATGGGCAAAAGAAGTTTTTCATATAAAAATTTCAATTTTTTTAGGTTTTGGGTGGATTTTTCAATTTTTTGGGGTGGTCACGAGTTATCGTCCTTTTCGCTATAGGACGCTTAGTTTAGGAGATATGGGCAAAAGAAGTTTTTCATATAAAAAGTCCTTTTCGCTCTAGGACCCTTAGTTTAGGAGATATGGGCAAAATAAGTTGTTCATATAAAAATTCCAATTTTTTTAGGTTTTGGGTGGATTTTTCAATTTTTTTGGGGTGGTCGCGAATTAAAGTCCTTTTCGCTCTAGGACGCTTAGTTTAGGAGATATGGGCAAAAGAAGTTTTTCATATAAAAATTTAAATTTTTTTAGGTTTTGGGTGGATTTTTCAATTTTTTGGGGGTGGTCACGAATTAAAGTCCTTTTCGCTCTAGGACGCTTAGTTTAGGAGATATGGGCAAAAGAAGTTTTTCATATAAAAATTTCAATTTTTTTTAGGTTTTGGGTGGATTTTCCAATTTTTTGGGGTGGTCACGAATTATCGTCCTTTTCGCTCTAGGACGCTTAGTTTAGGAGATATGGGCAAAAGAAGTTTTTCATATAAAAATTTCAATTTTTTAGGTTTGGGTGGATTTTTCAATTTTTTTGGGTGGTCACGAATTAAAGTCCTTTTCGCTCTATGACGCTTAGTTTAGGAGATATGGGCAAAAGAAGTTTTTCATATAAAAATTTCAATTTTTTTAGGTTTTGGGTGGATTTTTCAATTTTTTTGGGTGGTCACGAATTAAAGTCCTTTTCGCTCTAGGACGCTTAGTTTAGGAGATATGGGCAAAAGAAGTTTTTCATAAAAAATTTCAATTTTTTTAGGTTTTGGGTGGATTTTTCAATTTTTTTGGGTGGTCACGAATTAAAGTCCTTATCGATCTAGGACGCTTAGTTTAGGAGATATGGGCAAAAGAAGTTTTTCATATAAAAATTTCATTTTTTTTAGGTTTTGGGTGGATTTTTCAATTTTTCGGGGTGGTCACGAGTTATCGTCCTTTTCGCTCTAGGACGCTTAGTTTAGGAGATATGGGCAAAAGAAGTTTTTCATATAAAAATTTCAATTTTTTTAGGTTTTGGGTGGATTTTTCAATTTTTTGGGGGTGGTCACGAATTAAAGTCCTTTTCGCTCTAGGACGCTTAGTTTAGGAGATATGGGCAAAAGAAGTTTTTCATATAAAAATTTCAATTTTTTTAGGTTTTGGGTGGATTTTTCAATTTGTTGGGGTGGTCACGAATTAAAGTCCTTTTCGCTCTAGGACGCATATTTAAGGAGATATGGGCAAAAGAAGTTTTTCATATAAAAATTTAAATTTTTTTAGGTTTTGGGTGGATTTTTCAATTTTTTGGGGTAGTCACGAATTAAAGTCGTTTTCGCTCTAGGACGCATATTTAAGGAGATATGGGCAAAAGAAGTTTTTCATATAAAAATTTCAATTTTTTTAGGTTTTGGGTGGATTTGTCAATTTTTTTGGGTGGTCACGAATTAAAGTCCTTTTCGCTCTAGGACGCTTAGTTTAGGAGATATGGGCAAAAGAAGTTTTTCATATAAAAATTTCAATTTTTTTAGGTTTTGGGTGGATTTTTCAATTTTTTGGGGTGGTCACGAGTTATCGTCCTTTTCGCTCTAGGACGCTTAGTTTAGGAGATATGGGCAAAAGAAGTTTTTCATATAAAAATTTCAATTTTTTTAGGTTTTGGGTGGATTTTTCAATTTTTTGGGGGTGGTCACGAATTAAAGTCCTTTTCGCTCTAGGACGCTTAGTTTAGGAGATATGGGCAAAAGAAGTTTTTCATATAAAAATTTCAATTTTTTTAGGTTTTGGGTGGATTTTTCAATTTTTTGGGGTGGTCACGAATTAAAGTCCTTTTCGCTCTAGGACGCATATTTAAGGAGATATGGCCAAAAGAAGTTTTTCATATAAAAATTTAAATTTTTTTAGGTTTTGGGTGGATTTTTCAATTTTTTGGTGGTGGTCACGAATTAAAGTCCTTTTCGCTCTAGGACGCTTAGTTTAGGAGATATGGGCAAAAGAAGTTTTTCATATAAAAATTTCAATTTTTTTAGGTTTTGGGTGGATTTTTCAATTTTTTGGGGTGGTCACGAATTATCGTCCTTTTCGCTCTAGGACGCTTAGTTTAGGAGATATGGGCAAAAGAAGTTTTTCATATAAAAATTTAAATTTTTTTAGGTTTTGGGTGGATTTTTCAATTTTTTGGGGGTGGTCACGAATTAAAGTCCTTTTCGCTCTAGGACGCTTAGTTCAGGAGATATGGGCAAAAGAAGTTTTTCATATAAAAATTTCAATTTTTTTAGGTTTTGGGTGGATTTTTCAATTTTTTGGGGGTGGTCACGAATTAAAGTCCTTTTCGCTCTAGGACGCTTAGTTTAGGAGATATGGGCAAAAGAAGTTTTTCATATAAAAATTTCAATTTTTTTAGGTTTGGGTGGATTTTTCAATTTTTTTTGGGTGGTCACGAATTAAAGTCCTTTGCGCTCTAGGACGCATATTTAAGGAGATATGGGCAAAAGAAGTTTTTCATATAAAAATTTCAATTTTTTTAGGTTTTGGGTGGATTTTTCAATTTTTTTTGGGTGGTCACGAATTAAAGTCCTTTTCGCTCTAGGACGCTTAGTTTAGGAGATATGGGCAAAAGAAGTTTTTCATATAAAAATTTCAATTTTTTTAGGTTTTGGGTGGATTTTTCAATGTTTTGGGGGTGGTCACGAGGAGATATGGGCAAAAGAAATTTTTCATATAAAAATTTCAATTTTTTTAGGTTTTGGGTGGATTTTTCAATTTTTTTGGGTGGTCACGAATTAAAGTCCTTTTCGCTCTAGGACGCATATTTAAGGAGATATGGGCAAAAGAAGTTTTTCATATAAAAATTTCAATTTTTTTAGGTTTTGGGTGGATTTTTCAATTTTTTGGGGTAGTCACGAATTAAAGTCCTTTTCGCTCTAGGACGCATATTTAAGGAGATATGGGCAAAAGAAGTTTTTCATATAAAAATTTCAATTTTTTTAGGTTTTGGGTGGATTTTTCAATTTTTTGGGGGTGGTCACGAATTAAAGTCCTTTTCGCTCTAGGACGCTTAGTTTAGGAGATATGGGCAAAAGAAGTTTTTCATATAAAAATTTCAATTTTTTTAGGTTTTGGGTGGATTTTTCAATTTTTTGGGGGTGGTCACGAATTAAAGTCTTTTTCGCTCTAGGACGCTTAGTTTAGGAGATATGGGCAAAAGAAGTTTTTCATATAAAAATTTCAATTTTTTTAGGTTTTGGGTGGATTTTTCAATTTTTTGGGGTGGTCACGAATTATCGTCATTTTCGCTCTAGGACGCTTAGTTTAGGAGATATGGGCAAAAGAAGTTTTTCATATAAAAATTTCAATTTTTTTAGGTTTTGGGTGGATTTTTCAATTTTTTTGGGGTGGTCGCGAATTAAAGTCCTTTTCGCTCTAGGACGCTTAGTTTAGGAGATATGGACAAAAGAAGTTTTTCATATAAAAATTTCAATTTTTTTAGGTTTTGGGTGGATTTTTCAATTTTTTTGGGTGGTCACGAATTAAAGTCCTTTTCGCTCTAGGACGCTTAGTTTAGGAGATATGGGCAAAAGAAGTTTTTCATATAAAAATTTAAATTTTTTTAGGTTTTGGGTGGATTTTTCAATTTTTTGGGGGTGGTCACGAATTAAAGTCCTTTTCGCTCTAGGACGCTTAGTTTAGGAGATATGGGCAAAAGAAGTTTTTCATATAAAAATTTCAATTTTTTTTAGGTTTTGGGTGGATTTTCCAATTTTTTGGGGTGGTCACGAATTATCGTCCTTTTCGCTCTAGGACGCTTAGTTTAGGAGATATGGGCAAAAGAAGTTTTTCATATAAAAATTTAAATTTTTTTAGGTTTTGGGTGGATTTTTCAATTTTTTGGGGGTGGTCACGAATTAAAGTCCTTTTCGCTCTAGGACGCTTAGTTTAGGAGATATGGGCAAAAGAAGTTTTTCATATAAAAATTTCAATTTTTTTTAGGTTTTGGGTGGATTTTCCAATTTTTTGGGGTGGTCACGAATTATCGTCCTTTTCGCTCTAGGACGCTTAGTTTAGGAGATATGGGCAAAAGAAGTTTTTCATATAAAAATTTCAATTTTTTAGGTTTGGGTGGATTTTTCAATTTTTTTGGGTGGTCACGAATTAAAGTCCTTTTCGCTCTATGACGCTTAGTTTAGGAGATATGGGCAAAAGAAGTTTTTCATATAAAAATTTTAATTTTTTTAGGTTTTGGGTGGATTTTTCAATTTTTTTGGGTGGTCACGAATTAAAGTCCTTTTCGCTCTAGGACGCTTAGTTTAGGAGATATGGGCAAAAGAAGTTTTTCATATAAAAAGTCCTTTTCGCTCTAGGACGCTTAGTTTAGGAGATAGGGGCAAAATAAGTTGTTCATATAAAAATTCCAATTTTTTTAGGTTTTGGGTGGATTTTTCAATTTTTTTGGGGTGGTCGCGAATTAAAGTCTTTTTCGCTCTAGGACGCTTAGTTTAGGAGATATGGGCAAAAGAAGTTTTTCATATAAAAATTTAAATTTTTTTAGGTTTTGGGTGGATTTTTCAATTTTTTGGGGTGGTCGCGAATTAAAGTCCTTTTCGCTCTAGGACGCTTAGTTTAGGAGATATGGGCAAAAGAAGTTTTTCATATAAAAATTTAAATTTTTTTAGGTTTTGGGTGGATTTTTCAATTTTTTGGGGGTGGTCACGAATTAAAGTCCTTTTCGCTCTAGGACGCTTAGTTTAGGAGATATGGGCAAAAGAAGTTTTTCATATAAAAATTTCAATTTTTTTTAGGTTTTGGGTGGATTTTCCAATTTTTTGGGGTGGTCACGAATTATCGTCCTTTTCGCTCTAGGACGCTTAGTTTAGGAGATATGGGCAAAAGAAGTTTTTCATATAAAAATTTCAATTTTTTAGGTTTGGGTGGATTTTTCAATTTTTTTGGGTGGTCACGAATTAAAGTCCTTTTCGCTCTATGACGCTTAGTTTAGGAGATATGGGCAAAAGAAGTTTTTCATATAAAAATTTCAATTTTTTTAGGTTTTGGGTGGATTTTTCAATTTTTTTGGGTGGTCACGAATTAAAGTCCTTTTCGCTCTAGGACGCTTAGTTTAGGAGATATGGGCAAAAGAAGTTTTTCATAAAAAATTTCAATTTTTTTAGGTTTTGGGTGGATTTTTCAATTTTTTTGGGTGGTCACGAATTAAAGTCCTTATCGATCTAGGACGCTTAGTTTAGGAGATATGGGCAAAAGAAGTTTTTCATATAAAAATTTCATTTTTTTAGGTTTTGGGTGGATTTTTCAATTTTTTGGGGTGGTCACGAGTTATCGTCCTTTTCGCTCTAGGACGCTTAGTTTAGGAGATATGGGCAAAAGAAGTTTTTCATATAAAAATTTCAATTTTTTTAGGTTTTGGGTGGATTTTTCAATTTTTTTGGGTGGTCACGAATTAAAGTCCTTTTCGCTCTAGGACGCATATTTAAGGAGATATGGGCAAAAGAAGTTTTTCATATAAAAATTTAAATTTTTTTAGGTTTTGGGTGGATTTTTCAATTTTTTTGGGTGGTCACGAATTAAAGTCCTTTTCGCTCTAGGACGCATATTTAAGGAGATATGGGCAAAAGAAGTTTTTCATATAAAAATTTCAATTTTTTTAGGTTTTGGGTGGATTTTTCAATTTTTTTGGGTGGTCACGAATTAAAGTCCTTTTCGCTCTAGGACGCTTAGTTTAGGAGATATGGGCAAAAGAAGTTTTTCATATAAAAATTTCAATTTTTTTAGGTTTTGGGTGGATTTTTCAATTTTTTGGGGGTGGTCACGAATTAAAGTCCTTTTCGCTCTAGGACGCTTAGTTTAGGAGATATGGACAAAAGAAGTTTTTCATATAAAAATTTAAATTTTTTTAGATTTTGGGTGGATTTTTCAATTTTTTGGGGTGGTCACGAATTATCGTCCTTTTCGCTCTAGGACGCTTAGTTTAGGAGATATGGGCAAAAGAAGTTTTTCATATAAAAATTTCAATTTTTTTAGGTTTTGGGTGGATTTTTCAATTTTTTGGGGGTGGTCACGAATTAAAGTCCTTTTCGCTCTAGGACGCTTAGTTTAGGAGATATGGGCAAAAGAAGTTTTTCATATAAAAATTTCAATTTTTTTAGGTTTGGGTGGATTTTTCAATTTTTTTTGGGTGGTCACGAATTAAAGTCCTTTTCGCTATAGGACGCATATTTAAGGAGATATGGGCAAAAGAAGTTTTTCATATAAAAATTTCAATTTTTTTAGGTTTGGGTGGATTTTTCAATTTTTTTTGGGTGGTCACGAATTAAAGTCCTTTTCGCTCTAGGACGCTTAGTTTAGGAGATATGGGCAAAAGAAGTTTTTCATATAAAAATTTCAATTTTTTTAGGTTTTGGGTGGATTTTTCAATGTTTTGGGGGTGGTCACGAGGAGATATGGGCAAAAGAAGTTTTTCATATAAAAATTTCAATTTTTTTAGGTTTTGGGTGGATTTTTCAATTTTTTGGGGGTGGTCACGAATTAAAGTCCTTTTCGCTCTAGGACGCTTAGTTTAGGAGATATGGGCAAAAGAAGTTTTTCATATAAAAATTTCAATTTTTTTAGGTTTTGGGTGGATTTTTCAATGTTTTGGGGGTGGTCACGAATTAAAGTCCTTTTCGCTCTAGGCCGCATATTTAAGGAGATATGGGCAAAAGAAGTTTTTCATATAAAAATTTAATTTTTTTTAGGTTTTGGGTGGATTTTTCAATTTTTTGGGGGTGGTCACGAATTAAAGTCCTTTTCGCTCTAGGACGCTTAGTTTAGGAGATATGGGCAAAAGAAGTTTTTCATATAAAAATTTCAATTTTTTTAGGTTTTGGGTGGATTTTTCAATTTTTTGGGGTGGTCACGAATTATCGTCCTTTTCGCTCTAGGACGCTTAGTTTAGGAGATATGGGCAAAAGAAGTTTTTCATATAAAAATTTCAATTTTTTTAGGTTTTGGGTGGAATTTTCAATTTGTTGGGGGTGGTCACGAATTAAAGTCCTTTTCGCTCTAGGACGCTTAGTTTAGGAGATATGGGCAAAAGAAGTTTTTCATATAAAAATTTCAATTTTTTTAGGTTTTGGGTGGATTTTTCAATTTCTTGGGGTGGTCACGAATTAAAGTCCTTTTCGCTCTAGGACGCATATTTAAGGAGATATGGGCAAAAGAAGTTTTTCATATAAAAATTTCAATTTTTTTAGGTTTTGGGTGGATTTTTCAATTTTTTGGGGGTGGTCACGAATTAAAGTCCTTTTCGCTCTAGGACGCTTAGTTTAGGAGATATGGGCAAAAGAAGTTTTTCATATAAAAATTTCAATTTTTTTAGGTTTTGGGTGGATTTTTCAATTTTTTGGGGGTGGTCACGAATTAAAGTCTTTTTCGCTCTAGGACGCTTAGTTTAGGAGATATGGGCAAAAGAAGTTTTTCATATAAAAATTTCAATTTTTTTAGGTTTTGGGTGGATTTTTCAATTTTTTGGGGTGGTCACGAATTATCGTCCTTTTCGCTCTAGGACGCTTAGTTTAGGAGATATGGGCAAAAGAAGTTTTTCATATAAAAATTTCAATTTTTTTAGGTTTTGGGTGGATTTTTCAATTTTTTTGGGGTGGTCGCGAATTAAAGTCCTTTTCGCTCTAGGACGCTTAGTTTAGGAGATATGGGCAAAAGAAGTTTTTCATATAAAAATTTCAATTTTTTTAGGTTTTGGGTGGATTTTTCAATTTTTTTGGGTGGTCACGAATTAAAGTCCTTTTCGCTCTATGACGCTTAGTTTAGGAGATATGGGCAAAAGAAGTTTTTCATATAAAAATTTCAATTTTTTTAGGTTTTGGGTGGATTTTTCAATTTTTTGTGGGGTGGTCGCGAATTAAAGTCCTTTTCGCTCTAGGACGCTTAGTTTAGGAGATATGGGCAAAAGAAGTTTTTCATATAAAAATTTAAATTTTTTTAGGTTTTGGGTGGATTTTTCAATTTTTTGGGGGTGGTCACGAATTAAAGTCCTTTTCGCTCTAGGACGCTTAGTTTAGGAGATATGGGCAAAAGAAGTTTTTCATATAAAAATTTCAATTTTTTTTAGGTTTTGGGTGGATTTTCCAATTTTTTGGGGTGGTCACGAATTATCGTCCTTTTCGCTCTAGGACGCTTAGTTTAGGAGATATGGGCAAAAGAAGTTTTTCATATAAAAATTTCAATTTTTTAGGTTTGGGTGGATTTTTCAATTTTTTTGGGTGGTCACGAATTAAAGTCCTTTTCGCTCTATGACGCTTAGTTTAGGAGATATGGGCAAAAGAAGTTTTTCATATAAAAATTTAAATTTTTTTAGGTTTTGGGTGGATTTTTCAATTTTTTTGGGTGGTCACGAATTAAAGTCCTTTTCGCTCTAGGACGCTTAGTTTAGGAGATATGGGCAAAAGAAGTTTTTCATAAAAAATTTCAATTTTTTTAGGTTTTGGGTGGATTTTTCAATTTTTTTGGGTGGTCACGAATTAAAGTCCTTATCGATCTAGGACGCTTAGTTTAGGAGATATGGGCAAAAGAAGTTTTTCATATAAAAATTTCATTTTTTTAGGTTTTGGGTGGATTTTTCAATTTTTTGGGGTGGTCACGAGTTATCGTCCTTTTCGCTGTAGGACGCTTAGTTTAGGAGATATGGGCAAAAGAAGTTTTTCATATAAAAATTTCAATTTTTTTAGGTTTTGGGTGGATTTTTCAATTTTTTTGGGTGGTCACGAATTAAAGTCCTTTTCGCTCTAGGACGCATATTTAAGGAGATATGGGCAAAAGAAGTTTTTCATATAAAAATTTAAATTTTTTTAGGTTTTGGGTGGATTTTTCAATTTTTTGGGGTAGTCACGAATTAAAGTCCTTTTCGCTCTAGGACGCATATTTAAGGAGATATGGGCAAAAGAAGTTTTTCATATAAAAATTTCAATTTTTTTAGGTTTTGGGTGGATTTTTCAATTTTTTTGGGTGGTCACGAATTAAAGTCCTTTTCGCTCTAGGACGCTTAGTTTAGGAGATATGGGCAAAAGAAGTTTTTCATATAAAAATTTCAATTTTTTTAGGTTTTGGGTGGATTTTTCAATTTTTTGGGGGTGGTCACGAATTAAAGTCCTTTTCGCTCTAGGACGCTTAGTTTAGGAGATATGGGCAAAAGAAGTTTTTCATATAAAAATTTCAATTTTTTTAGGTTTTGGGTGGATTTTTCAATTTTTTGGGGGTGGTCACGAATTAAAGTCTTTTTCGCTCTAGGACGCTTAGTTTAGGAGATATGGGCAAAAGAAGTTTTTCATATAAAAATTTCAATTTTTTTAGGTTTTGGGTGGATTTTTCAATTTTTTGGGGTGGTCACGAATTATCGTCCTTTTCGCTCTAGGACGCTTAGTTTAGGAGATATGGGCAAAAGAAGTTTTTCATATAAAAATTTCAATTTTTTTAGGTTTTGGGTGGATTTTTCAATTTTTTTGGGGTGGTCGCGAATTAAAGTCCTTTTCGCTCTAGGACGCTTAGTTTAGGAGATATGGGCAAAAGAAGTTTTTCATATAAAAATTTCAATTTTTTTAGGTTTTGGGTGGATTTTTCAATTTTTTTGGGTGGTCACGAATTAAAGTCCTTTTCGCTCTATGACGCTTAGTTTAGGAGATATGGGCAAAAGAAGTTTTTCATATAAAAATTTCAATTTTTTTAGGTTTTGGGTGGATTTTTCAATTTTTTGTGGGGTGGTCGCGAATTAAAGTCCTTTTCGCTCTAGGACGCTTAGTTTAGGAGATATGGGCAAAAGAAGTTTTTCATATAAAAATTTAAATTTTTTTAGGTTTTGGGTGGATTTTTCAATTTTTTGGGGGTGGTCACGAATTAAAGTCCTTTTCGCTCTAGGACGCTTAGTTTAGGAGATATGGGCAAAAGAAGTTTTTCATATAAAAATTTCAATTTTTTTTAGGTTTTGGGTGGATTTTCCAATTTTTTGGGGTGGTCACGAATTATCGTCCTTTTCGCTCTAGGACGCTTAGTTTAGGAGATATGGGCAAAAGAAGTTTTTCATATAAAAATTTCAATTTTTTAGGTTTGGGTGGATTTTTCAATTTTTTTGGGTGGTCACGAATTAAAGTCCTTTTCGCTCTATGACGCTTAGTTTAGGAGATATGGGCAAAAGAAGTTTTTCATAAAAAATTTAAATTTTTTTAGGTTTTGGGTGGATTTTTCAATTTTTTTGGGTGGTCACGAATTAAAGTCCTTATCGATCTAGGACGCTTAGTTTAGGAGATATGGGCAAAAGAAGTTTTTCATATAAAAATTTCATTTTTTTAGGTTTTGGGTGGATTTTTCAATTTTTTGGGGTGGTCACGAGTTATCGTCCTTTTCGCTCTAGGACGCTTAGTTTAGGAGATATGGGCAAAAGAAGTTTTTCATATAAAAATTTCAATTTTTTTAGGTTTTGGGTGGATTTTTCAATTTTTTTGGGTGGTCACGAATTAAAGTCCTTTTCGCTCTAGGACGCATATTTAAGGAGATATGGGCAAAAGAAGTTTTTCATATAAAAATTTAAATTTTTGTAGGTTTTGGGTGGATTTTTCAATTTTTTGGGGTAGTCACGAATTAAAGTCCTTTTCGCTCTAGGACGCATATTTAAGGAGATATGGGCAAAAGAAGTTTTTCATATAAAAATTTCAATTTTTTTAGGTTTTGGGTGGATTTTTCAATTTTTTTGGGTGGTCACGAATTAAAGTCCTTTTCGCTCTAGGACGCATATTTAAGGAGATATGGGCAAAAGAAGTTTTTCATATAAAAATTTCAATTTTTTTAGGTTTTGGGTGGATTTTTCAATTTTTTGGGGTAGTCACGAATTAAAGTCCTTTTCGCTCTAGGACGCATATTTAAGGAGATATGGGCAAAAGAAGTTTTTCATATAAAAATTTCAATTTTTTTAGGTTTTGGGTGGATTTTTCAATTTTTTTTGGGTGGTCACGAATTAAAGTCCTTTTCGCTCTAGGACGCTTAGTTTAGGAGATATGGGCAAAAGAAGTTTTTCATATAAAAATTTAAATTTTTTTAGGTTTTGGGTGGATTTTTCAATTTTTTGGGGGTGGTCACGAATTAAAGTATTTTTCGCTCTAGGACGCTTAGTTTAGGAGATATGGGCAAAAGAAGTTTTTCATATAAAAATTTCAATTTTTTTAGGTTTTGGGTGGATTTTTCAATTTTTTGGGGTGGTCACGAATTATCGTCCTTTTCGCTCTAGGACGCTTAGTTTAGGAGATATGGGCAAAAGAAGTTTTTCATAAAAAATTTCAATTTTTTTAGGTTTTGGGTGGATTTTTCAATTTTTTTGGGTGGTCACGAATTAAAGTCCTTATCGATCTAGGACGCTTAGTTTAGGAGATATGGGCAAAAGAAGTTTTTCATATAAAAATTTCATTTTTTTAGGTTTTGGGTGGATTTTTCAATTTTTTGGGGTGGTCACGAGTTATCGTCCTTTTCGCTCTAGGACGCTTAGTTTAGGAGATATGGGCAAAAGAAGTTTTTCATATAAAAATTTCAATTTTTTTAGGTTTTGGGTGGATTTTTCAATTTTTTTGGGTGGTCACGAATTAAAGTCCTTTTCGCTCTAGGACGCATATTTAAGGAGATATGGGCAAAAGAAGTTTTTCATATAAAAATTTAAATTTTTTTAGGTTTTGGGTGGATTTTTCAATTTTTTGGGGTAGTCACGAATTAAAGTCCTTTTCGCTCTAGGACGCATATTTAAGGAGATATGGGCAAAAGAAGTTTTTCATATAAAAATTTCAATTTTTTTAGGTTTTGGGTGGATTTTTCAATTTTTTTGGGTGGTCACGAATTAAAGTCCTTTTCGCTCTAGGACGCATATTTAAGGAGATATGGGCAAAAGAAGTTTTTCATATAAAAATTTCAATTTTTTTAGGTTTTGGGTGGATTTTTCAATTTTTTGGGGTAGTCACGAATTAAAGTCCTTTTCGCTCTAGGACGCATATTTAAGGAGATATGGGCAAAAGAAGTTTTTCATATAAAAATTTCAGTTTTTTTAGGTTTTGGGTGGATTTTTCAATTTTTTTTGGGTGGTCACGAATTAAAGTCCTTTTCGCTCTAGGACGCTTAGTTTAGGAGATATGGGCAAAAGAAGTTTTTCATATAAAAATTTAAATTTTTTTAGGTTTTGGGTGGATTTTTCAATTTTTTGGGGGTGGTCACGAATTAAAGTCTTTTTCGCTCTAGGACGCTTAGTTTAGGAGATATGGGCAAAAGAAGTTTTTCATATAAAAATTTCAATTTTTTTAGGTTTTGGGTGGATTTTTCAATTTTTTGGGGTGGTCACGAATTATCGTCCTTTTCGCTCTAGGACGCTTAGTTTAGGAGATATGGGCAAAAGAAGTTTTTCATATAAAAATTTCAATTTTTTTAGGTTTTGGGTGGATTTTTCAATTTTTTTGGGGTGGTCGCGAATTAAAGTCCTTTTCGCTCTAGGACGCTTAGTTTAGGAGATATGGGCAAAAGAAGTTTTTCATATAAAAATTTCAATTTTTTTAGGTTTTGGGTGGATTTTTCAATTTTTTTGGGTGGTCACGAATTAAAGTCCTTTTCGCTCTATGACGCTTAGTTTAGGAGATATGGGCAAAAGAAGTTTTTCATATAAAAATTTCAATTTTTTTAGGTTTTGGGTGGATTTTTCAATTTTTTTGGGGTGGTCGCGAATTAAAGTCCTTTTCGCTCTAGGACGCTTAGTTTAGGAGATATGGGCAAAAGAAGTTTTTCATATAAAAATTTCAATTTTTTTAGGTTTTGGGTGGATTTTTCAATTTTTTGGGGGTGGTCACGAATTAAAGTCCTTTTCGCTCTAGGACGCTTAGTTTAGGAGATATGGGCAAAAGAAGTTTTTCATATAAAAATTTAAATTTTTTAGGTTTTGGGTGGATTTTTCAATTTTTTGGGGGTGGTCACGAATTAAAGTCCTTTTCGCTCTAGGACGCTTAGTTTAGGAGATATGGGCAAAAGAAGTTTTTCATATAAAAATTTCAATTTTTTTTAGGTTTTGGGTGGATTTTCCAATTTTTTGGGGTGGTCACGAATTATCGTCCTTTTCGCTCTAGGACGCTTAGTTTAGGAGATATGGGCAAAAGAAGTTTTTCATATAAAAATTTAAATTTTTTTAGGTTTTGGGTGGATTTTTCAATTTTTTGGGGGTGGTCACGAATTAAAGTCCTTTTCGCTCTAGGACGCTTAGTTTAGGAGATATGGGCAAAAGAAGTTTTTCATATAAAAATTTCAATTTTTTTTAGGTTTTGGGTGGATTTTCCAATTTTTTGGGGTGGTCACGAATTATCGTCCTTTTCGCTCTAGGACGCTTAGTTTAGGAGATATGGGCAAAAGAAGTTTTTCATATAAAAATTTCAATTTTTTAGGTTTGGGTGGATTTTTCAATTTTTCGGGGTGGTCACGAATTAAAGTCCTTTTCGCTCTAGGACGCTTAGTTTAGGAGATATGGGCAAAAGAAGTTTTTCATATAAAAATTTCAATTTTTTTAGGTTTTGGGTGGATTTTTAAAATTTTTGGGGTGGTCACGAATTAAAGTCCTTTTCGCTCTAGGACGCATATTTAAGGAGATATGGGCAAAAGAAGTTTTTCATATAAAAATTTCAATTTTTTTAGGTTTTGGGTGGATTTTTCAATTTTTTTGGGTGGTCACGAATTAAAGTCGTTTTCGCTCTAGGACGCATATTTAAGGAGATATGGGCAAAAGAAGTTTTTCATATAAAAATTTCAATTTTTTTAGGGCAAAAGAAGTTTTTCATATAAAAATTTAAATTTTTTTAGGTTTTGGGTGGATTTTTCAATTTTTTTGGGTGGTCACGAATAAAAGTCCTTTTCGCTCTAGGACGCTTAGTTTAGGAGATATGGGCAAAAGAAGTTTTTCATATAAAAATTTCAATTTTTTTAGGTTTTGGGTGGATTTTTCAATTTTTTGGGGGTGGTCACGAATTAAAGTCCTTTTCGCTCTAGGACGCTTAGTTTAGGAGATATGGGCAAAAGAAGTTTTTCATATAAAAATTTCAATTTTTTTAGGTTTGGGTGGATTTTTCAATTTTTTTTGGGTGGTCACGAATTAAAGTCCTTTTCGCTCTAGGACGCATATTTAAGGAGATATGGGCAAAAGAAGTTTTTCATATAAAAATTTCAATTTTTTTAGGTTTGGGTGGATTTTTCAATTTTTTTTGGGTGGTCACGAATTAAAGTCCTTTTCGCTCTAGGACGCTTAGTTTAGGAGATATGGGCAAAAGAAGTTTTTCATATAAAAATTTCAATTTTTTTAGGTTTTGGGTGGATTTTTCAATTTTTTTGGGTGGTCACGAATTAAAGTCCTTTTCGCTCTAGGACGCTTAGTTTAGGAGATATGGGCAAAAGAAGTTTTTCATATAAAAATTTCAATTTTTTTTGGTTTTGGGTGGATTTTTCAATGTTTTGGGGGTGGTCACGAATTAAAGTCCTTTTCGCTCTAGGCCGCATATTTAAGGAGATATGGGCAAAAGAAGTTTTTCATATAAAAATTTAAATTTTTTTAGGTTTTGGGTGGATTTTTCAATTTTTTGGGGATGGTCACGAATTAAAGTCCTTTTCGCTCTAGGACGCTTAGTTTAGGAGATATGGGCAAAAGAAGTTTTTCATATAAAAATTTCAAATTTTTTAGGTTTTGGGTGGATTTTTCAATTTTTTGGGGGTGGTCACGAATTAAAGTCCTTTTCGCTCTAGGACGCTTAGTTTAGGAGATATGGGCAAAAGAAGTTTTTCATATAAAAATTTCAATTTTTTTAGGTTTGGGTGGATTTTTCAATTTTTTTTGGGTGGTCACGAATTAAAGTCCTTTTCGCTCTAGGACGCATATTTAAGGAGATATGGGCAAAAGAAGTTTTTCATATAAAAATTTCAATTTTTTTAGGTTTTGGGTGGATTTTTCAATTTTTTTTGGGTGGTCACGAATTAAAGTCCTTTTCGCTCTAGGACGCTTAGTTTAGGAGATATGGGCAAAAGAAGTTTTTCATATAAAAATTTCAATTTTTTTAGGTTTTGGGTGGATTTTTCAATGTTTTGGGGGTGGTCACGAGGAGATATGGGCAAAAGAAGTTTTTCATATAAAAATTTCAATTTTTTTAGGTTTTGGGTGGATTTTTCAATTTTTTTGGGTGGTCACGAATTAAAGTCCTTTTCGCTCTAGGACGCTTAGTTTAGGAGATATGGGCAAAAGAAGTTTTTCATATAAAAATTTCAATTTTTTTAGGTTTTGGGTGGATTTTTCAATGTTTTGGGGGTGGTCACGAATTAAAGTCCTTTTCGCTCTAGGACGCTTAGTTTAGGAGATATGGGCAAAAGAAGTTTTTCATATAAAAATTTCAATTTTTTTAGGTTTTGGGTGGATTTTTCAATTTTTTGGGGTGGTCACGAATTATCGTCCTTTTCGCTCTAGGACGCTTAGTTTAGGAGATATGGGCAAAAGAAGTTTTTCATATAAAAATTTCAATTTTTTTAGGTTTTGGGTGGATTTTTCAATTTTTTGGAGTGGTCACGAATTATCGTCCTTTTCGCTCTAGGACGCTTAGTTTAGGAGATATGGGCAAAAGAAGTTTTTCATATAAAAATTTCAATTTTTTTAGGTTTTGGGTGGATTTTTCAATTTTTTGGGGTGGTCACGAATTAAAGTCCTTTTCGCTCTAGGACGCATATTTAAGGAGATATGGGCAAAAGAAGTTTTTCATATAAAAATTTCAATTTTTTTAGGTTTTGGGTGGATTTTTCAATTTTTTGGGGTAGTCACGAATTAAAGTCCTTTTCGCTCTAGGACGCATATTTAAGGAGATATGGGCAAAAGAAGGTTTTCATATAAAAATTTCAATTTTTTTAGGTTTTGGGTGGATTTTTCAATTTTTTGGGGGTGGTCACGAATTAAAGTCCTTTTCGCTCTAGGACGCTTAGTTTAGGAGATATGGGCAAAAGAAGTTTTTCATATAAAAATTTCAATTTTTTTAGGTTTTGGGTGGATTTTTCAATTTTTTGGGGGTGGTCACGAATTAAAGTCTTTTTCGCTCTAGGACGCTTAGTTTAGGAGATATGGGCAAAAGAAGTTTTTCATATAAAAATTTCAATTTTTTTAGGTTTTGGGTGGATTTTTCAATTTTTTGGGGTGGTCACGAATTATCGTCCTTTTCGCTCTAGGACGCTTAGTTTAGGAGATATGGGCAAAAGAAGTTTTTCATATAAAAATTTCAATTTTTTTAGCTTTTGGGTGGATTTTTCAATTTTTTTGGGGTGGTCGCGAATTAAAGTCCTTTTCGCTCTAGGACGCTTAGTTTAGGAGATATGGGCAAAAGAAGTTTTTCATATAAAAATTTCAATTTTTTTAGGTTTTGGGTGGATTTTTCAATTTTTTTGGGTAGTCACGAATTAAAGTCCTTTTCGCTCTATGACGCTTAGTTTAGGAGATATGGGCAAAAGAAGTTTTTCATATAAAAATTTCAATTTTTTTAGGTTTTGGGTGGATTTTTCAATTTTTTTGGGGTGGTCGCGAATTAAAGTCCTTTTCGCTCTAGGACGCTTAGTTTAGGAGATATGGGCAAAAGAAGTTTTTCATATAAAAATTTCAATTTTTTTAGGTTTTGGGTGGATTTTTAAAATTTTTGGGGTGGTCACGAATTAAAGTCCTTTTCGCTCTAGGACGCATATTTAAGGAGATATGGGCAAAAGAAGTTTTTCATATAAAAATTTCAATTTTTTTAGGTTTTGGGTGGATTTTTCAATTTTTTTGGGTGGTCACGAATTAAAGTCGTTTTCGCTCTAGGACGCATATTTAAGGAGATATGGGCAAAAGAAGTTTTTCATATAAAAATTTCAATTTTTTTAGGGCAAAAGAAGTTTTTCATATAAAAATTTAAATTTTTTTAGGTTTTGGGTGGATTTTTCAATTTTTTTGGGTGGTCACGAATAAAAGTCCTTTTCGCTCTAGGACGCTTAGTTTAGGAGATATGGGCAAAAGAAGTTTTTCATATAAAAATTTCAATTTTTTTAGGTTTTGGGTGGATTTTTCAATTTTTTGGGGGTGGTCACGAATTAAAGTCCTTTTCGCTCTAGGACGCTTAGTTTAGGAGATATGGGCAAAAGAAGTTTTTCATATAAAAATTTCAATTTTTTTAGGTTTGGGTGGATTTTTCAATTTTTTTTGGGTGGTCACGAATTAAAGTCCTTTTCGCTCTAGGACGCATATTTAAGGAGATATGGGCAAAAGAAGTTTTTCATATAAAAATTTCAATTTTTTTAGGTTGGGTGGATTTTTCAATTTTTTTTGGGTGGTCACGAATTAAAGTCCTTTTCGCTCTAGGACGCTTAGTTTAGGAGATATGGGCAAAAGAAGTTTTTCATATAAAAATTTCAATTTTTTTAGGTTTTGGGTGGATTTTTCAATTTTTTTGGGTGGTCACGAATTAAAGTCCTTTTCGCTCTAGGACGCTTAGTTTAGGAGATATGGGCAAAAGAAGTTTTTCATATAAAAATTTCAATTTTTTTTGGTTTTGGGTGGATTTTTCAATGTTTTGGGGGTGGTCACGAATTAAAGTCCTTTTCGCTCTAGGCCGCATATTTAAGGAGATATGGGCAAAAGAAGTTTTTCATATAAAAATTTAAATTTTTTTAGGTTTTGGGTGGATTTTTCAATTTTTTGGGGATGGTCACGAATTAAAGTCCTTTTCGCTCTAGGACGCTTAGTTTAGGAGATATGGGCAAAAGAAGTTTTTCATATAAAAATTTCAAATTTTTTAGGTTTTGGGTGGATTTTTCAATTTTTTGGGGGTGGTCACGAATTAAAGTCCTTTTCGCTCTAGGACGCTTAGTTTAGGAGATATGGGCAAAAGAAGTTTTTCATATAAAAATTTCAATTTTTTTAGGTTTGGGTGGATTTTTCAATTTTTTTTGGGTGGTCACGAATTAAAGTCCTTTTCGCTCTAGGACGCATATTTAAGGAGATATGGGCAAAAGAAGTTTTTCATATAAAAATTTCAATTTTTTTAGGTTTGGGTGGATTTTTCAATTTTTTTTGGGTGGTCACGAATTAAAGTCCTTTTCGCTCTAGGACGCTTAGTTTAGGAGATATGGGCAAAAGAAGTTTTTCATATAAAAATTTCAATTTTTTTAGGTTTTGGGTGGATTTTTCAATGTTTTGGGGGTGGTCACGAGGAGATATGGGCAAAAGAAGTTTTTCATATAAAAATTTCAATTTTTTTAGGTTTTGGGTGGATTTTTCAATTTTTTTGGGTGGTCACGAATTAAAGTCCTTTTCGCTCTAGGACGCTTAGTTTAGGAGATATGGGCAAAAGAAGTTTTTCATATAAAAATTTCAATTTTTTTAGGTTTTGGGTGGATTTTTCAATGTTTTGGGGGTGGTCACGAATTAAAGTCCTTTTCGCTCTAGGACGCTTAGGTTAGGAGATATGGGCAAAAGAAGTTTTTCATATAAAAATTTCAATTTTTTTAGGTTTTGGGTGGATTTTTCAATTTTTTGGGGTGGTCACGAATTATCGTCCTTTTCGCTCTAGGACGCTTAGTTTAGGAGATATGGGCAAAAGAAGTTTTTCATATAAAAATTTCAATTTTTTTAGGTTTTGGGTGGATTTTTCAATTTTTTGGAGTGGTCACGAATTATCGTCCTTTTCGCTCTAGGACGCTTAGTTTAGGAGATATGGGCAAAAGAAGTTTTTCATATAAAAATTTCAATTTTTTTAGGTTTTGGGTGGATTTTTCAATTTTTTGGGGTGGTCACGAATTAAAGTCCTTTTCGCTCTAGGACGCATATTTAAGGAGATATGGGCAAAAGAAGTTTTTCATATAAAAATTTCAATTTTTTTAGGTTTTGGGTGGATTTTTCAATTTTTTGGGGTAGTCACGAATTAAAGTCCTTTTCGCTCTAGGACGCATATTTAAGGAGATATGGGCAAAAGAAGGTTTTCATATAAAAATTTCAATTTTTTTAGGTTTTGGGTGGATTTTTCAATTTTTTGGGGGTGGTCACGAATTAAAGTCCTTTTCGCTCTAGGACGCTTAGTTTAGGAGATATGGGCAAAAGAAGTTTTTCATATAAAAATTTCAATTTTTTTAGGTTTTGGGTGGATTTTTCAATTTTTTGGGGGTGGTCACGAATTAAAGTCTTTTTCGCTCTAGGACGCTTAGTTTAGGAGATATGGGCAAAAGAAGTTTTTCATATAAAAATTTCAATTTTTTTAGGTTTTGGGTGGATTTTTCAATTTTTTTGGGGTGGTCACGAATTATCGTCCTTTTCGCTCTAGGACGCTTAGTTTAGGAGATATGGGCAAAAGAAGTTTTTCATATAAAAATTTCAATTTTTTTAGCTTTTGGGTGGATTTTTTAAATTTTTTTGGGGTGGTCGCGAATTAAAGTCCTTTTCGCTCTAGGACGCTTAGTTTAGGAGATATGGGCAAAAGAAGTTTTTCATATAAAAATTTCAATTTTTTTAGGTTTTGGGTGGATTTTTCAATTTTTTGGGTAGTCACGAATTAAAGTCCTTTTCGCTCTATGACGCTTAGTTTAGGAGATATGGGCAAAAGAAGTTTTTCATATAAAAATTTCAATTTTTTTAGGTTTTGGGTGGATTTTTCAATTTTTTTGGGGTGGTCGCGAATTAAAGTCCTTTTCGCTCTAGGACGCTTAGTTTAGGAGATATGGGCAAAAGAAGTTTTTCATATAAAAATTTCAATTTTTTTAGGTTTTGGGTGGATTTTTCAATGTTTTGGGGGTGGTCACGAGGAGATATGGGCAAAAGAAGTTTTTCATATAAAAATTTCAATTTTTTTAGGTTTTGGGTGGATTTTTCAATGTTTTGGGGGTGGTCACGAATTAAAGTCCTTTTCGCTCTAGGCCGCATATTTAAGGAGATATGGGCAAAAGAAGTTTTTCATATAAAAATTTAAATTTTTTTAGGTTTTGGGTGGATTTTTCAATTTTTTGGGTGGTCACGAATTAAAGTCCTTTTCGCTCTAGGACGCTTAGTTTAGGAGATATGGGCAAAAGAAGTTTTTCATATAAAAATTTCAATTTTTTTAGGTTTTGGGTGGATTTTTCAATTTTTTGGGGTGGTCACGAATTATCGTCCTTTTCGCTCTAGGACGCTTAGTTTAGGAGATATGGGCAAAAGAAGTTTTTCATATAAAAATTTCAATTTTTTTAGGTTTTGGGTGGATTTTTCAATTTTTTTGGGGTGGTCGCGAATTAAAGTCCTTTTCGCTCTAGGACGCTTAGTTTAGGAGATATGGGCAAAAGAAGTTTTTCATATAAAAATTTCAATTTTTTTAGGTTTTGGGTGGATTTTTCAATTTTTTTGGGTGGTCACGAATTAAAGTCCTTTTCGCTCTATGACGCTTAGTTTAGGAGATATGGGCAAAAGAAGTTTTTCATATAAAAATTTCAATTTTTTTAGGTTTTGGGTGGATTTTTCAATTTTTTTGGGGTGGTCGCGAATTAAAGTCCTTTTCGCTCTAGGACGCTTAGTTTAGGAGATATGGGCAAAAGAAGTTTTTCATATAAAAATTTCAATTTTTTTAGGTTTTGGGTGGATTTTTCAATTTTTTGGGGGTGGTCACGAATTAAAGTCCTTTTCGCTCTAGGACGCTTAGTTTAGGAGATATGGGCAAAAGAAGTTTTTCATATAAAAATTTAAATTTTTTAGGTTTTGGGTGGATTTTTCAATTTTTTGGGGGTGGTCACGAATTAAAGTCCTTTTCGCTCTAGGACGCTTAGTTTAGGAGATATGGGCAAAAGAAGTTTTTCATATAAAAATTTCAATTTTTTTTAGGTTTTGGGTGGATTTTCCAATTTTTTGGGGTGGTCACGAATTATCGTCCTTTTCGCTCTAGGACGCTTAGTTTAGGAGATATGGGCAAAAGAAGTTTTTCATATAAAAATTTAAATTTTTTTAGGTTTTGGGTGGATTTTTCAATTTTTTGGGGGTGGTCACGAATTAAAGTCCTTTTCGCTCTAGGACGCTTAGTTTAGGAGATATGGGCAAAAGAAGTTTTTCATATAAAAATTTCAATTTTTTTTAGGTTTTGGGTGGATTTTCCAATTTTTTGGGGTGGTCACGAATTATCGTCCTTTTCGCTCTAGGACGCTTAGTTTAGGAGATATGGGCAAAAGAAGTTTTTCATATAAAAATTTCAATTTTTTAGGTTTGGGTGGATTTTTCAATTTTTCGGGGTGGTCACGAATTAAAGTCCTTTTCGCTCTAGGACGCTTAGTTTAGGAGATATGGGCAAAAGAAGTTTTTCATATAAAAATTTCAATTTTTTTAGGTTTTGGGTGGATTTTTAAAATTTTTGGGGTGGTCACGAATTAAAGTCCTTTTCGCTCTAGGACGCATATTTAAGGAGATATGGGCAAAAGAAGTTTTTCATATAAAAATTTCAATTTTTTTAGGTTTTGGGTGGATTTTTCAATTTTTTTGGGTGGTCACGAATTAAAGTCGTTTTCGCTCTAGGACGCATATTTAAGGAGATATGGGCAAAAGAAGTTTTTCATATAAAAATTTCAATTTTTTTAGGGCAAAAGAAGTTTTTCATATAAAAATTTAAATTTTTTTAGGTTTTGGGTGGATTTTTCAATTTTTTTGGGTGGTCACGAATAAAAGTCCTTTTCGCTCTAGGACGCTTAGTTTAGGAGATATGGGCAAAAGAAGTTTTTCATATAAAAATTTCAATTTTTTTAGGTTTTGGGTGGATTTTTCAATTTTTTGGGGGTGGTCACGAATTAAAGTCCTTTTCGCTCTAGGACGCTTAGTTTAGGAGATATGGGCAAAAGAAGTTTTTCATATAAAAATTTCAATTTTTTTAGGTTTGGGTGGATTTTTCAATTTTTTTTGGGTGGTCACGAATTAAAGTCCTTTTCGCTCTAGGACGCATATTTAAGGAGATATGGGCAAAAGAAGTTTTTCATATAAAAATTTCAATTTTTTTAGGTTTGGGTGGATTTTTCAATTTTTTTTGGGTGGTCACGAATTAAAGTCCTTTTCGCTCTAGGACGCTTAGTTTAGGAGATATGGGCAAAAGAAGTTTTTCATATAAAAATTTCAATTTTTTTAGGTTTTGGGTGGATTTTTCAATTTTTTTGGGTGGTCACGAATTAAAGTCCTTTTCGCTCTAGGACGCTTAGTTTAGGAGATATGGGCAAAAGAAGTTTTTCATATAAAAATTTCAATTTTTTTTGGTTTTGGGTGGATTTTTCAATGTTTTGGGGGTGGTCACGAATTAAAGTCCTTTTCGCTCTAGGCCGCATATTTAAGGAGATATGGGCAAAAGAAGTTTTTCATATAAAAATTTAAATTTTTTTAGGTTTTGGGTGGATTTTTCAATTTTTTGGGGATGGTCACGAATTAAAGTCCTTTTCGCTCTAGGACGCTTAGTTTAGGAGATATGGGCAAAAGAAGTTTTTCATATAAAAATTTCAAATTTTTTAGGTTTTGGGTGGATTTTTCAATTTTTTGGGGGTGGTCACGAATTAAAGTCCTTTTCGCTCTAGGACGCTTAGTTTAGGAGATATGGGCAAAAGAAGTTTTTCATATAAAAATTTCAATTTTTTTAGGTTTGGGTGGATTTTTCAATTTTTTTTGGGTGGTCACGAATTAAAGTCCTTTTCGCTCTAGGACGCTTAGTTTAGGAGATATGGGCAAAAGAAGTTTTTCATATAAAAATTTCAATTTTTTTTTGTTTTGGGTGGATTTTTCAATGTTTTGGGGGTGGTCACGAATTAAAGTCCTTTTCGCTCTAGGACGCTTAGTTTAGGAGATATGGGCAAAAGAAGTTTTTCATATAAAAATTTCAATTTTTTTAGGTTTTGGGTGGATTTTTCAATTTTTTGGGGTGGTCACGAATTATCGTCCTTTTCGCTCTAGGACGCTTAGTTTAGGAGATATGGGCAAAAGAAGTTTTTCATATAAAAATTTCAATTTTTTTAGGTTTTGGGTGGATTTTTCAATTTTTTGGAGTGGTCACGAATTATCGTCCTTTTCGCTCTAGGACGCTTAGTTTAGGAGATATGGGCAAAAGAAGTTTTTCATATAAAAATTTCAATTTTTTTAGGTTTTGGGTGGATTTTTCAATTTTTTGGGGTGGTCACGAATTAAAGTCCTTTTCGCTCTAGGACGCATATTTAAGGAGATATGGGCAAAAGAAGTTTTTCATATAAAAATTTCAATTTTTTTAGGTTTTGGGTGGATTTTTCAATTTTTTGGGGTAGTCACGAATTAAAGTCCTTTTCGCTCTAGGACGCATATTTAAGGAGATATGGGCAAAAGAAGGTTTTCATATAAAAATTTCAATTTTTTTAGGTTTTGGGTGGATTTTTCAATTTTTTGGGGGTGGTCACGAATTAAAGTCCTTTTCGCTCTAGGACGCTTAGTTTAGGAGATATGGGCAAAAGAAGTTTTTCATATAAAAATTTCAATTTTTTTAGGTTTTGGGTGGATTTTTCAATTTTTTGGGGGTGGTCACGAATTAAAGTCTTTTTCGCTCTAGGACGCTTAGTTTAGGAGATATGGGCAAAAGAAGTTTTTCATATAAAAATTTCAATTTTTTTAGGTTTTGGGTGGATTTTTCAATTTTTTGGGGTGGTCACGAATTATCGTCCTTTTCGCTCTAGGACGCTTAGTTTAGGAGATATGGGCAAAAGAAGTTTTTCATATAAAAATTTCAATTTTTTTAGCTTTTGGGTGGATTTTTCAATTTTTTTGGGGTGGTCGCGAATTAAAGTCCTTTTCGCTCTAGGACGCTTAGTTTAGGAGATATGGGCAAAAGAAGTTTTTCATATAAAAATTTCAATTTTTTTAGGTTTTGGGTGGATTTTTCAATTTTTTTGGGTAGTCACGAATTAAAGTCCTTTTCGCTCTATGACGCTTAGTTTAGGAGATATGGGCAAAAGAAGTTTTTCATATAAAAATTTCAATTTTTTTAGGTTTTGGGTGGATTTTTCAATTTTTTTGGGGTGGTCGCGAATTAAAGTCCTTTTCGCTCTAGGACGCTTAGTTTAGGAGATATGGGCAAAAGAAGTTTTTCATATAAAAATTTCAATTTTTTTAGGTTTTGGGTGGATTTTTAAAATTTTTGGGGTGGTCACGAATTAAAGTCCTTTTCGCTCTAGGACGCATATTTAAGGAGATATGGGCAAAAGAAGTTTTTCATATAAAAATTTCAATTTTTTTAGGTTTTGGGTGGATTTTTCAATTTTTTTGGGTGGTCACGAATTAAAGTCGTTTTCGCTCTAGGACGCATATTTAAGGAGATATGGGCAAAAGAAGTTTTTCATATAAAAATTTCAATTTTTTTAGGGCAAAAGAAGTTTTTCATATAAAAATTTAAATTTTTTTAGGTTTTGGGTGGATTTTTCAATTTTTTTGGGTGGTCACGAATAAAAGTCCTTTTCGCTCTAGGACGCTTAGTTTAGGAGATATGGGCAAAAGAAGTTTTTCATATAAAAATTTCAATTTTTTTAGGTTTTGGGTGGATTTTTCAATTTTTTGGGGGTGGTCACGAATTAAAGTCCTTTTCGCTCTAGGACGCTTAGTTTAGGAGATATGGGCAAAAGAAGTTTTTCATATAAAAATTTCAATTTTTTTAGGTTTGGGTGGATTTTTCAATTTTTTTTGGGTGGTCACGAATTAAAGTCCTTTTCGCTCTAGGACGCATATTTAAGGAGATATGGGCAAAAGAAGTTTTTCATATAAAAATTTCAATTTTTTTAGGTTTGGGTGGATTTTTCAATTTTTTTTGGGTGGTCACGAATTAAAGTCCTTTTCGCTCTAGGACGCTTAGTTTAGGAGATATGGGCAAAAGAAGTTTTTCATATAAAAATTTCAATTTTTTTAGGTTTTGGGTGGATTTTTCAATTTTTTTGGGTGGTCACGAATTAAAGTCCTTTTCGCTCTAGGACGCTTAGTTTAGGAGATATGGGCAAAAGAAGTTTTTCATATAAAAATTTCAATTTTTTTTGGTTTTGGGTGGATTTTTCAATGTTTTGGGGGTGGTCACGAATTAAAGTCCTTTTCGCTCTAGGCCGCATATTTAAGGAGATATGGGCAAAAGAAGTTTTTCATATAAAAATTTAAATTTTTTTAGGTTTTGGGTGGATTTTTCAATTTTTTGGGGATGGTCACGAATTAAAGTCCTTTTCGCTCTAGGACGCTTAGTTTAGGAGATATGGGCAAAAGAAGTTTTTCATATAAAAATTTCAAATTTTTTAGGTTTTG
Source organism: Haematobia irritans (assembly GCF_050003625.1). Taxonomy (NCBI): domain Eukaryota; kingdom Metazoa; phylum Arthropoda; class Insecta; order Diptera; family Muscidae; genus Haematobia; species Haematobia irritans. The sequence goes on along the minus strand of NC_134397.1, from coordinate 211,863,273 downwards.
GGTGGATTTTTCAATTTTTTGGGGGTGGTCACGAATTAAAGTCCTTTTCGCTCTAGGACGCTTAGTTTAGGAGATATGGGCAAAAGAAGTTTTTCATATAAAAATTTCAATTTTTTTAGGTTTGGGTGGATTTTTCAATTTTTTTTGGGTGGTCACGAATTAAAGTCCTTTTCGCTCTAGGACGCATATTTAAGGAGATATGGGCAAAAGAAGTTTTTCATATAAAAATTTCAATTTTTTTAGGTTTGGGTGGATTTTTCAATTTTTTTTGGGTGGTCACGAATTAAAGTCCTTTTCGCTCTAGGACGCTTAGTTTAGGAGATATGGGCAAAAGAAGTTTTTCATATAAAAATTTCAATTTTTTTAGGTTTTGGGTGGATTTTTCAATGTTTTGGGGGTGGTCACGAGGAGATATGGGCAAAAGAAGTTTTTCATATAAAAATTTCAATTTTTTTAGGTTTTGGGTGGATTTTTCAATTTTTTTGGGTGGTCACGAATTAAAGTCCTTTTCGCTCTAGGACGCTTAGTTTAGGAGATATGGGCAAAAGAAGTTTTTCATATAAAAATTTCAATTTTTTTAGGTTTTGGGTGGATTTTTCAATGTTTTGGGGGTGGTCACGAATTAAAGTCCTTTTCGCTCTAGGACGCTTAGTTTAGGAGATATGGGCAAAAGAAGTTTTTCATATAAAAATTTCAATTTTTTTAGGTTTTGGGTGGATTTTTCAATTTTTTGGGGTGGTCACGAATTATCGTCCTTTTCGCTCTAGGACGCTTAGTTTAGGAGATATGGGCAAAAGAAGTTTTTCATATAAAAATTTCAATTTTTTTAGGTTTTGGGTGGATTTTTCAATTTTTTGGAGTGGTCACGAATTATCGTCCTTTTCGCTCTAGGACGCTTAGTTTAGGAGATATGGGCAAAAGAAGTTTTTCATATAAAAATTTCAATTTTTTTAGGTTTTGGGTGGATTTTTCAATTTTTTGGGGTGGTCACGAATTAAAGTCCTTTTCGCTCTAGGACGCATATTTAAGGAGATATGGGCAAAAGAAGTTTTTCATATAAAAATTTCAATTTTTTTAGGTTTTGGGTGGATTTTTCAATTTTTTGGGGTAGTCACGAATTAAAGTCCTTTTCGCTCTAGGACGCATATTTAAGGAGATATGGGCAAAAGAAGGTTTTCATATAAAAATTTCAATTTTTTTAGGTTTTGGGCGGATTTTTCAATTTTTTGGGGGTGGTCACGAATTAAAGTCCTTTTCGCTCTAGGACGCTTAGTTTAGGAGATATGGGCAAAAGAAGTTTTTCATATAAAAATTTCAATTTTTTTAGGTTTTGGGTGGATTTTTCAATTTTTTGGGGGTGGTCACGAATTAAAGTCTTTTTCGCTCTAGGACGCTTAGTTTAGGAGATATGGGCAAAAGAAGTTTTTCATATAAAAATTTCAATTTTTTTAGGTTTTGGGTGGATTTTTCAATTTTTTGGGGTGGTCACGAATTATCGTCCTTTTCGCTCTAGGACGCTTAGTTTAGGAGATATGGGCAAAAGAAGTTTTTCATATAAAAATTTCAATTTTTTTAGCTTTTGGGTGGATTTTTTAAATTTTTTTGGGGTGGTCGCGAATTAAAGTCCTTTTCGCTCTAGGACGCTTAGTTTAGGAGATATGGGCAAAAGAAGTTTTTCATATAAAAATTTCAATTTTTTTAGGTTTTGGGTGGATTTTTCAATTTTTTTGGGTAGTCACGAATTAAAGTCCTTTTCGCTCTATGACGCTTAGTTTAGGAGATATGGGCAAAAGAAGTTTTTCATATAAAAATTTCAATTTTTTTAGGTTTTGGGTGGATTTTTCAATTTTTTTGGGGTGGTCGCGAATTAAAGTCCTTTTCGCTCTAGGACGCTTAGTTTAGGAGATATGGGCAAAAGAAGTTTTTCATATAAAAATTTCAATTTTTTTAGGTTTTGGGTGGATTTTTCAATGTTTTGGGGGTGGTCACGAGGAGATATGGGCAAAAGAAGTTTTTCATATAAAAATTTCAATTTTTTTAGGTTTTGGGTGGATTTTTCAATGTTTTGGGGGTGGTCACGAATTAAAGTCCTTTTCGCTCTAGGCCGCATATTTAAGGAGATATGGGCAAAAGAAGTTTTTCATATAAAAATTTAAATTTTTTTAGGTTTTGGGTGGATTTTTCAATTTTTTGGGTGGTCACGAATTAAAGTCCTTTTCGCTCTAGGACGCTTAGTTTAGGAGATATGGGCAAAAGAAGTTTTTCATATAAAAATTTCAATTTTTTTAGGTTTTGGGTGGATTTTTCAATGTTTTGGGGGTGGTCACGAATTAAAGTCCTTTTCGCTCTAGGCCGCATATTTAAGGAGATATGGGCAAAAGAAGTTTTTCATATAAAAATTTAAATTTTTTTAGGTTTTGGGTGGATTTTTCAATTTTTTGGGGTGGTCACGAATTATCGTCCTTTTCGCTCTAGGACGCTTAGTTTAGGAGATATGGGCAAAAGAAGTTTTTCATATAAAAATTTCAATTTTTTTAGGTTTTGGGTGGATTTTTCAATTTTTTGGGGTGGTCACGAATTATCGTCCTTTTCGCTCTAGGACGCTTAGTTTAGGAGATATGGGCAAATGAAGTTTTTCATATAAAAATTTCAATTTTTTTAGGTTTTGGGTGGATTTTGCAATGTTTTGGGGGTGGTCACGAATTAAAGTCCTTTTCGCTCTAGGCCGCATATTTAAGGAGATATGGGCAAAAGAAGTTTTTCATATAAAAATTTAAATTTTTTTAGGTTTTGGGTGGATTTTTCAATTTTTTGGGTGGTCACGAATTAAAGTCCTTTTCGCTCTAGGACGCTTAGTTTAGGAGATATGGGCAAAAGAAGTTTTTCATATAAAAATTTCAATTTTTTTAGGTTTTGGGTGGATTTTTCAATGTTTTGGGGGTGGTCACGAATTAAAGTCCTTTTCGCTCTAGGCCGCATATTTAAGGAGATATGGGCAAAAGAAGTTTTTCATATAAAAATTTCAATTTTTTTAGGTTTTGGGTGGATTTTTCAATTTTTTTTGGGTGGTCACGAATTAAAGTCCTTTTCGCTCTAGGACGCTTAGTTTAGGAGATATGGGCAAAAGAAGTTTTTCATATAAAAATTTCAATTTTTTTAGGTTTTGGGTGGATTTTTCAATTTTTTGGGGTGGTCACGAATTATTGTCCTTTTCGCTCTAGGACGCTTAGTTTAGGAGATATGGGCAAAAGAAGTTTTTCATATAAAAATTTCAATTTTTTTAGGTTTTGGGTGGATTTTTCAATTTTTTGGGGGTGGTCACGAATTAAAGTCCTTTTCGCTCTAGGACGCTTAGTTTAGGAGATATGGGCAAAAAAAGTTTTTCATATAAAAATTTAAATTTTTTTAGGTTTTGGGTGGATTTTTCAATTTTTTGGGGTGGTCACGAATTAAAGTCCTTTTCGCTCTAGGACGCATATTTAAGGAGATATGGGCAAAAGAAGTTTTTCATATAAAAATTTCAATTTTTTTAGGTTTTGGGTGGATTTTTCAATTTTTTGGGGTAGTCACGAATTAAAGTCCTTTTCGCTCTAGGACGCATATTTAAGGAGATATGGGCAAAAGAAGTTTTCCATATAAAAATTTCAATTTTTTTAGGTTTTGGGTGGATTTTTCAATTTTTTGGGGGTGGTCACGAATTAAAGTCCTTTTCGCTCTAGGACGCTTAGTTTAGGAGATATGGGCAAAAGAAGTTTTTCATATAAAAATTTCAATTTTTTTAGGTTTTGGGTGGATTTTTCAATTTTTTGGGGGTGGTCACGAATTAAAGTCTTTTTCGCTCTAGGACGCTTAGTTTAGGAGATATGGGCAAAAGAAGTTTTTCATATAAAAATTTCAATTTTTTTAGGTTTTGGGTGGATTTTTCAATTTTTTGGGGTGGTCACGAATTATCGTCCTTTTCGCTCTAGGACGCTTAGTTTAGGAGATATGGGCAAAAGAAGTTTTTCATATAAAAATTTCAATTTTTTTAGGTTTTGGGTGGATTTTTCAATTTTTTTGGGGTGGTCGCGAATTAAAGTCCTTTTCGCTCTAGGACGCTTAGTTTAGGAGATATGGGCAAAAGAAGTTTTTCATATAAAAATTTAAATTTTTTTAGGTTTTGGGTGGATTTTTCAATTTTTTTGGGTGGTCACGAATTAAAGTCCTTTTCGCTCTATGACGCTTAGTTTAGGAGATATGGGCAAAAGAAGTTTTTCATATAAAAATTTCAATTTTTTTAGGTTTTGGGTGGATTTTTCAATTTTTTTGGGGTGGTCGCGAATTAAAGTCCTTTTCGCTCTAGGACGCTTAGTTTAGGAGATATGGGCAAAAGAAGTTTTTCATATAAAAATTTCAATTTTTTTAGGTTTTGGGTGGATTTTTAAATTTTTTGGGGGTGGTCACGAATTAAAGTCCTTTTCGCTCTAGGACGCTTAGTTTAGGAGATATGGGCAAAAGAAGTTTTTCATATAAAAATTTCAATTTTTTTAGGTTTTGGGTGGATTTTTCAATTTTTTTGGGTGGTCACGAATTAAAGTCGTTTTCGCTCTAGGACGCATATTTAAGGAGATATGGGCAAAAGAAGTTTTTCATATAAAAATTTAAATTTTTTTAGGTTTTGGGTGGATTTGTCAATTTTTTGGGGTAGTCACGAATTAAAGTCCTTTTCGCTCTAGGACGCATATTTAAGGAGATATGGGCAAAAGAAGTTTTTCATATAAAAATTTAAATTTTTTTAGGTTTTGGGTGGATTTTTCAATTTTTTTGGGGTGGTCACGAATTAAAGTCCTTTTCGCTCTAGGACGCTTAGTTTAGGAGATATGGGCAAAAGAAGTTTTTCATATAAAAATTTCAATTTTTTTAGGTTTTGGGTGGATTTTTCAATTTTTTGGGGGTGGTCACGAATTAAAGTCCTTTTCGCTCTAGGACGCTTAGTTTAGGAGATATGGACAAAAGAAGTTTTTCATATAAAAATTTCAATTTTTTTAGGTTTGGGTGGATTTTTCAATTTTTTTTGGGTGGTCACGAATTAAAGTCCTTTTCGCTCTAGGACGCATATTTAAGGAGATATGGGCAAAAGAAGTTTTTCATATAAAAAATTCAATTTTTTTAGGTTTGGGTGGATTTTTCAATTTTTTTTGGGTGGTCACGAATTAAAGTCCTTTTCGCTCTAGGACGCTTAGTTTAGGAGATATGGGCAAAAGAAGTTTTTCATATAAAAATTTCAATTTTTTTAGGTTTTGGGTGGATTTTTCAATGTTTTGGGGGTGGTCACGAGGAGATATGGGCAAAAGAAGTTTTTCATATAAAAATTTCAATTTTTTTAGGTTTTGGGTGGATTTTTCAATTTTTTTGGGTGGTCACGAATTAAAGTCCTTTTCGCTCTAGGACGCTTAGTTTAGGAGATATGGGCAAAAGAAGTTTTTCATATAAAAATTTCAATTTTTTTAGGTTTTGGGTGGATTTTTCAATTTTTTTGGGGTGGTCGCGAATTAAAGTCCTTTTCGCTCTAGGACGCTTAGTTTAGGAGATATGGGCAAAAGAAGTTTTTCATATAAAAATTTCAATTTTTTTAGGTTTTGGGTGGATTTTTCAATTTTTTGGGGGTGGTCACGAATTAAAGTCCTTTTCGCTCTAGGACGCTTAGTTTAGGAGATATGGGCAAAAGAAGTTTTTCATATAAAAATTTAAATTTTTTAGGTTTTGGGTGGATTTTTCAATTTTTTGGGGGTGGTCACGAATTAAAGTCCTTTTCGCTCTAGGACGCTTAGTTTAGGAGATATGGGCAAAAGAAGTTTTTCATATAAAAATTTCAATTTTTTTAGGTTTTGGGTGGATTTTTCAATTTTTTGGGGGTGGTCACGAATTAAAGTCCTTTTCGCTCTATGACGCTTAGTTTAGGAGATATGTGCAAAAGAAGTTTTTCATATAAAAATTTCATTTTTTTTAGGTTTTGGGTGGATATTTCAATTTTTTTGGGTGGTCACGAATTAAAGTCCTTTTCGCTCTATGACGCTTAGTTTAGGAGAAATGGGCAAAAGAAGTTTTTCATATAAAAATTTCAATTTTTTTAGGTTTTGGGTGGATTTTTCAATTTTTTTGGGGTGGTCGCGAATTAAAGTCCTTTTCGCTCTAGGACGCTTAGTTTAGGAGATATGGGCAAAAGAAGTTTTTCATATAAAAATTTCAATTTTTTTAGGTTTTGGGTGGATTTTTAAATTTTTTGGGGGTGGTCACGAATTAAAGTCCTTTTCGCTCTAGGACGCTTAGTTTAGGAGATATGGGCAAAAGAAGTTTTTCATATAAAAATTTCAATTTTTTTAGGTTTTGGGTGGATTTTTCATTTTTTTTGGGTGGTCACGAATTAAAGTCGTTTTCGCTCTAGGACGCATATTTAAGGAGATATGGGCAAAAGAAGTTTTTCATATAAAAATTTCAATTTTTTTAGGTTTTGGGTGGATTTTTCAATTTTTTGGGGTAGTCACGAATTAAAGTCCTTTTCGCTCTAGGACGCATATTTAAGGAGATATGGGCAAAAGAAGTTTTTCATATAAAAATTTAAATTTTTTTAGGTTTTGGGTGGATTTTTCAATTTTTTGGGGGTGGTCACGAATTAAAGTCCTTTTCGCTCTAGGACGCTTAGTTTAGGAGATATGGACAAAAGAAGTTTTTCATATAAAAATTTCAATTTTTTTAGGTTTGGGTGGATTTTTCAATTTTTTTGGGTGGTCACGAATTAAAGTCCTTTTCGCTCTAGGACGCATATTTAAGGAGATATGGGCAAAAGAAGTTTTTCATATAAAAATTTAAATTTTTTTAGGTTTGGGTGGATTTTTCAATTTTTTGGGGGTGGTCACGAATTAAAGTCCTTTTCGCTCTAGGACGCTTAGTTTAGGAGATATGGGCAAAAGAAGTTTTTCATATAAAAATTTCAATTTTTTTAGGTTTTGGGTGGATTTTTCAATGTTTTGGGGGTGGTCACGAGGAGATATGGGCAAAAGAAGTTTTTCATATAAAAATTTCAATTTTTTTAGGTTTTGGGTGGATTTTTCAATGTTTTGGGGGTGGTCACGAATTAAAGTCCTTTTCGCTCTAGGACGCTTAGTTTAGGAGATATGGGCAAAAGAAGTTTTTCATATAAAAATTTCAATTTTTTTAGGTTTTGGGTGGATTTTTCAATGTTTTGGGGGTGGTCACGAGGAGATATGGGCAAAAGAAGTTTTTCATATAAAAATTTCAATTTTTTTAGGTTTTGGGTGGATTTTTCAATTTTTTTGGGTGGTCACGAATTAAAGTCCTTTTCGCTCTAGGACGCTTAGTTTAGGAGATATGGGCAAAAGAAGTTTTTCATATAAAAATTTCAATTTTTTTAGGTTTTGGGTGGATTTTTCAATGTTTTGGGGGTGGTCACGAATTAAAGTCCTTTTCGCTCTAGGCCGCATATTTAAGGAGATATGGGCAAAAGAAGTTTTTCATATAAAAATTTAAATTTTTTTAGGTTTTGGGTGGATTTTTCAATTTTTTGGGTGGCCACGAATTAAAGTCCTTTTCGCTCTAGGACGCTTAGTTTAGGAGATATGGGCAAAAGAAGTTTTTCATATAAAAATTTCAATTTTTTTAGGTTTTGGGTGGATTTTTCAATGTTTTGGGGGTGGTCACGAATTAAAGTCCTTTTCGCTCTAGGCCGCATATTTAAGGAGATATGGGCAAAAGAAGTTTTTCATATAAAAATTTAAATTTTTTTAGGTTTTGGGTGGATTTTTCAATTTTTTGGGGGTGGTCACGAATTAAAGTCCTTTTCGCTCTAGGACGCTTAGTTTAGGAGATATGGGCAAAAGAAGTTTTTCATATAAAAATTTCAATTTTTTTAGGTTTTGGGTGGATTTTTCAATTTTTTGGGGTGGTCACGAATTATCGTCCTTTTCGCTCTAGGACGCTTAGTTTAGGAGATATGGGCAAAAGAAGTTTTTCATATAAAAATTTCAATTTTTTTAGGTTTTGGGTGGATTTTTCAATTTTTTGGGGGTGGTCACGAATTAAAGTCCTTTTCGCTCTAGGACGCTTAGTTTAGGAGATATGGGCAAAAGAAGTTTTTCATATAAAAATTTAAATTTTTTTAGGTTTTGGGTGGATTTTTCAATTTTTTGGGGTGGTCACGAATTAAAGTCCTTTTCGCTCTAGGACGCATATTTAAGGAGATATGGGCAAAAGAAGTTTTTCATATAAAAATTTCAATTTTTTTAGGTTTTGGGTGGATTTTTCAATTTTTTGGGGTAGTCACGAATTAAAGTCCTTTTCGCTCTAGGACGCATATTTAAGGAGATATGGGCAAAAGAAGTTTTCCATATAAAAATTTCAATTTTTTTAGGTTTTGGGTGGATTTTTCAATTTTTTTGGGTGGTCACGAATTAAAGTCCTTTTCGCTCTAGGACGCTTAGTTTAGGAGATATGGGCAAAAGAAGTTTTTCATATAAAAATTTCAACTTTTTTAGGTTTTGGGTGGATTTTTCAATTTTTTGGGGGTGGTCACGAATTAAAGTCTTTTTCGCTCTAGGACGCTTAGTTTAGGAGATATGGGCAAAAGAAGTTTTTCATATAAAAATTTCAATTTTTTTAGGTTTTGGGTGGATTTTTCAATTTTTTGGGGTGGTCACGAATTATCGTCCTTTTCGCTCTAGGACGCTTAGTTTAGGAGATATGGGTAAAAGAAGTTTTTCATATAAAAATTTCAATTTTTTTAGGTTTTGGGTGGATTTTTCAATTTTTTTGGGGTGGTCGCGAATTAAAGTCCTTTTCGCTCTAGGACGCTTAGTTTAGGAGATATGGGCAAAAGAAGTTTTTCATATAAAAATTTCAATTTTTTTAGGTTTTGGGTGGATTTTTCAATTTTTTTGGGTGGTCACGAATTAAAGTCCTTTTCGCTCTATGACGCTTAGTTTAGGAGATATGGGCAAAAGAAGTTTTTCATATAAAAATTTCAATTTTTTTAGGTTTTGGGTGGATTTTTCAATTTTTTGGGGGTGGTCACGAATTAAAGTCTTTTTCGCTCTAGGACGCTTAGTTTAGGAGATATGGGCAAAAGAAGTTTTTCATATAAAAATTTCAATTTTTCTAGGTTTTGGGTGGATTTTTCAATTTTTTGGGGTGGTCACGAATTATCGTCCTTTTCGCTCTAGGACGCTTAGTTTAGGAGATATGGGTAAAAGAAGTTTTTCATATAAAAATTTCAATTTTTTTAGGTTTTGGGTGGATTTTTCAATTTTTTTGGGGTGGTCGCGAATTAAAGTCCTTTTCGCTCTAGGACGCTTAGTTTAGGAGATATGGGCAAAAGAAGTTTTTCATATAAAAATTTCAATTTTTTTAGGTTTTGGGTGGATTTTTCAATTTTTTTGGGTGGTCACGAATTAAAGTCCTTTTCGCTCTATGACGCTTAGTTTAGGAGATATGGGCAAAAGAAGTTTTTCATATAAAAATTTAAATTTTTTTAGGTTTTGGGTGGATTTTTCAATTTTTTTGGGGTGGTCGCGAATTAAAGTCCTTTTCGCTCTAGGACGCTTAGTTTAGGAGATATGGGCAAAAGAAGTTTTTCATATAAAAATTTCAATTTTTTTAGGTTTTGGGTGGATTTTTAAATTTTTTGGGGGTGGTCACGAATTAAAGTCCTTTTCGCTCTAGGACGCTTAGTTTAGGAGATATGGGCAAAAGAAGTTTTTCATATAAAAATTTCAATTTTTTTTAGGTTTTGGGTGGATTTTTCAATTTTTTTGGGTGGTCACGAATTAAAGTCGTTTTCGCTCTAGGACGCATATTTAAGGAGATATGGGCAAAAGAAGTTTTTCATATAAAAATTTAAATTTTTTTAGGTTTTGGGTGGATTTTTCAATTTTTTGGGGTAGTCACGAATTAAAGTCCTTTTCGCTCTAGGACGCATATTTAAGGAGATATGGGCAAAAGAAGTTTTTCATATAAAAATTTAAATTTTTTTAGGTTTTGGGTGGATTTTTCAATTTTTTTGGGTGGTCACGAATTAAAGTCCTTTTCGCTCTAGGACGCTTAGTTTAGGAGATATGGGCAAAAGAAGTTTTTCATATAAAAATTTCAATTTTTTTAGGTTTTGGGTGGATTTTTCAATTTTTTGGGGGTGGTCACGAATTAAAGTCCTTTTCGCTCTAGGACGCTTAGTTTAGGAGATATGGACAAAAGAAGTTTTTCATATAAAAATTTCAATTTTTTTAGGTTTGGGTGGATTTTTCAATTTTTTTTGGGTGGTCACGAATTAAAGTCCTTTTCGCTCTAGGACGCATATTTAAGGAGATATGGGCAAAAGAAGTTTTTCATATAAAAATTTCAATTTTTTTAGGTTTGGGTGGATTTTTCAATTTTTTTTGGGTGGTCACGAATTAAAGTCCTTTTCGCTCTAGGACGCTTAGTTTAGGAGATATGGGCAAAAGAAGTTTTTCATATAAAAATTTCAATTTTTTTAGGTTTGGGTGGATTTTTCAATTTTTTTTGGGTGGTCACGAATTAAAGTCCTTTTCGCTCTAGGACGCTTAGTTTAGGAGATATGGGCAAAAGAAGTTTTTCATATAAAAATTTCAATTTTTTTAGGTTTTGGGTGGATTTTTCAATGTTTTGGGGGTGGTCACGAGGAGATATGGGCAAAAGAAGTTTTTCATATAAAAATTTCAATTTTTTTAGGTTTTGGGTGGATTTTTCAATTTTTTTGGGTGGTCACGAATTAAAGTCCTTTTCGCTCTAGGACGCTTAGTTTAGGAGATATGGGCAAAAGAAGTTTTTCATATAAAAATTTCAATTTTTTTAGGTTTTGGGTGGATTTTTCAATGTTTTGGGGGTGGTCACGAATTAAAGTCCTTTTCGCTCTAGGACGCTTAGTTTAGGAGATATGGGCAAAAGAAGTTTTTCATATAAAAATTTCAATTTTTTTAGGTTTTGGGTGGATTTTTCAATTTTTTGGGGTGGTCACGAATTATCGTCCTTTTCGCTCTAGGACGCTTAGTTTAGGAGATATGGGCAAAAGAAGTTTTTCATATAAAAATTTCAATTTTTTTAGGTTTTGGGTGGATTTTTCAATTTTTTGGGGGTGGTCACGAATTAAAGTCCTTTTCGCTCTAGGACGCTTAGTTTAGGAGATATGGGCAAAAGAAGTTTTTCATATAAAAATTTAAATTTTTTTAGGTTTTGGGTGGATTTTTCAATTTTTTGGGGTGGTCACGAATTAAAGTCCTTTTCGCTCTAGGACGCATATTTAAGGAGATATGGGCAAAAGAAGTTTTTCATATAAAAATTTCAATTTTTTTAGGTTTTGGGTGGATTTTTCAATTTTTTGGGGTAGTCACGAATTAAAGTCCTTTTCGCTCTAGGACGCATATTTAAGGAGATATGGGCAAAAGAAGTTTTCCATATAAAAATTTCAATTTTTTTAGGTTTTGGGTGGATTTTTCAATTTTTTTGGGTGGTCACGAATTAAAGTCCTTTTCGCTCTAGGACGCTTAGTTTAGGAGATATGGGCAAAAGAAGTTTTTCATATAAAAATTTCAACTTTTTTAGGTTTTGGGTGGATTTTTCAATTTTTTGGGGGTGGTCACGAATTAAAGTCTTTTTCGCTCTAGGACGCTTAGTTTAGGAGATATGGGCAAAAGAAGTTTTTCATATAAAAATTTCAATTTTTTTAGGTTTTGGGTGGATTTTTCAATTTTTTGGGGTGGTCACGAATTATCGTCCTTTTCGCTCTAGGACGCTTAGTTTAGGAGATATGGGTAAAAGAAGTTTTTCATATAAAAATTTCAATTTTTTTAGGTTTTGGGTGGATTTTTCAATTTTTTTGGGGTGGTCGCGAATTAAAGTCCTTTTCGCTCTAGGACGCTTAGTTTAGGAGATATGGGCAAAAGAAGTTTTTCATATAAAAATTTCAATTTTTTTAGGTTTTGGGTGGATTTTTCAATTTTTTTGGGTGGTCACGAATTAAAGTCCTTTTCGCTCTATGACGCTTAGTTTAGGAGATATGGGCAAAAGAAGTTTTTCATATAAAAATTTCAATTTTTTTAGGTTTTGGGTGGATTTTTCAATTTTTTGGGGGTGGTCACGAATTAAAGTCTTTTTCGCTCTAGGACGCTTAGTTTAGGAGATATGGGCAAAAGAAGTTTTTCATATAAAAATTTCAATTTTTTTAGGTTTTGGGTGGATTTTTCAATTTTTTGGGGTGGTCACGAATTATCGTCCTTTTCGTTCTAGGACGCTTAGTTTAGGAGATATGGGTAAAAGAAGTTTTTCATATAAAAATTTCAATTTTTTTAGGTTTTGGGTGGATTTTTCAATTTTTTTGGGGTGGTCGCGAATTAAAGTCCTTTTCGCTCTAGGACGCTTAGTTTAGGAGATATGGGCAAAAGAAGTTTTTCATATAAAAATTTCAATTTTTTTAGGTTTTGGGTGGATTTTTCAATTTTTTTGGGTGGTCACGAATTAAAGTCCTTTTCGCTCTATGACGCTTAGTTTAGGAGATATGGGCAAAAGAAGTTTTTCATATAAAAATTTCAATTTTTTTAGGTTTTGGGTGGATTTTTCAATTTTTTTGGGGTGGTCGCGAATTAAAGTCCTTTTCGCTCTAGGACGCTTAGTTTAGGAGATATGGGCAAAAGAAGTTTTTCATATAAAAATTTCAATTTTTTTAGGTTTTGGGTGGATTTTTAAATTTTTTGGGGGTGGTCACGAATTAAAGTCCTTTTCGCTCTAGGACGCTTAGTTTAGGAGATATGGGCAAAAGAAGTTTTTCATATAAAAATTTCAATTTTTTTAGGTTTTGGGTGGATTTTTCAATTTTTTTGGGTGGTCACGAATTAAAGTCGTTTTCGCTCTAGGACGCATATTTAAGGAGATATGGGCAAAAGAAGTTTTTCATATAAAAATTTAAATTTTTTTAGGTTTTGGGTGGATTTTTCAATTTTTTGGGGTAGTCACGAATTAAAGTCCTTTTCGCTCTAGGACGCATATTTAAGGAGATATGGGCAAAAGAAGTTTTTCATATAAAAATTTAAATTTTTTTAGGTTTTGGGTGGATTTTTCAATTTTTTTGGGTGGTCACGAATTAAAGTCCTTTTCGCTCTAGGACGCTTAGTTTAGGAGATATGGGCAAAAGAAGTTTTTCATATAAAAATTTCAATTTTTTTAGGTTTTGGGTGGATTTTTCAATTTTTTGGGGGTGGTCACGAATTAAAGTCCTTTTCGCTCTAGGACGCTTAGTTTAGGAGATATGGACAAAAGAAGTTTTTCATATAAAAATTTCAATTTTTTTAGGTTTGGGTGGATTTTTCAATTTTTTTTGGGTGGTCACGAATTAAAGTCCTTTTCGCTCTAGGACGCATATTTAAGGAGATATGGGCAAAAGAAGTTTTTCATATAAAAATTTCAATTTTTTTAGGTTTGGGTGGATTTTTCAATTTTTTTTGGGTGGTCACGAATTAAAGTCCTTTTCGCTCTAGGACGCTTAGTTTAGGAGATATGGGCAAAAGAAGTTTTTCATATAAAAATTTCAATTTTTTTAGGTTTTGGGTGGATTTTTCAATGTTTTGGGGGTGGTCACGAGGAGATATGGGCAAAAGAAGTTTTTCATATAAAAATTTCAATTTTTTTAGGTTTTGGGTGGATTTTTCAATTTTTTTGGGTGGTCACGAATTAAAGTCCTTTTCGCTCTAGGACGCTTAGTTTAGGAGATATGGGCAAAAGAAGTTTTTCATATAAAAATTTCAATTTTTTTAGGTTTTGGGTGGATTTTTCAATGTTTTGGGGGTGGTCACGAATTAAAGTCCTTTTCGCTCTAGGCCGCATATTTAAGGAGATATGGGCAAAAGAAGTTTTTCATATAAAAATTTAAATTTTTTTAGGTTTTGGGTGGATTTTTCAATTTTTTGGGGGTGGTCACGAATTAAAGTCCTTTTCGCTCTAGGACGCTTAGTTTAGGAGATATGGGCAAAAGAAGTTTTTCATATAAAAATTTCAATTTTTTTAGGTTTTGGGTGGATTTTTAATTTTTTGGGGTGGTCACGAATTATCGTCCTTTTCGCTCTAGGACGCTTAGTTTAGGAGATATGGGCAAAAGAAGTTTTTCATATAAAAATTTCAATTTTTTTAGGTTTGGGTGGATTTTTCAATTTTTTTTGGGTGGTCACGAATTAAAGTCCTTTTCGCTCTAGGACGCTTAGTTTAGGAGATATGGGCAAAAGAAGTTTTTCATATAAAAATTTCAATTTTTTTAGGTTTTGGGTGGATTTTTCAATGTTTTGGGGGTGGTCACGAGGAGATATGGGCAAAAGAAGTTTTTCATATAAAAATTTCAATTTTTTTAGGTTTTGGGTGGATTTTTCAATTTTTTTGGGTGGTCACGAATTAAAGTCCTTTTCGCTCTAGGACGCTTAGTTTAGGAGATATGGGCAAAAGAAGTTTTTCATATAAAAATTTCAATTTTTTTAGGTTTTGGGTGGATTTTTCAATGTTTTGGGGGTGGTCACGAATTAAAGTCCTTTTCGCTCTAGGACGCTTAGTTTAGGAGATATGGGCAAAAGAAGTTTTTCATATAAAAATTTCAATTTTTTTAGGTTTTGGGTGGATTTTTCAATTTTTTGGGGTGGTCACGAATTATCGTCCTTTTCGCTCTAGGACGCTTAGTTTAGGAGATATGGGCAAAAGAAGTTTTTCATATAAAAATTTCAATTTTTTTAGGTTTTGGGTGGATTTTTCAATTTTTTGGGGGTGGTCACGAATTAAAGTCCTTTTCGCTCTAGGACGCTTAGTTTAGGAGATATGGGCAAAAGAAGTTTTTCATATAAAAATTTAAATTTTTTTAGGTTTTGGGTGGATTTTTCAATTTTTTGGGGTGGTCACGAATTAAAGTCCTTTTCGCTCTAGGACGCATATTTAAGGAGATATGGGCAAAAGAAGTTTTTCATATAAAAATTTCAATTTTTTTAGGTTTTGGGTGGATTTTTCAATTTTTTGGGGTAGTCACGAATTAAAGTCCTTTTCGCTCTAGGACGCATATTTAAGGAGATATGGGCAAAAGAAGTTTTCCATATAAAAATTTCAATTTTTTTAGGTTTTGGGTGGATTTTTCAATTTTTTTGGGTGGTCACGAATTAAAGTCCTTTTCGCTCTAGGACGCTTAGTTTAGGAGATATGGGCAAAAGAAGTTTTTCATATAAAAATTTCAACTTTTTTAGGTTTTGGGTGGATTTTTCAATTTTTTGGGGGTGGTCACGAATTAAAGTCTTTTTCGCTCTAGGACGCTTAGTTTAGGAGATATGGGCAAAAGAAGTTTTTCATATAAAAATTTCAATTTTTTTAGGTTTTGGGTGGATTTTTCAATTTTTTGGGGTGGTCACGAATTATCGTCCTTTTCGCTCTAGGACGCTTAGTTTAGGAGATATGGGTAAAAGAAGTTTTTCATATAAAAATTTCAATTTTTTTAGGTTTTGGGTGGATTTTTCAATTTTTTTGGGGTGGTCGCGAATTAAAGTCCTTTTCGCTCTAGGACGCTTAGTTTAGGAGATATGGGCAAAAGAAGTTTTTCATATAAAAATTTCAATTTTTTTAGGTTTTGGGTGGATTTTTCAATTTTTTTGGGTGGTCACGAATTAAAGTCCTTTTCGCTCTATGACGCTTAGTTTAGGAGATATGGGCAAAAGAAGTTTTTCATATAAAAATTTCAATTTTTTTAGGTTTTGGGTGGATTTTTCAATTTTTTGGGGGTGGTCACGAATTAAAGTCTTTTTCGCTCTAGGACGCTTAGTTTAGGAGATATGGGCAAAAGAAGTTTTTCATATAAAAATTTCAATTTTTTTAGGTTTTGGGTGGATTTTTCAATTTTTTGGGGTGGTCACGAATTATCGTCCTTTTCGCTCTAGGACGCTTAGTTTAGGAGATATGGGTAAAAGAAGTTTTTCATATAAAAATTTCAATTTTTTTAGGTTTTGGGTGGATTTTTCAATTTTTTTGGGGTGGTCGCGAATTAAAGTCCTTTTCGCTCTAGGACGCTTAGTTTAGGAGATATGGGCAAAAGAAGTTTTTCATATAAAAATTTCAATTTTTTTAGGTTTTGGGTGGATTTTTCAATTTTTTTGGGTGGTCACGAATTAAAGTCCTTTTCGCTCTATGACGCTTAGTTTAGGAGATATGGGCAAAAGAAGTTTTTCATATAAAAATTTCAATTTTTTTAGGTTTTGGGTGGATTTTTCAATTTTTTTGGGGTGGTCGCGAATTAAAGTCCTTTTCGCTCTAGGACGCTTAGTTTAGGAGATATGGGCAAAAGAAGTTTTTCATATAAAAATTTCAATTTTTTTAGGTTTTGGGTGGATTTTTAAATTTTTTGGGGGTGGTCACGAATTAAAGTCCTTTTCGCTCTAGGACGCTTAGTTTAGGAGATATGGGCAAAAGAAGTTTTTCATATAAAAATTTCAATTTTTTTAGGTTTTGGGTGGATTTTTCAATTTTTTTGGGTGGTCACGAATTAAAGTCGTTTTCGCTCTAGGACGCATATTTAAGGAGATATGGGCAAAAGAAGTTTTTCATATAAAAATTTAAATTTTTTTAGGTTTTGGGTGGATTTTTCAATTTTTTGGGGTAGTCACGAATTAAAGTCCTTTTCGCTCTAGGACGCATATTTAAGGAGATATGGGCAAAAGAAGTTTTTCATATAAAAATTTAAATTTTTTTAGGTTTTGGGTGGATTTTTCAATTTTTTTGGGTGGTCACGAATTAAAGTCCTTTTCGCTCTAGGACGCTTAGTTTAGGAGATATGGGCAAAAGAAGTTTTTCATATAAAAATTTCAATTTTTTTAGGTTTTGGGTGGATTTTTCAATTTTTTGGGGGTGGTCACGAATTAAAGTCCTTTTCGCTCTAGGACGCTTAGTTTAGGAGATATGGACAAAAGAAGTTTTTCATATAAAAATTTCAATTTTTTTAGGTTTGGGTGGATTTTTCAATTTTTTTTGGGTGGTCACGAATTAAAGTCCTTTTCGCTCTAGGACGCATATTTAAGGAGATATGGGCAAAAGAAGTTTTTCATATAAAAATTTCAATTTTTTTAGGTTTGGGTGGATTTTTCAATTTTTTTTGGGTGGTCACGAATTAAAGTCCTTTTCGCTCTAGGACGCTTAGTTTAGGAGATATGGGCAAAAGAAGTTTTTCATATAAAAATTTCAATTTTTTTAGGTTTTGGGTGGATTTTTCAATGTTTTGGGGGTGGTCACGAGGAGATATGGGCAAAAGAAGTTTTTCATATAAAAATTTCAATTTTTTTAGGTTTTGGGTGAATTTTTCAATTTTTTTGGGTGGTCACGAATTAAAGTCCTTTTCGCTCTAGGACGCTTAGTTTAGGAGATATGGGCAAAAGAAGTTTTTCATATAAAAATTTCAATTTTTTTAGGTTTTGGGTGGATTTTTCAATGTTTTGGGGGTGGTCACGAATTAAAGTCCTTTTCGCTCTAGGCCGCATATTTAAGGAGATATGGGCAAAAGAAGTTTTTCATATAAAAATTTAAATTTTTTTAGGTTTTGGGTGGATTTTTCAATTTTTTGGGGGTGGTCACGAATTAAAGTCCTTTTCGCTCTAGGACGCTTAGTTTAGGAGATATGGGCAAAAGAAGTTTTTCATATAAAAATTTCAATTTTTTTAGGTTTTGGGTGGATTTTTAATTTTTTGGGGTGGTCACGAATTATCGTCCTTTTCGCTCTAGGACGCTTAGTTTAGGAGATATGGGCAAAAGAAGTTTTTCATATAAAAATTTCAATTTTTTTAGGTTTTGGGTGGATTTTTCAATTTTTTGGGGGTGGTCACGAATTAAAGTCCTTTTCGCTCTATGACGCTTAGTTTAGGAGATATGTGCAAAAGAAGTTTTTCATACAAAAATTTCATTTTTTTTAGGTGTTGGGTGGATATTTCAATTTTTTTGGGTGGTCACGAATTAAAGTCCTTTTCGCTCTATGACGCTTAGTTTAGGAGATATGGGCAAAAGAAGTTTTTCATATAAAAATTTCAATTTTTTTAGGTTTTGGGTGGATTTTTCAATTTTTTTGGGGTGGTCGCGAATTAAAGTCCTTTTCGCTCTAGGACGCTTAGTTTAGGAGATATGGGCAAAAGAAGTTTTTCATATAAAAATTTCAATTTTTTTAGGTTTTGGGTGGATTTTTAAATTTTTTGGGGGTGGTCACGAATTAAAGTCCTTTTCGCTCTAGGACGCTTAGTTTAGGAGATATGGGCAAAAGAAGTTTTTCATATAAAAATTTCAATTTTTTTAGGTTTTGGGTGGATTTTTCAATTTTTTTGGGTGGTCACGAATTAAAGTCGTTTTCGCTCTAGGACGCATATTTAAGGAGATATGGGCAAAAGAAGTTTTTCATATAAAAATTTCAATATTTTTAGGTTTTGGGTGGATTTTTCAATTTTTTGGGGTAGTCACGAATTAAAGTCCTTTTCGCTCTAGGACGCATATTTAAGGAGATATGGGCAAAAGAAGTTTTTCATATAAAAATTTAAATTTTTTTAGGTTTTGGGTGGATTTTTCAATTTTTTTGGGTGGTCACGAATTAAAGTCCTTTTCGCTCTAGGACGCTTAGTTTAGGAGATATGGGCAAAAGAAGTTTTTCATATAAAAATTTCAATTTTTTTAGGTTTTGGGTGGATTTTTCAATTTTTTGGGGGTGGTCACGAATTAAAGTCCTTTTCGCTCTAGGACGCTTAGTTTAGGAGATATGGACAAAAGAAGTTTTTCATATAAAAATTTCAATTTTTTTAGGTTTGGGTGGATTTTTCAATTTTTTTTGGGTGGTCACGAATTAAAGTCCTTTTCGCTCTAGGACGCATATTTAAGGAGATATGGGCAAAAGAAGTTTTTCATATAAAAATTTAAATTTTTTTAGGTTTGGGTGGATTTTTCAATTTTTTGGGGGTGGTCACGAATTAAAGTCCTTTTCGCTCTAGGACGCTTAGTTTAGGAGATATGGGCAAAAGAAGTTTTTCATATAAAAATTTCAATTTTTTTAGGTTTTGGGTGGATTTTTCAATTTTTTGGGGTGGTCACGAATTATCGTCCTTTTCGCTCTAAGACGCTTAGTTTAGGAGATATGGGCAAAAGAAGTTTTTCATATAAAAATTTCAATTTTTTTAGGTTTTGGGTGGATTTTTCAATTTTTTGGGGGTGGTCACGAATTAAAGTCCTTTTCGCTCTAGGACGCTTAGTTTAGAAGATATGGGCAAAAGAAGTTTTTCATATAAAAATTTCAATTTTTTTAGGTTTTGGGTGGATTTTTCAATTTTTTGGGGTGGTCACGAATTATCGTCCTTTTCGCTCTAGGACGCTTAGTTTAGGAGATATGGGCAAAAGAAGTTTTTCATATAAAAATTTCAATTTTTTTAGGTTTTGGGTGGATTTTTCAATTTTTTGGGGGTGGTCACGAATTAAAGTCCTTTTCGCTCTAGGACGCTTAGTTTAGGAGATATGGGCAAAAGAAGTTTTTCATATAAAAATTTCAATTTTTTTAGGTTTTGGGTGGATTTTTCAATTTTTTTGGGTGGTCACGAATTAAAGTCCTTTTCGCTCTATGACGCTTAGTTTAGGAGATATGGGCAAAAGAAGTTTTTCATATAAAAATTTCAATTTTTTTAGGTTTTGGGTGGATTTTTCAATTTTTTTGGGGTGGTCGCGAATTAAAGTCCTTTTCGCTCTAGGACGCTTAGTTTAGGAGATATGGGCAAAAGAAGTTTTTCAAATAAAAATTTCAATTTTTTTAGGTTTTGGGTGGATTTTTCAATTTTTTTGGGGTGGTCGCGAATTAAAGTCCTTTTCGCTCTAGGACGCTTAGTTTAGGAGATATGGGCAAAAGAAGTTTTTCATATAAAAATTTCAATTTTTTTAGGTTTTGGGTGGATTTTTCAATTTTTTTGGGTGGTTACGAATTAAAGTCGTTTTCGCTCTAGG
The DNA here is from genome assembly GCF_050003625.1 of Haematobia irritans. Taxonomy (NCBI): domain Eukaryota; kingdom Metazoa; phylum Arthropoda; class Insecta; order Diptera; family Muscidae; genus Haematobia; species Haematobia irritans. The sequence goes on along the minus strand of NC_134397.1, from coordinate 211,843,248 downwards.
ACGCATATTTAAGGAGATATGGGCAAAAGAAGTTTTTCATATAAAAATTTCAATTTTTTTAGGTTTTGGGTGGATTTTTCAATTTTTTGGGGTAGTCACGAATTAAAGTCCTTTTCGCTCTAGGACGCATATTTAAGGAGATATGGGCAAAAGAAGTTTTTCATATAAAAATTTAAATTTTTTTAGGTTTTGGGTGGATTTTTCAATTTTTTTGGGTGGTCACGAATTAAAGTCCTTTTCGCTCTAGGACGCTTAGTTTAGGAGATATGGGCAAAAGAAGTTTTTCATATAAAAATTTCAATTTTTTTAGGTTTTGGGTGGATTTTTCAATTTTTTGGGGGTGGTCACGAATTAAAGTCCTTTTCGCTCTAGGACGCTTAGTTTAGGAGATATGGACAAAAGAAGTTTTTCATATAAAAATTTCAATTTTTTTAGGTTTGGGTGGATTTTTCAATTTTTTTTGGGTGGTCACGAATTAAAGTCCTTTTCGCTCTAGGACGCATATTTAAGGAGATATGGGCAAAAGAAGTTTTTCATATAAAAATTTCAATTTTTTTAGGTTTGGGTGGATTTTTCAATTTTTTTTGGGTGGTCACGAATTAAAGTCCTTTTCGCTCTAGGACGCTTAGTTTAGGAGATATGGGCAAAAGAAGTTTTTCATATAAAAATTTCAATTTTTTTAGGTTTTGGGTGGATTTTTCAATGTTTTGGGGGTGGTCACGAGGAGATATGGGCAAAAGAAGTTTTTCATATAAAAATTTCAATTTTTTTAGGGTTTTGGGTGGATTTTTCAATTTTTTGGGGTGGTCACGAATTAAAGTCCTTTTCGCTCTAGGACGCTTAGTTTAGGAGATATGGGCAAAAGAAGTTTTTCATATAAAAATTTCAATTTTTTTAGGTTTTGGGTGGATTTTTCAATTTTTTGGGGTGGTCACGAATTAAAGTCCTTTTCGCTCTAGGACGCATATTTAAGGAGATATGGGCAAAATAAGTTTTTCATATAAAAATTTCAATTTTTTTAGGTTTTGGGTGGATTTTTCAATTTTTTGGGGTAGTCACGAATTAAAGTCCTTTTCGCTCTAGGACGCTTAGTTTAGGAGATATGGGCAAAAGAAGTTTTTCATATAAAAATTTCAATTTTTTTAGGTTTTGGGTGGATTTTTCAATGTTTTGGGGGTGGTCACGAATTAAAGTCCTTTTCGCTCTAGGCCGCATATTTAAGGAGATATGGGCAAAAGAAGTTTTTCATATAAAAATTTAAATTTTTTTAGGTTTTGGGTGGATTTTTCAATTTTTTGGGGGTGGTCACGAATTAAAGTCCTTTTCGCTCTAGGACGCTTAGTTTAGGAGATATGGGCAAAAGAAGTTTTTCATATAAAAATTTCAATTTTTTTAGGTTTTGGGTGGATTTTTCAATTTTTCGGGGTGGTCACGAATTGAAGTCCTTTTCGCTCTAGGACGCTTAGTTTAGGAGATATGGGCAAAAGAAGTTTTTCATATAAAAATTTCAATTTTTTTAGGTTTTGGGTGGATTTTTCAATTTTTTGGGGTAGTCACGAATTAAAGGCCTTTTCGCTCTAGGACGCATATTTAAGGAGATATGGGCAAAAGAAGTTTTTCATATAAAAATTTCAATTTTTTTAGGTTTTGGGTGGATTTTTCAATTTTTTGGGGGTGGTCACGAATTAAAGTCCTTTTCGCTCTAGGACGCTTAGTTTAGGAGATATGGGCAAAAGAAGTTTTTCATATAAAAATTTCAATTTTTTTAGGTTTTGGGTGGATTTTTCAATTTTTTGGGGTGGTCACGAATTATCGTCCTTTTCGCTCTAGGACGCTTAGTTTAGGAGATATGGGCAAAAGAAGTTTTTCATATAAAAATTTCAATTTTTTTAGGTTTTGGGTGGATTTTTCAATTTTTTGGGGTGGTCACGAATTATCGTCCTTTTCGCTCTAGGACGCTTAGTTTAGGAGATATGGGCAAAAGAAGTTTTTCATATAAAAATTTCAATTTTTTTAGGTTTTGGGTGGATTTTTCAATTTTTTTGGGGTGGTCGCGAATTAAAGTCCTTTTCGCTCTAGGACGCTTAGTTTAGGAGATATGGGCAAAAGAAGTTTTTCATATAAAAATTTCAATTTTTTTAGGTTTTGGGTGGATTTTTCAATTTTTTTGGATGGTCACGAATTAAAGTCCTTTTCGCTCTATGACGCTTAGTTTAGGAGATATGGGCAAAAGAAGTTTTTCATATAAAAATTTCAATTTTTTTAGGTTTTGGGTGGATTTTTCAATTTTTTGGGGGTGGTCACGAATTAAAGTCCTTTTCGCTCTAGGACGCTTAGTTTAGGAGATATGGGCAAAAGAAGTTTTTCATATAAAAATTTAAATTTTTTTAGGTTTTGGGTGGATTTTTCAATTTTTTGGGGGTGGTCACGAATTAAAGTCCTTTTCGCTCTAGGACGCTTAGTTTAGGAGATATGGGCAAAAGAAGTTTTTCATATAAAAATTTCAATTTTTTTTAGGTTTTGGGTGGATTTTCCAATTTTTTGGGGTGGTCACGAATTATCGTTCTTTTCGCTCTAGGACGCTTAGTTTAGGAGATATGGGCAAAAGAAGTTTTTCATATAAAAATTTAAATTTTTTTAGGTTTTGGGTGGATTTTTCAATTTTTTGGGGGTGGTCACGAATTAAAGTCCTTTTCGCTCTAGGACGCTTAGTTTAGGAGATATGGGCAAAAGAAGTTTTTCATATAAAAATTTCATTTTTTTTAGGTTTTGGGTGGATTTTTCAATTTTTTTGGGGTGGTCGCGAATTAAAGTCCTTTTCGCTCTAGAACGCTTAGTTTAGGAGATATGGGCAAAAGAAGTTTTTCATATAAAAATTTCAATTTTTTTAGGTTTTGGGTGGATTTTTCAATTTTTTTGGGTGGTCACGAATTAAAGTCCTTTTCGCTCTATGACGCTTAGTTTAGGAGATATGGGCAAAAGAAGTTTTTCATATAAAAATTTCAATTTTTTTAGGTTTTGGGTGGATTTTTCAATTTTTTTGGGGTGGTCGCGAATTAAAGTCCTTTTCGCTCTAGGACGCTTAGTTTAGGAGATATGGGCAAAAGAAGTTTTTCATATAAAAATTTCAATTTTTTTAGGTTTTGGGTGGATTTTTCAATTTTTCGGGGTGGTCACGAATTAAAGTCCTTTTCGCTCTAGGACGCTTAGTTTAGGAGATATGGGCAAAAGAAGTTTTTCATATAAAAATTTCAATTTTTTTAGGTTTTGGGTGGATTTTTAAAATTTTTGGGGTGGTCACGAATTAAAGTCCTTTTCGCTCTAGGACGCATATTTAAGGAGATATGGGCAAAATAAGTTTTTCATATAAAAATTTTAATTTTTTTAGGTTTTGGGTGGATTATTCAATTTTTTTGGGTGGTCACGAATTATCGTCCTTTTCGCTCTAGGACGCTTAGTTTAGGAGATATGGGCAAAAGAAGTTTTTCATATAAAAATTTCAATTTTTTTAGGTTTTGGGTGGATTTTTCAATTTTTTGGGGTGGTCACGAATTATCGTCCTTTTCGCTCTGGGACGCTTAGTTTAGGAGATATGGGCAAAAGAAGTTTTTCATATAAAAATTTCAATTTTTTTAGGTTTTGGGTGGATTTTTCAATTTTTTTGGGTGGTCACGAATTAAAGTCGTTTTCGCTCTAGGACGCATATTTAAGGAGATATGGGCAAAAGAAGTTTTTCATATAAAAATTTCAATTTTTTTAGGTTTTGGATGGATTTTTCAATTTTTTGGGGTAGTCACGAATTAAAGTCCTTTTCGCTCTAGGACGCATATTTAAGGAGATATGGGCAAAAGAAGTTTTTCATATAAAAATTTAAATTTTTTTAGGTTTTGGGTGGATTTTTCAATTTTTTTGGGTGGTCACGAATTAAAGTCCTTTTCGCTCTAGGACGCTTAGTTTAGGAGATATGGGCAAAAGAAGTTTTTCATATAAAAATTTCAATTTTTTTAGGTTTTGGGTGGATTTTTCAATTTTTTGGGGGTGGTCACGAATTAAAGTCCTTTTCGCTCTAGGACGCTTAGTTTAGGAGATATGGACAAAAGAAGTTTTTCATATAAAAATTTCAATTTTTTTAGGTTTTGGGTGGATTTTTCAATTTTTTGGGGGTGGTCACGAATTAAAGTCCTTTTCGCTCTAGGACGCTTAGTTTAGGAGATATGGGCAAAAGAAGTTTTTCATATAAAAATTTCAATTTTTTTAGGTTTGGGTGGATTTTTCAATTTTTTTTGGGTGGTCACGAATTAAAGTCCTTTTCGCTCTAGGACGCATATTTAAGGAGATATGGGCAAAAGAAGTTTTTCATATAAAAATTTCAATTTTTTTAGGTTTTGGGTGGATTTTTCAATTTTTTGGGGTAGTCACGAATTAAAGTCCTTTTCGCTCTAGGACGCATATTTAAGGAGATATGGGCAAAAGAAGTTTTTCATATAAAAATTTCAATTTTTTTAGGTTTTGGGTGGATTTTTCAATTTTTTGAGGGTGGTCACGAATTAAAGTCCTTTTCGCTCTAGGACGCTTAGTTTAGGAGATATGGGCAAAAGAAGTTTTTCATATAAAAATTTCAATTTTTTTAGGTTTTGAGTGGATTTTTCAATTTTTTTGGGGTGGTCGCGAATTAAAGTCCTTTTCGCTCTAGGAGCTTAGTTTAGGAGATATGGGCAAAAGAAGTTTTTCATATAAAAATTTCAATTTTTTTAGGTTTTGGGTGGATTTTTCAATTTTTTTGGGTGGTCACGAATTAAAGTCCTTTTCGCTCTATGACGCTTAGTTTGGGAGATATGGGCAAAAGAAGTTTTTCATATAAAAATTTCAATTTTTTTAGGTTTTGGGTGGATTTTTCAATTTTTTTGGGGTGGTCGCGAATTAAAGTCCTTTTCGCTCTAGGACGCTTAGTTTAGGAGATATGGGCAAAAGAAGTTTTTCATATAAAAATTTCAATTTTTTTAGGTTTTGGGTGGATTTTTCAATTTTTCGGGGTGGTCACGAATTAAAGTCCTTTTCGCTCTAGGACGCTTAGTTTAGGAGATATGGGCAAAAGAAGTTTTTCATATAAAAATTTCAATTTTTTTAGGTTTTGGGTGGATTTTTAAAATTTTTGGGGTGGTCACGAATTAAAGTCCTTTTCGCTCTAGGACGCATATTTAAGGAGATATGGGCAAAAAAGTTTTTCATATAAAAATTTTAATTTTTTTAGGTTTTGGGTGGATTATTCAATTTTTTTGGGTGGTCATGAATTATCGTCCTTTTCGCTCTAGGACGCTTAGTTTAGGAGATATGGGCAAAAGAAGTTTTTCATATAAAAATTTAAATTTTTTTAGGTTTTGGGTGGATTTTTCAATTTTTTGGGGTGGTCACGAATTATCGTCCTTTTCGCTCTAGGACGCTTAGTTTAGGAGATATGGGCAAAAGAAGTTTTTCATATAAAAATTCCAATTTTTTTAGGTTTTGGGTGGATTTTTCAATTTTTTTGGGTGGTCACGAATTAAAGTCGTTGTCGCTCTAGGACGCATATTTAAGGAGATATGGGCAAAAGAAGTTTTTCATATAAAAATTTCAATTTTTTTAGGTTTTGGGTGGATTTTTCAATTTTTTGGGGTAGTCACGAATTAAAGTCCTTTTCGCTCTAGGACGCATATTTAAGGAGATATGGGCAAAAGAAGTTTTTCATATAAAAATTTCAATTTTTTTAGGTTTTGGGTGGATTTTTCAATTTTTTTGGGTGGTCACGAATTAAAGTCCTTTTCGCTCTAGGACGCTTAGTTTAGGAGATATGGGCAAAAGAAGTTTTTCATATAAAAATTTCAATTTTTTTAGGTTTTGGGTGGATTTTTCAATTTTTTGGGGGTGGTCACGAATTAAAGTCCTTTTCGCTCTAGGCCGCATATTTAAGGAGATATGGGCAAAAGAAGTTTTTCATATAAAAATTTAAATTTTTTTTAGGTTTTGGGTGGATTTTTCAATTTTTTGGGGGTGGTCACGAATTAAAGTCCTTTTCGCTCTAGGACGCTTAGTTTAGGAGATATGGGCAAAAGAAGTTTTTCATATAAAAATTTCAATTTTTTTAGGTTTTGGGTGGATTTTTCAATTTTTTGGGGTGGTCACGAATTAAAGTCCTTTTCGCTCTAGGACGCATATTTAAGGAGATATGGGCAAAAGAAGTTTTTCATATAAAAATTTCAATTTTTTTAGGTTTTGGGTGGATTTTTCAATTTTTTGGGGTAGTCACGAATTAAAGTCCTTTTCGCTCTAGGACGCATATTTAAGGAGATATGGGCAAAAGAAGTTTTTCATATAAAAATTTAATTTTTTTTAGGTTTTGGGTGGATTTTTCAATTTTTTGGGGGTGGTCACGAATTAAAGTCCTTTTCGCTCTAGGACGCTTAGTTTAGGAGATATGGGCAAAAGAAGTTTTTCATATAAAAATTTCAATTTTTTTAGGTTTTGGGTGGATTTTTCAATTTTTTTGGGGTGGTCGCGAATTAAAGTCCTTTTCGCTCTAGGACGCTTAGTTTAGGAGATATGGGCAAAAGAAGTTTTTCATATAAAAATTTCAATTTTTTTAGGTTTTGGGTGGATTTTTCAATTTATTTGGGTGGTCACGAATTAAAGTCCTTTTCGCTCTATGACGCTTAGTTTAGGAGATATGGGCAAAAGAAGTTTTTCATATAAAAATTTCAATTTTTTTAGGTTTTGGGTGGATTTTTCAATTTTTTTGGGGTGGTCGCGAATTAAAGTCCTTTTCGCTCTAGGACGCTTAGTTTAGGAGATATGGGCAAAAGAAGTTTTTCATATAAAAATTTCAATTTTTTTAGGTTTTGGGTGGATTTTTCAATTTTTCGGGGTGGTCACGAATTAAAGTCCTTTTCGCTCTAGGACGCTTAGTTTAGGAGATATGGGCAAAAGAAGTTTTTCATATAAAAATTTCAATTTTTTTAGGTTTTGGGAGGATTTTTAAAATTTTTGGGGTGGTCACGAATTAAAGTCCTTTTCGCTCTAGGACGCTTATTTAAGGAGATATGGGCAAAATAAGTTTTTCATATAAAAATTTTAATTTTTTTAGGTTTTGGGTGGATTATTCAATTTTTTTGGGTGGTCATGAATTATCGTCCTTTTCGCTCTAGGACGCTTAGTTTAGGAGATATGGGCAAAAGAAGTTTTTCATATAAAAATTTCAATTTTTTTAGGTTTTGGGTGGATTTTTCAATTTTTTGGGGTGGTCACGAATTATCGTCCTTTTCGCTCTAGGACGCTTAGTTTAGGAGATATGGGCAAAAGAAGTTTTTCATATAAAAATTTCAATTTTTTTAGGTTTTGGGTGGATTTTTCAATTTTTTTGGGTGGTCACGAATTAAAGTCGTTTTCGCTCTAGGACGCATATTTAAGGAGATATGGGCAAAAGAAGTTTTTCATATAAAAATTTCAATTTTTTTAGGTTTTGGGTGGATTTTTCAATTTTTTGGGGTAGTCACGAATTAAAGTCCTTTTCGCTCTAGGACGCATATTTAAGGAGATATGGGCAAAAGAAGTTTTTCATATAAAAATTTAAATTTTTTTAGGTTTTGGGTGGAATTTTCAATTTTTTTGGGTGGTCACGAATTAAAGTCCTTTTCGCTCTAGGACGCTTAGTTTAGGAGATATGGGCAAAAGAAGTTTTTCATATAAAAATTTCAATTTTTTTAGGTTTTGGGTGGATTTTTCAATTTTTTGGGGGTGGTCACGAATTAAAGTCCTTTTCGCTCTAGGACGCTTAGTTTAGGAGATATGGACAAAAGAAGTTTTTCATATAAAAATTTCAATTTTTTTAGGTTTTGGGTGGATTTTTCAATTTTTTGGGGGTGGTCACGGATTAAAGTCCTTTTCGCTCTAGGACGCTTAGTTTAGGAGATATGGGCAAAAGAAGTTTTTCATATAAAAATTTCAATTTTTTAGGTTTGGGTAGATTTTTCAATTTTTTTTGGGTGGTCACGAATTAAAGTCCTTTTCGCTCTAGGACGCATATTTAAGGAGATATGGGCAAAAGAAGTTTTTCATATAAAAATTTCAATTTTTTTAGGTTTGGGTGGATTTTTCAATTTTTTTTTGGGTGGTCACGAATTAAAGTCCTTTTCGGTCTAGGACGCTTAGTTTAGGAGATATGGGCAAAAGAAGTTTTTCATATAAAAATTTCAATTTTTTTAGGTTTTGGGTGGATTTTTCAATGTTTTGGGGGTGGTCACGAGGAGATATGGGCAAAAGAAGTTTTTCATATAAAAATTTAAATTTTTTTAGGTTTTGGGTGGATTTTTCAATTTTTTTGGGTGGTCACGAATTAAAGTCCTTTTCGCTCTAGGACGCTTAGTTTAGGAGATATGGGCAAAAGAAGTTTTTCATATAAAAATTTCAATTTTTTTAGGTTTTGGGTGGATTTTTCAATGTTTTGGGGGTGGTCACGAATTAAAGTCCTTTTCGCTCTAGGCCGCATATTTAAGGAGATATGGGCAAAAGAAGTTTTTCATATAAAAATTTAAATTTTTTTAGGTTTTGGGTGGATTTTTCAATTTTTTGGGGGTGGTCACGAATTAAAGTCCTTTTCGCTCTAGGACGCTTAGTTTAGGAGATATGGGCAAAAGAAGTTTTTCATATAAAAATTTCAATTTTTTTAGGTTTTGGGTGGATTTTTCAATTTTTTGGGGTGGTCACGAATTATCGTCCTTTTCGCTCTAGGACGCTTAGTTTAGGAGATATGGGCAAAAGAAGTTTTTCATATAAAAATTTCAATTTTTTTAGGTTTTGGGTGGATTTTTCAATTTTTTGGGGGTGGTCACGAATTAAAGTCCTTTTCGCTCTAGGACGCTTAGTTTAGGAGATATGGGCAAAAGAAGTTTTTCATATAAAAATTTCAATTTTTTTAGGTTTTGGGTGGATTTTTCAATTTTTTGGGGTGGTCACGAATTAAAGTCCTTTTCGCTCTAGGACGCATATTTAAGGAGATATGGGCAAAAGAAGTTTTTCATATAAAAATTTCAATTTTTTTAGGTTTTGGGTGGATTTTTCAATTGTTTGGGGTAGTCACGAATTAAAGTCCTTTTCGCTCTAGGACGCATATTTAAGGAGATATGGGCAAAAGAAGTTTTTCATATAAAAATTTCAATTTTTTTAGGTTTTGGGTGGATTTTTCAATTTTTTGGGGGTGGTCACGAATTAAAGTCCTTTTCGCTCTAGGACGCTTAGTTTAGGAGATATGGGCAAAAGAAGTTTTTCATATAAAAATTTCAATTTTTTTAGGTTTTGGGTGGATTTTTCAATTTTTTGGGGTGGTCACGAATTATCGTCCTTTTCGCTCTAGGACGCTTAGTTTAGGAGATATCGGTAAAAGAAGTTTTTCATATAAAAATTTCAATTTTTTTAGGTTTTGGGTGGATTTATCAATTTTTTTGGGGTGGTCGCGAATTAAAGTCCTTTTCGCTCTAGGACGCTTAGTTTAGGAGATATGGGCAAAAGAAGTTTTTCATATAAAAATTTCAATTTTTTTAGGTTTTGGGTGGATTTTTCAATTTTTTTGGGTGGTCACGAATTAAAGTCCTTTTCGCTCTATGACGCTTAGTTTAGGAGATATGGGCAAAAGAAGTTTTTCATATAAAAATTTCAATTTTTTTAGGTTTTGGGTGGATTTTTCAATTTTTTTGGGGTGGTCGCGAATTAAAGTCCTTTTCGCTCTAGGACGCTTAGTTTAGGAGATATGGGCAAAAGAAGTTTTTCATATAAAAATTTAAATTTTTTTAGGTTTTGGGTGGATTTTTCAATTTTTTTGGGTGGTCACGAATTAAAGTCCTTTTCGCTCTAGGACGCTTAGTTTAGGAGATATGGGCAAAAGAAGTTTTTCATATAAAAATTTCAATTTTTTTAGGTTTTGGGTGGATTTTTAAATTTTTCGGGGGTGGTCACGAATTAAAGTCCTTTTCGCTCTAGGACGCTTAGTTTAGGAGATATGGACAAAAGAAGTTTTTCATATAAAAATTTCAATTTTTTTAGGTTTTGGGTGGATTTTTCAATTTTTTGGGGGTGGTCACGAATTAAAGTCCTTTTCGCTCTAGGACGCTTAGTTTAGGAGATATGGGCAAAAGAAGTTTTTCATATAAAAATTTCAATTTTTTTAGGTTTGGGTGGATTTTTCAATTTTTTTTGGGTGGTCACGAATTAAAGTCCTTTTCGCTCTAGGACGCATATTTAAGGAGATATGGGCAAAAGAAGTTTTTCATATAAAAATTTCAATTTTTTTAGGTTTGGGTGGATTTTTCAATTTTTTTGGGTGGTCACGAATTAAAGTCCTTTTCGGTCTAGGACGCTTAGTTTAGGAGATATGGGAAAAAGAAGTGTTTCAATTTTTTTAGGTTTTGGGTGGATTTTTCAATGTTTTGGGGGTGGTCACGAGGAGATATGGGCAAAAGAAGTTTTTCATATAAAAATTTCAATTTTTTTAGGTTTTGGGTGGATTTTTCAATTTTTTTGGGTGGTCACGAATTAAAGTCCTTTTCGCTCTAGGACGCTTAGTTTAGGAGATATGGGCAAAAGAAGTTTTTCATATAAAAATTTCAATTTTTTTAGGTTTTGGGTGGATTTTTCAATGTTTTGGGGGTGGTCACGAATTAAAGTCCTTTTCGCTCTAGGCCGCATATTTAAGGAGATATGGGCAAAAGAAGTTTTTCATATAAAAATTTAAATTTTTTTAGGTTTTGGGTGGATTTTTCAATTTTTTGGGGGTGGTCACGAATTAAAGTCCTTTTCGCTCTAGGACGCTTAGTTTAGGAGATATGGGCAAAAGAAGTTTTTCATATAAAAATTTCAATTTTTTTAGGTTTTGGGTGGATTTTTCAATTTTTTGGGGTGGTCACGAATTATCGTCCTTTTCGCTCTAGGACGCTTAGTTTAGGAGATATGGGCAAAAGAAGTTTTTCATATAAAAATTTCAATTTTTTTAGGTTTTGGGTGGATTTTTCAATTTTTTGGGGGTGGTCACGAATTAAAGTCCTTTTCGCTCTAGGACGCTTAGTTTAGGAGATATGGGCAAAAGAAGTTTTTCATATAAAAATTTCAATTTTTTTAGGTTTTGGGTGGATTTTTCAATTTTTTGGGGTGGTCACGAATTAAAGTCCTTTTCGCTCTAGGACGCATATTTAAGGAGATATGGGCAAAAGAAGTTTTTCATATAAAAATTTCAATTTTTTTAGGTTTTGGGTGGATTTTTCAATTGTTTGGGGTAGTCACGAATTAAAGTCCTTTTCGCTCTAGGACGCATATTTAAGGAGATATGGGCAAAAGAAGTTTTTCATATAAAAATTTCAATTTTTTTAGGTTTTGGGTGGATTTTTCAATTTTTTGGGGGTGGTCACGAATTAAAGTCCTTTTCGCTCTAGGACGCTTAGTTTAGGAGATATGGGCAAAAGAAGTTTTTCATATAAAAATTTCAATTTTTTTAGGTTTTGGGTGGATTTTTCAATTTTTTGGGGTGGTCACGAATTATCGTCCTTTTCGCTCTAGGACGCTTAGTTTAGGAGATATGGGCAAAAGAAGTTTTTCATATAAAAATTTCAATTTTTTTAGGTTTTGGGTGGATTTTTCAATTTTTTTGGGTGGTCACGAATTAAAGTCCTTTTCGCTCTATGACGCTTAGTTTAGGAGATATGGGCAAAAGAAGTTTTTCATATAAAAATTTCAATTTTTTTAGGTTTTGGGTGGATTTTTCAATTTTTTTGGGGTGGTCGCGAATTAAAGTCCTTTTCGCTCTAGGACGCTTAGTTTAGGAGATATGGGCAAAAGAAGTTTTTCATATAAAAATTTCAATTTTTTTAGGTTTTGGGTAGATTTTTCAATTTTTTGGGGGTGGTCACGAATTAAAGTCCTTTTCGCTCTAGGACGCTTAGTTTAGGAGATATGGGCAAAAGAAGTTTTTCATATAAAAATTTCAATTTTTTTAGGTTTTGGGTGGATTTTTCAATTTTTTTGGGTGGTCACGAATTAAAGTCGTTTTCGCTCTAGGACGCATATTTAAGGAGATATGGGCAAAAGAAGTTTTTCATATAAAAATTTCAATTTTTTTAGGTTTTGGGTGGATTTTTCAATTTTTTGGGGTAGTCACGAATTAAAGTCCTTTTCGCTCTAGGACGCATATTTAAGGAGATATGGGCAAAAGAAGTTTTTCATATAAAAATTTAAATTTTTTTAGGTTTTGGGTGGATTTTTCAATTTTTTTGGGTGGTCACGAATTAAAGTCCTTTTCGCTCTAGGACGCTTAGTTTAGGAGATATGGGCAAAAGAAGTTTTTCATATAAAAATTTCAATTTTTTTAGGTTTTGGGTGGATTTTTCAATTTTTTGGGGGTGGTCACGAATTAAAGTCCTTTTCGCTCTAGGACGCTTAGTTTAGGAGATATGGACAAAAGAAGTTTTTCATATAAAAATTTCAATTTTTTTAGGTTTTGGGTGGATTTTTCAATTTTTTGGGGTGGTCACGAATTATCGTCCTTTTCGCTCTAGGGCGCTTAGTTTAGGAGATATGGGCAAAAGAAGTTTTTCATATAAAAATTTCAATTTTTTTAGGTTTTTGGTGGATTTTTCAATTTTTTGGGGGTGGTCACGAATTAAAGTCCTTTTCGCTCTAGGACGCTTAGTTTAGGAGATATGGGCAAAAGAAGTTTTTCATATAAAAATTTCAATTTTTTTAGGTTTGGGTGGATTTTTCAATTTTTTTTGGGTGGTCACGAATTAAAGTCCTTTTCGCTCTAGGACGCATATTTAAGGAGATATGGGCAAAAGAAGTTTTTCATATAAAAATTTCAATTTTTTTAGGTTTGGGTGGATTTTTCAATTTTTTTTGGGTGGTCACGAATTAAAGTCCTTTTCGCTCTAGGACGCATATTTAAGGAGATATGGGCAAAAGAAGTTTTTCATATAAAAATTTCAATTTTTTTAGGTTTTGGGTGGATTTTTCAATGTTTTGGGGGTGGTCACGAGGAGATATGGGCAAAAGAAGTTTTTCATATAAAAATTTCAATTTTTTTAGGTTTTGGGTGGATTTTTCAATTTTTTTGGGTGGTCACGAATTAAAGTCCTTTTCGCTCTAGGACGCTTAGTTTAGGAGATATGGGCAAAAGAAGTTTTTCATATAAAAATTTCAATTTTTTTAGGTTTTGGGTGGATTTTTCAATGTTTTGGGGGTGGTCACGAATTAAAGTCCTTTTCGCTCTAGGCCGCATATTTAAGGAGATATGGGCAAAAGAAGTTTTTCATATAAAAATTTAAATTTTTTTAGGTTTTGGGTGGATTTTTCAATTTTTTGGGGGTGGTCACGAATTAAAGTCCTTTTCGCTCTAGGACGCTTAGTTTAGGAGATATGGGCAAAAGAAGTTTTTCATATAAAAATTTCAATTTTTTTAGGTTTTGGGTGGATTTTTCAATTTTTTGGGGTGGTCACGAATTATCGTCCTTTTCGCTCTAGGACGCTTAGTTTAGGAGATATGGGCAAAAGAAGTTTTTCATATAAAAATTTCAATTTTTTTAGGTTTTGGGTGGATTTTTCAATTTTTTGGGGGTGGTCACGAATTAAAGTCCTTTTCGCTCTAGGACGCTTAGTTTAGGAGATATGGGCAAAAGAAGTTTTTCATAGAAAAATTTCAATTTTTTTAGGTTTTGGGTGGATTTTTCAATTTTTTGGGGTGGTCACGAATTAAAGTCCTTTTCGCTCTAGGACGCATATTTAAGGAGATATGGGCAAAAGAAGTTTTTCATATAAAAATTTCAATTTTTTTAGGTTTTGGGTGGATTTTTCAATTTTTTGGGGTAGTCACGAATTAAAGTCCTTTTCGCTCTAGGACGCATATTTAAGGAGATATGGGCAAAAGAAGTTTTTCATATAAAAATTTCAATTTTTTTAGGTTTTGGGTGGATTTTTCAATTTTTTGGGGGTGGTCACGAATTAAAGTCCTTTTCGCTCTAGGACGCTTAGTTTAGGAGATATGGGCAAAAGAAGTTTTTCATATAAAAATTTCAATTTTTTTAGGTTTTGGGTGGATTTTTCAATTTTTTGGGGGTGGTCACGAATTAAAGTCTTTTTCGCTCTAGGACGCTTAGTTTAGGAGATATGGGCAAAAGAAGTTTTTCATATAAAAATTTAAATTTTTTTAGGTTTTGGGTGGATTTTTCAATTTTTTGGGGTGGTCACGAATTATCGTCCTTTTCGCTCTAGGACGCTTAGTTTAGGAGATATGGGCAAAAGAAGTTTTTCATATAAAAATTTCAATTTTTTTAGGTTTTGGGTGGATTTTTCAATTTTTTTGGGGTGGTCGCGAATTAAAGTCCTTTTCGCTCTAGGACGCTTAGTTTAGGAGATATGGGCAAAAGAAGTTTTTCATATAAAAATTTCAATTTTTTTAGGTTTTGGGTGGATTTTTCAATTTTTTTGGGTGGTCACGAATTAAAGTCCTTTTCGCTCTATGACGCTTAGTTTAGGAGATATGGGCAAAAGAAGTTTTTCATATAAAAATTTCAATTTTTTTAGGTTTTGGGTGGATTTTTCAATTTTTTTGGGGTGGTCGCGAATTAAAGTCCTTTTCGCTCTAGGACGCTTAGTTTAGGAGATATGGGCAAAAGAAGTTTTTCATATAAAAATTTCAATTTTTTTAGGTTTTGGGTGGATTTTTTCAATTTTTTGGGGTGGTCACGAATTATCGTCCTTTTCGCTCTAGGACGCTTAGTTTAGGAGATATGGGCAAAAGAAGTTTTTCATATAAAAATTTCAATTTTTTTAGGTTTTGGGTGGATTTTTCAATTTTTTTGGGGTGGTCGCGAATTAAAGTCCTTTTCGCTCTAGGACGCTTAGTTTAGGAGATATGGGCAAAAGAAGTTTTTCATATAAAAATTTCAATTTTTTTAGGTTTTGGGTGGATTTTTCAATTTTTTTGGGGTGGTCGCGAATTAAAGTCCTTTTCGCTCTAGGACGCTTAGTTTAGGAGATATGGGCAAAAGAAGTTTTTCATATAAAAATTTCAATTTTTTTAGGTTTTGGGTGGATTTTTCAATTTTTTTGGGTGGTCACGAATTAAAGTCCTTTTCGCTCTATGACGCTTAGTTTAGGAGATATGGGCAAAAGAAGTTTTTCATATAAAAATTTCAATTTTTTTAGGTTTTGGGTGGATTTTTCAAATTTTTTGGGGTGGTCGCGAATTAAAGTCCTTTTCGCTCTAGGACGCTTAGTTTAGGAGATATGGGCAAAAGAAGTTTTTCATATAAAAATTTCAATTTTTTTAGGTTTTGGGTGGATTTTTCAATTTTTCGGGGTGGTCACGAATTAAAGTCCTTTTCGTTCTAGGACGCTTAGTTTAGGAGATATGGGCAAAAGAAGTTTTTCATATAAAAATTTCAATTTTTTTAGGGTTTGGGTGGATTTTTAAAATTTTTGGGGTGGTCACGAATTAAAGTCCTTTTCGCTCTAGGACGCATATTTAAGGAGATATGGGCAAAAGAAGTTTTTCATATAAAAATTTCAATTTTTTTAGGTTTTGGGTGGATTTTTCAATTTTTTGGGGTAGTCACGAATTAAAGTCCTTTTCGCTCTAGGACGCATATTTAAGGAGATATGGGCAAAAGAAGTTTTTCATATAAAAATTTCAATTTTTTTAGGTTTTGGGTGGATTTTTCAATTTTTTTGGGGTGGTCGCGAATTAAAGTCCTTTTCGCTCTAGGACGCTTAGTTTAGGAGATATGGGCAAAAGAAGTTTTTCATATAAAAATTTCAATTTTTTTAGGTTTTGGGTGGATTTTTCAATTTTTCGGGGTGGTCACGAATTAAAGTCCTTTTCGCTCTAGGACGCTTAGTTTAGGAGATATGGGCAAAAGAAGTTTTTCATATAAAAATTTCAATTTTTTTAGGTTTTGGGTGGATTTTTAAAATTTTTGGGGTGGTCACGAATTAAAGTCCTTTTCGCTCTAGGACGCTTAGTTTAGGAGATATGGGCAAAAGAAGTTTTTCATATAAAAATTTCAATTTTTTTAGGTTTTGGGTGGATTTTTCAATTTTTTGGGGGTGGTCACGAATTAAAGTCCTTTTCGCTCTAGGACGCTTAGTTTAGGAGATATGGGCAAAAGAAGTTTTTCATATAAAAATTTCAATTTTTTTAGGTTTTGGGTGGATTTTTCAATTTTTTGGGGGTGGTCACGAATTAAAGTCCTTTTCGCTCTAGGACGCTTAGTTTAGGAGATATGGGCAAAAGAAGTTTTTCATATAAAAATTTCAATTTTTTTAGGTTTTGGGTGGATTTTTCAATTTTTTGGGGGTGGTCACGAATTAAAGTCCTTTTCGCTCTAGGACGCTTAGTTTAGGAGATATGGACAAAAGAAGTTTTTCATATAAAAATTTCAATTTTTTTAGGTTTTGGGTGGATTTTTCAATTTTTTGGGGTGGTCACGAATTATCGTCCTTTTCGCTCTAGGACGCTTAGTTTAGGAGATATGGGCAAAAGAAGTTTTTCATATAAAAATTTCAATTTTTTTAGGTTTTGGGTGGATTTTTCAATTTTTTGGGGGTGGTCACGAATTAAAGTCCTTTTCGCTCTAGGACGCTTAGTTTAGGAGATATGGGCAAAAGAAGTTTTTCATATAAAAATTTCAATTTTTTTAGGTTTGGGTGGATTTTTCAATTTTTTTTGGGTGGTCACGAATTAAAGTCCTTTTCGCTCTAGGACGCATATTTAAGGAGATATGGGCAAAAGAAGTTTTTCATATAAAAATTTCAATTTTTTTTAGGTTTGGGTGGATTTTTCAATTTTTTTTGGGTGGTCACGAATTAAAGTCCTTTTCGCTCTAGGACGCTTAGTTTAGGAGATATGGGCAAAAGAAGTTTTTCATATAAAAATTTCAATTTTTTTAGGTTTTGGGTGGATTTTTCAATGTTTTGGGGGTGGTCACGAGGAGATATGGGCAAAAGAAGTTTTTCATATAAAAATTTCAATTTTTTTAGGTTTTGGGTGGATTTTTCAATTTTTTTGGGTGGTCACGAATTAAAGTCCTTTTCGCTCTAGGACGCTTAGTTTAGGAGATATGGGCAAAAGAAGTTTTTCATATAAAAATTTCAATTTTTTTAGGTTTTGGGTGGATTTTTCAATGTTTTGGGGGTGGTCACGAATTAAAGTCCTTTTCGCTCTAGGCCGCATATTTAAGGAGATATGGGCAAAAGAAATTTTTCATATAAAAATTTAAATTTTTTTAGGTTTTGGGTGGATTTTTCAATGTTTTGGGGGTGGTCACGAGGAGATATGGGCAAAAGAAGTTTTTCATATAAAAATTTCAATTTTTTTAGGTTTTGGGTGGATTTTTCAATTTTTTTGGGTGGTCACGAATTAAAGTCCTTTTCGCTCTAGGACGCTTAGTTTAGGAGATATGGGCAAAAGAAGTTTTTCATATAAAAATTTCAATTTTTTTAGGTTTTGGGTGGATTTTTCAATGTTTTTGGGGTGGTCACGAATTAAAGTCCTTTTCGCTCTAGGCCGCATATTTAAGGAGATATGGGCAAAAGAAGTTTTTCATATAAAAATTTCAATTTTTTTAGGTTTTGGGTGGATTTTTCAATTTTTTGGGGGTGGTCACGAATTAAAGTCCTTTTCGCTCTAGGAGGCATATTTAAGGAGATATGGGCAAAAGAAGTTTTTCATATAAAAATTTCAATTTTTTTAGGTTTTGGGTGGATTTTTCAATTTTTTGGGGTAGTCACGAATTAAAGTCCTTTTCGCTCTAGGACGCATATTTAAGGAGATATGGGCAAAAGAAGTTTTTCATATAAAAATTTCAATTTTTTTAGATTTTGGGTGGATTTTTCAATTTTTTGGGGGTGGTCACGAATTAAAGTCCTTTTCGCTCTAGGACGCTTAGTTTAGGAGATATGGGCAAAAGAAGTTTTTCATATAAAAATTTCAATTTTTTTAGGTTTTGGGTGGATTTTTCATTTTTTGGGGGTGGTCACGAATTAAAGTCTTTT
Source organism: Haematobia irritans (assembly GCF_050003625.1). Taxonomy (NCBI): domain Eukaryota; kingdom Metazoa; phylum Arthropoda; class Insecta; order Diptera; family Muscidae; genus Haematobia; species Haematobia irritans. The sequence goes on along the minus strand of NC_134397.1, from coordinate 211,825,188 downwards.
TCGCTCTAGGACGCTTAGTTTAGGAGATATGGGCAAAAGAAGTTTTTCATATAAAAATTTAAATTTTTTTAGGTTTTGGGTGGATTTTTCAATTTTTTGGGGTGGTCACGAATTATCGTCCTTTTCGCTCTAGGACGCTTAGTTTAGGAGATATGGGCAAAAGAAGTTTTTCATATAAAAATTTCAATTTTTTTTAGGTTTTGGGTGGATTTTTCAATTTTTTTGGGGTGGTCGCGAATTAAAGTCCTTTTCGCTCTAGGACGCTTAGTTTAGGAGATATGGGCAAAAGAAGTTTTTCATATAAAAATTTCAATTTTTTTAGGTTTTGGGTGGATTTTTCAATTTTTTTGGGGTGGTCGCGAATTAAAGTCCTTTTCGCTCTAGGAGGCATATTTAAGGAGATATGGGCAAAAGAAGTTTTTCATATAAAAATTTCAATTTTTTTAGGTTTTGGGTGGATTTTTCAATTTTTTGGGGTAGTCACGAATTAAAGTCCTTTTCGCTCTAGGACGCATATTTAAGGAGATATGGGCAAAAGAAGTTTTTCATATAAAAATTTCAATTTTTTTAGGTTTTGGGTGGATTTTTCAATTTTTTGGGGGTGGTCACGAATTAAAGTCCTTTTCGCTCTAGGACGCTTAGTTTAGGAGATATGGGCAAAAGAAGTTTTTCATATAAAAATTTCAATTTTTTTAGGTTTTGGGTGGATTTTTCATTTTTTGGGGGTGGTCACGAATTAAAGTCTTTTTCGCTCTAGGACGCTTAGTTTAGGAGATATGGGCAAAAGAAGTTTTTCATATAAAAATTTAAATTTTTTTAGGTTTTGGGTGGATTTTTCAATTTTTTGGGGTGGTCACGAATTATCGTCCTTTTCGCTCTAGGACGCTTAGTTTAGGAGATATGGGCAAAAGAAGTTTTTCATATAAAAATTTCAATTTTTTTAGGTTTTGGGTGGATTTTTCAATTTTTTTGGGGTGGTCGCGAATTAAAGTCCTTTTCGCTCTAGGACGCTTAGTTTAGGAGATATGGGCAAAAGAAGTTTTTCATATAAAAATTTCAATTTTTTTAGGTTTTGGGTGGATTTTTCAATTTTTTTGGGGTGGTCGCGAATTAAAGTCCTTTTCGCTCTAGGACGCTTAGTTTAGGAGATATGGGCAAAAGAAGTTTTTCATATAAAAATTTCAATTTTTTTAGGTTTTGGGTGGATTTTTCAATTTTTTGGGGGTGGTCACGAATTAAAGTCCTTTTCGCTCTAGGACGCTTAGTTTAGGAGATATGGGCAAAAGAAGTTTTTCATATAAAAATTTCAATTTTTTTAGGTTTTGGGTGGATTTTTCAATTTTTTGGGGTGGTCACGAATTAAAGTCCTTTTCGCTCTAGGAGGCATATTTAAGGAGATATGGGCAAAAGAAGTTTTTCATATAAAAATTTCAATTTTTTTAGGTTTTGGGTGGATTTTTCAATTTTTTGGGGTAGTCACGAATTAAAGTCCTTTTCGCTCTAGGACGCATATTTAAGGAGATATGGGCAAAAGAAGTTTTTCATATAAAAATTTCAATTTTTTTAGGTTTTGGGTGGATTTTTCAATTTTTTGGGGGTGGTCACGAATTAAAGTCTTTTTCGCTCTAGGACGCTTAGTTTAGGAGATATGGGCAAAAGAAGTTTTTCATATAAAAATTTAAATTTTTTTAGGTTTTGGGTGGATTTTTCAATTTTTTGGGGTGGTCACGAATTATCGTCCTTTTCGCTCTAGGACGCTTAGTTTAGGAGATATGGGCAAAAGAAGTTTTTCATATAAAAATTTCAATTTTTTTAGGTTTTGGGTGGATTTTTCAATTTTTTTGGGGTGGTCGCGAATTAAAGTCCTTTTCGCTCTAGGACGCTTAGTTTAGGAGATATGGGCAAAAGAAGTTTTTCATATAAAAATTTCAATTTTTTTAGGTTTTGGGTGGATTTTTCAATTTTTTTGGGGTGGTCGCGAATTAAAGTCCTTTTCGCTCTAGGAGGCATATTTAAGGAGATATGGGCAAAAGAAGTTTTTCATATAAAAATTTCAATTTTTTTAGGTTTTGGGTGGATTTTTCAATTTTTTGGGGTAGTCACGAATTAAAGTCCTTTTCGCTCTAGGACGCATATTTAAGGAGATATGGGCAAAAGAAGTTTTTCATATAAAAATTTCAATTTTTTTAGGTTTTGGGTGGATTTTTCAATTTTTTGGGGGTGGTCACGAATTAAAGTCCTTTTCGCTCTAGGACGCTTAGTTTAGGAGATATGGGCAAAAGAAGTTTTTCATATAAAAATTTCAATTTTTTTAGGTTTTGGGTGGATTTTTCATTTTTTGGGGGTGGTCACGAATTAAAGTCTTTTTCGCTCTAGGACGCTTAGTTTAGGAGATATGGGCAAAAGAAGTTTTTCATATAAAAATTTAAATTTTTTTAGGTTTTGGGTGGATTTTTCAATTTTTTGGGGTGGTCACGAATTATCGTCCTTTTCGCTCTAGGACGCTTAGTTTAGGAGATATGGGCAAAAGAAGTTTTTCATATAAAAATTTCAATTTTTTTAGGTTTTGGGTGGATTTTTCAATTTTTTTGGGGTGGTCGCGATTAAAGTCCTTTTCGCTCTAGGACGCTTAGTTTAGGAGATATGGGCAAAAGAAGTTTTTCATATAAAAATTTCAATTTTTTTAGGTTTTGGGTGGATTTTTCAATTTTTTTGGGGTGGTCGCGAATTAAAGTCCTTTTCGCTCTAGGACGCTTAGTTTAGGAGATATGGGCAAAAGAAGTTTTTCATATAAAAATTTCAATTTTTTTAGGTTTTGGGTGGATTTTTCAATTTTTTGGGGGTGGTCACGAATTAAAGTCCTTTTCGCTCTAGGACGCTTAGTTTAGGAGATATGGGCAAAAGAAGTTTTTCATATAAAAATTTCAATTTTTTTAGGTTTTGGGTGGATTTTTCAATTTTTTTGGGTGGTCACGAATTAAAGTCGTTTTCGCTCTAGGACGCATATTTAAGGAGATATGGGCAAAAGAAGTTTTTCATATAAAAATTTCAATTTTTTTAGGTTTTGGGTGGATTTTTCAATTTTTTGGGGTAGTCACGAATTAAAGTCCTTTTCGCTCTAGGACGCATATTTAAGGAGATATGGGCAAAAGAAGTTTTTCATATAAAAATTTCAATTTTTTTAGGTTTTGGGTGGATTTTTCAATTTTTTTGGGTGGTCACGAATTAAAGTCCTTTTCGCTCTAGGACGCTTAGTTTAGGAGATATGGGCAAAAGAAGTTTTTGATATAAAAATTTCAATTTTTTTAGGTTTTGGGTGGATTTTTCAATTTTTTGGGGGTGGTCACGAATTAAAGTCCTTTTCGCTCTAGGACGCTTAGTTTAGGAGATATGGACAAAAGAAGTTTTTCATATAAAAATTTCAATTTTTTTAGGTTTTGGGTGGATTTTTCAATTTTTTGGGGTGGTCACGAATTATCGTCCTTTTCGCTCTAGGACGCTTAGTTTAGGAGATATGGGCAAAAGAAGTTTTTCATATAAAAATTTCAATTGTTTTAGGTTTTGGGTGGATTTTTCAATTTTTTGGGGGTGGTCACGAATTAAAGTCCTTTTCGCTCTAGGACGCTTAGTTTAGGAGATATGGGCAAAAGAAGTTTTTCATATAAAAATTTCAATTTTTTTAGGTTTGGGTGGATTTTTCAATTTTTTTTGGGTGGTCACGAATTAAAGTCCTTTTCGCTCTAGGACGCATATTTAAGGAGATATGGGCAAAAGAAGTTTTTCATATAAAAATTTCAATTTTTTTAGGTTTGGGTGGATTTTTCAATTTTTTTTGGGTGGTCACGAATTAAAGTCCTTTTCGCTCTAGGACGCTTAGTTTAGGAGATATGGGCAAAAGAAGTTTTTCATATAAAAATTTCAATTTTTTTAGGTTTGGGTGGATTTTTCAATTTTTTTTGGGTGGTCACGAATTAAAGTCCTTTTCGCTCTAGGACGCATATTTAAGGAGATATGGGCAAAAGAAGTTTTTCATATAAAAATTTCAATTTTTTTAGGTTTGGGTGGATTTTTCAATTTTTTTTGGGTGGTCACGAATTAAAGTCCTTTTCGCTCTAGGACGCTTAGTTTAGGAGATATGGGCAAAAGAAGTTTTTCATATAAAAATTTCAATTTTTTTAGGTTTTGGGTGGATTTTTCAATGTTTTGGGGGTGGTCACGAGGAGATATGGGCAAAAGAAGTTTTTCATATAAAAATTTAAATTTTTTAGGTTTTGGGTGGATTTTTCAATTTTTTTGGGTGGTCACGAATTAAAGTCCTTTTCGCTCTAGGACGCTTAGTTTAGGAGATATGGGCAAAAGAAGTTTTTCATATAAAAATTTCAATTTTTTTAGGTTTTGGGTGGATTTTTCAATTTTTTGGGGTGGTCACGAATTATCGTCCTTTTCGCTCTAGGACGCTTAGTTTAGGAGATATGGGCAAAAGAAGTTTTTCATATAAAAATTTAAATTTTTTTAGGTTTTGGGTGGATTTTTCAATTTTTTGGGGGTGGTCACGAATTAAAGTCCTTTTCGCTCTAGGACGCTTAGTTTAGGAGATATGGGCAAAAGAAGTTTTTCATATAAAAATTTCAATTTTTTTAGGTTTTGGGTGGATTTTTCAATTTTTTGGGGTGGTCACGAATTAAAGTCCTTTTCGCTCTAGGACGCATATTTAAGGAGATATGGGCAAAAGAAGTTTTTCATATAAAAATTTCAATTTTTTTAGGTTTTGGGTGGATTTTTCAATTTTTTGGGGGTGGTCACGAATTAAAGTCTTTTTCGCTCTAGGACGCTTAGTTTAGGAGATATGGGCAAAAGAAGTTTTTCATATAAAAATTTCAATTTTTTTAGGTTTTGGGTGGATTTTTCAATTTTTTGGGGTGGTCACGAATTATCGTCCTTTTCGCTCTAGGACGCTTAGTTTAGGAGATATGGGCAAAAGAAGTTTTTCATATAAAAATTTCAATTTTTTTAGGTTTTGGGTGGATTTTTCAATTTTTTTGGGGTGGTCGCGAATTAAAGTCCTTTTCGCTCTAGGACGCTTAGTTTAGGAGATATGGGCAAAAGAAGTTTTTCATATAAAAATTTCAATTTTTTTAGGTTTTGGGTGGATTTTTCAATTTTTTTGGGTGGTCACGAATTAAAGTCCTTTTCGCTCTATGACGCTTAGTTTAGGAGATATGGGCAAAAGAAGTTTTTCATATAAAAATTTCAATTTTTTTAGGTTTTGGGTGGATTTTTCAATTTTTTTGGGGTGGTCGCGAATTAAAGGGCAAAAGAAGTTTTTCATATAAAAATTTAATTTTTTTTAGGTTTTGGGTGGATTTTCCAATTTTTTGGGGTGGTCACGAATTATCGTCCTTTTCGCTCTAGGACGCTTAGTTTAGGAGATATGGGCAAAAGAAGTTTTTCATATAAAAATTTCAATTTTTTTAGGTTTTGGGTGGATTTTTCAATTTTTTTGGGGTGGTCGCGAATTAAAGTCCTTTTCGCTCTAGGACGCTTAGTTTAGGAGATATGGGCAAAAGAAGTGTTTCATATAAAAATTTAAATTTTTTTAGGTTTTGGGTGGATTTTTCAATTTTTTTGGGGTGGTCGCGAATTAAAGTCCTTTTCGCTCTAGGACGCTTAGTTTAGGAGATATGGGCAAAAGAAGTGTTTCATATAAAAATTTAAATTTTTTTAGGTTTTGGGTGGATTTTTCAATTTTTTTGGGGTGGTCGCGAATTAAAGTCCTTTTCGCTCTAGGACGCTTAGTTTAGGAGATATGGGCAAAAGAAGTTTTTCATATAAAAATTTCAATTTTTTTAGGTTTTGGGTGGATTTTTCAATTTTTTTGGGGTGGTCGCGAATTAAAGTCCTTTTCGCTCTAGGACGCTTAGTTTAGGAGATATGGGCAAAAGAAGTTTTTCATATAAAAATTTCAATTTTTTTAGGTTTTGGGTGGATTTTTCAATTTTTCGGGGTGGTCACGAATTAAAGTCCTTTTCGCTCTAGGACGCTTAGTTTAGGAGATATGGGCAAAAGAAGTTTTTCATATAAAAATTTCAATTTTTTTAGGTTTTGGGTGGATTTTTAAAATTTTTGGGGTGGTCACGAATTAAAGTCCTTTTCGCTCTAGGACGCATATTTAAGGAGATATGGGCAAAATAAGTTTTTCATATAAAAATTTTAATTTTTTTAGGTTTTGGGTGGATTATTCAATTTTTTTGGGTGGTCACGAATTATCGTCCTTTTCGCTCTAGGACGCTTAGTTTAGGAGATATGGGCAAAAGAAGTTTTTCATATAAAAATTTCAATTTTTTTAGGTTTTGGGTGGATTTTTCAATTTTTTGGGGGTGGTCACGAATTATCGTCCTTTTCGCTCTAGGACGCTTAGTTTAGGAGATATGGGCAAAAGAAGTTTTTCATATAAAAATTTCAATTTTTTTAGGTTTTGGGTGGATTTTTCAATTTTTTTGGGTGGTCACGAATTAAAGTCGTTTTCGCTCTAGGACGCATATTTAAGGAGATATGGGCAAAAGAAGTTTTTCATATAAAAATTTCAATTTTTTTAGGTTTTGGGTGGATTTTTCAATTTTTTGGGGTAGTCACGAATTAAAGTCCTTTTCGCTCTAGGACGCATATTTAAGGAGATATGGGCAAAAGAAGTTTTTCATATAAAAATTTAAATTTTTTTAGGTTTTGGGTGGATTTTTAAATTTTTTTGGGTGGTCACGAATTAAAGTCCTTTTCGCTCTAGGACGCTTAGTTTAGGAGATATGGGCAAAAGAAGTTTTTCATATAAAAATTTCAATTTTTTTAGGTTTTGGGTGGATTTTTCAATTTTTTGGGGGTGGTCACGAATTAAAGTCCTTTTCGCTCTAGGACGCTTAGTTTAGGAGATATGGACAAAAGAAGTTTTTCATATAAAAATTTCAATTTTTTTTGGTTTTGGGTGGATTTTTCAATGTTTTGGGGGTGGTCACGAATTAAAGTCCTTTTCGCTCTAGGACGCTTAGTTTAGGAGATATGGGCAAAAGAAGTTTTTCATATAAAAATTTCAATTTTTTTAGGTTTTGGGTGGATTTTTCAATTTTTTTGGGGTGGTCACGAATTAAAGTCCTTTTCGCTCTAGGACGCTTAGTTTAGGAGATATGGGCAAAAGAAGTTTTTCATATAAAAATTTCAATTTTTTTAGGTTTTGGGTGGATTTTTCAATTTTTTGGGGGTGGTCACGAACTAAAGTCCTTTTCGCTCTAGGACGCTTAGTTTAGGAGATATGGGCAAAAGAAGTTTTTCATATAAAAATTTCAATTTTTTTAGGTTTGGGTGGATTTTTCAATTTTTTTTGGGTGGTCACGAATTAAAGTCCTTTTCGCTTTAGGACGCATATTTAAGGAGATATGGGCAAAAGAAGTTTTTCATATAAAAATTTCAATTTTTTTAGGTTTGGGTGGATTTTTCAATTTTTTTTGGGTGGTCACGAATTAAAGTCCTTTTCGCTCTAGGACGCTTAGTTTAGGAGATATGGGCAAAAGAAGTTTTTCATATAAAAATTTCAATTTTTTTAGGTTTTGGGTGGATTTTTCAATGTTTTGGGGGTGGTCACGAGGAGATATGGGCAAAAGAAGTTTTTCATATAAAAATTTCAATTTTTTTAGGTTTTGGGTGGATTTTTCAATTTTTTTGGGTGGTCACGAATTAAAGTCCTTTTCGCTCTAGGACGCTTAGTTTAGGAGATATGGGCAAAAGAAGTTTTTCATATAAAAATTTCAATTTTTTTAGGTTTTGGGTGGATTTTTCAATTTTTTTGGGTGGTCACGAATTAAAGTCGTTTTCGCTCTAGGACGCATATTTAAGGAGATATGGGCAAAAGAAGTTTTTAATATAAAAATTTCAATTTTTTTAGGTTTTGGGTGGATTTTTCAATGTTTTGGGGGTGGTCACGAATTAAAGTCCTTTTCGCTCTAGGCCGCATATTTAAGGAGATATGGGCAAAAGAAGTTTTTCATATAAAAATTTAAATTTTTTTAGGTTTTGGGTGGATTTTTCAATTTTTTGGGGGTGGTCACGAATTAAAGTCCTTTTCGCTCTAGGACGCTTAGTTTAGGAGATATGGGCAAAAGAAGTTTTTCATATAAAAATTTCAATTTTTTTAGGTTTTGGGTGGATTTTTCAATTTTTTGGGGTGGTCTCGAATTATCGTCCTTTTCGCTCTAGGACGCTTAGTTTAGGAGATATGGGAAAAAGAAGTTTTTCATATAAAAATTTCAATTTTTTTAGGTTTTGGGTGGATTTTTCAATTTTTTGGGGGTGGTCACGAATTAAAGTCCTTTTCGCTCTAGGACGCTTAGTTTAGGAGATATGGGCAAAAGAAGTTTTTCATATAAAAATTTCAATTTTTTTAGGTTTTGGGTGGATTTTTCAATTTTTTGGGGTGGTCACGAATTAAAGTCCTTTTCGCTCTAGGACGCATATTTAAGGAGATATGGGCAAAAGAAGTTTTTCATATAAAAATTTCAATTTTTTTAGGTTTTGGGTGGATTTTTCAATTTTTTGGGGTAGTCACGAATTAAAGTCCTTTTCGCTCTAGGACGCATATTTAAGGAGATATGGGCAAAAGAAGTTTTTCATATAAAAATTTCAATTTTTTTAGGTTTTGGGTGGATTTTTCAATTTTTTGGGGGTGGTCACGAATTAAAGTCCTTTTCGCTCTAGGACGCTTAGTTTAGGAGATATGGGCAAAAGAAGTTTTTCATATAAAAATTTCAATTTTTTTAGGTTTTGGGTGGATTTTTCAATTTTTTGGGGGTGGTCACGAATTAAAGTCTTTTTCGCTCTAGGACGCTTAGTTTAGGAGATATGGGCAAAAGAAGTTTTTCATATAAAAATTTCAATTTTTTTAGGTTTTGGGTGGATTTTTCAATTTTTTGGGGTTGTCACGAATTATCGTCCTTTTCGCTCTAGGACGCTTAGTTTAGGAGATATGGGCAAAAGAAGTTTTTCATATAAAAATTTCAATTTTTTTAGGTTTTGTGTGGATTTTTCAATTTTTTTGGGGTGGTCGCGAATTAAAGTCCTTTTCGCTCTAGGACGCTTAGTTTAGGAGATATGGGCAAAAGAAGTTTTTCATATAAAAATTTCAATTTTTTTAGGTTTTGGGTGGATTTTTCAATTTTTTTGGGTGGTCACGAATTAAAGTCCTTTTCGCTCTATGACGCTTAGTTTAGGAGATATGGGCAAAAGAAGTTTTTCATATAAAAATTTCAATTTTTTTAGGTTTTGGGTGGATTTTTCAATTTTTTTGGGGTGGTCGCGAATTAAAGTCCTTTTCGCTCTAGGACGCTTAGTTTAGGAGATATGGGCAAAAGAAGTTTTTCATATAAAAATTTCAATTTTTTTAGGTTTTGGGTGGATTTTTCAATTTTTTTGGGTGGTCACGAATTAAAGTCGTTTTCGCTCTAGGACGCATATTTAAGGAGATATGGGCAAAAGAAGTTTTTCATATAAAAATTTCAATTTTTTTAGGTTTTGGGTGGATTTTTCAATTTTTTGGGGTAGTCACGAATTAAAGTCCTTTTCGCTCTAGGTCGCATATTTAAGGAGATATGGGCAAAAGAAGTTTTTCATATAAAAATTTAAATTTTTTTAGGTTTTGGGTGGATTTTTCAATTTTTTTGGGTGGTCACGAATTAAAGTCCTTTTCGCTCTAGGACGCTTAGTTTAGGAGATATGGGCAAAAGAAGTTTTTCATATAAAAATTTCAATTTTTTTAGGTTTTGGGTGGATTTTTCAATTTTTTTGGGGGTGGTCACGAATTAAAGTCCTTTTCGCTCTAGGACGCTTAGTTTAGGAGATATGGACAAAAGAAGTTTTTCATATAAAAATTTCAATTTTTTTAGGTTTTGGGTGGATTTTTCAATTTTTTGGGGTGGTCACGAATTATCGTCCTTTTCGCTCTAGGACGCTTAGTTTAGTAGATATGGGCAAAAGAAGTTTTTCATATAAAAATTTCAATTTTTTTAGGTTTTGGGTGGATTTTTCAATTTTTTGGGGGTGGTCACGAATTAAAGTCCTTTTCGCTCTAGGACGCTTAGTTTAGGAGATATGGGCAAAAGAAGTTTTTCATATAAAAATTTCAATTTTTTTAGGTTTGGGTGGATTTTTCAATTTTTTTTGGGTGGTCACGAATTAAAGTCCTTTTCGCTCTAGGACGCATATTTAAGGAGATATGGGCAAAAGAAGTTTTTCATATAAAAATTTCAATTTTTTTAGGTTTTGGGTGGATTTTTCAATTTTTTTGGGTGGTCACGAATTAAAGTCCTTTTCGCTCTAGGACGCTTAGTTTAGGAGATATGGGCAAAAGAAGTTTTTCATATAAAAATTTCAATTTTTTAGGTTTTGGGTGGATTTTTCAATTTTTTTGGGGTGGTCGCGAATTAAAGTCCTTTTCGCTCTAGGACGCTTAGTTTAGGAGATATGGGCAAAAGAAGTTTTTCATATAAAAATTTCAATTTTTTTAGGTTTTGGGTGGATTTTTCAATTTTTTGGGGGTGGTCACGAATTAAAGTCCTTTTCGCTCTAGGACGCTTAGTTTAGGAGATATGGGCAAAAGAAGTTTTTCATATAAAAATTTCAATTTTTTTAGGTTTTGGGTGGATTTTTCAATTTTTTTGGGTGGTCACGAATTAAAGTCGTTTTCGCTCTAGGACGCATATTTAAGGAGATATGGGCAAAAGAAGTTTTTCATATAAAAATTTCAATTTTTTTAGGTTTTGGGTGGATTTTTCAATTTTTTGGGGTAGTCACGAATTAAAGTCCTTTTCGCTCTAGGTCGCATATTTAAGGAGATATGGGCAAAAGAAGTTTTTCATATAAAAATTTAAATTTTTTTAGGTTTTGGGTGGATTTTTCAATTTTTTTGGGTGGTCACGAATTAAAGTCCTTTTCGCTCTAGGACGCTTAGTTTAGGAGATATGGGCAAAAGAAGTTTTTCATATAAAAATTTCAATTTTTTTAGGTTTTGGGTGGATTTTTCAATTTTTTTGGGGGTGGTCACGAATTAAAGTCCTTTTCGCTCTAGGACGCTTAGTTTAGGAGATATGGACAAAAGAAGTTTTTCATATAAAAATTTCAATTTTTTTAGGTTTTGGGTGGATTTTTCAATTTTTTGGGGTGGTCACGAATTATCGTCCTTTTCGCTCTAGGACGCTTAGTTTAGTAGATATGGGCAAAAGAAGTTTTTCATATAAAAATTTCAATTTTTTTAGGTTTTGGGTGGATTTTTCAATTTTTTGGGGGTGGTCACGAATTAAAGTCCTTTTCGCTCTAGGACGCATATTCAAGGAGATATGGGCAAAAGAAGTTTTTCATATAAAAATTTCAATTTTTTTAGGTTTGGGTGGATTTTTAAATTTTTTTTGGGTGGTCACGAATTAAAGTCCTTTTCGCTCTAGGACGCATATTTAAGGAGATATGGGCAAAAGAAGTTTTTCATATAAAAATTTCAATTTTTTTGGTTTGGGTGGATTTTTCAATTTTTTTTGGGTGGTCACGAATTAAAGTCCTTTTCGCTCTAGGACGCTTAGTTTAGGAGATATGGGCAAAAGAAGTTTTTCATATAAAAATTTCATTTTTTTTAGGTTTTGGGTGGATTTTTCAATGTTTTGGGGGTGGTCACGAGGAGATATGGGCAAAAGAAGTTTTTCATATAAAAATTTCAATTTTTTTAGGTTTTGGGTGGATTTTTCAATTTTTTGGGGGTGGTCACGAATTAAAGTCCTTTTCGCTCTAGGACGCTTAGTTTAGGAGATATGGGCAAAAGAAGTTTTTCATATAAAAATTTCAATTTTTTTAGGTTTTGGGTGGATTTTTCAATGTTTTGGGGGTGGTCACGAATTAAAGTCCTTTTCGCTCTAGGCCGCATATTTAAGGAGATATGGGCAAAAGAAGTTTTTCATATAAAAATTTAAATTTTTTTAGGTTTTGGGTGGATTTTTCAATTTTTTGGGGGTGGTCACGAATTAAAGTCCTTTTCGCTCTAGGACGCTTAGTTTAGGAGATATGGGCAAAAGAAGTTTTTCATATAAAAATTTCAATTTTTTTAGGTTTTGGGTGGATTTTTCAATTTTTTGGGGTGGTCACGAATTATCGTCCTTTTCGCTCTAGGACGCTTAGTTTAGGAGATATGGGCAAAAGAAGTTTTTCATATAAAAATTTAAATTTTTTTAGGTTTTGGGTGGATTTTTCAATTTTATGGGGGTGGTCACGAATTAAAGTCATTTTCGCTCTAGGACGCTTAGTTTAGGAGATATGGGCAAAAGAAGTTTTTCATATAAAAATTTAAATTTTTTTAGGTTTTGGGTGGATTTTTCAATTTTTTTGGGGTGGTCGCGAATTAAAGTCCTTTTCGCTCTAGGACGCTTAGTTTAGGAGATATGGGCAAAAGAAGTTTTTCATATAAAAATTTCAATTTTTTTAGGTTTTGGGTGGATTTTTCAATTTTTTTGGGGTGGTCGCGAATTAAAGTCCTTTTCGCTCTAGGACGCTTAGTTTAGGAGATATGGGCAAAAGAAGTTTTTCATATAAAAATTTAAATTTTTTTAGGTTTTGGGTGGATTTTTCAATGTTTTGGGGGTGGTCACGAATTAAAGTCCTTTTCGCTCTAGGACGCATATTTAAGAAGATATGGGCAAAAGAAGTTTTTCATATAAAAATTTCAATTTTTTTAGGTTTTGGGTGGATTTTTCAATTTTTTGGGGTAGTCACGAATTAAAGTCCTTTTCGCTCTAGGACGCATATTTAAGGAGATATGGGCAAAAGAAGTTTTTCATATAAAAATTTCAATTTTTTTAGGTTTTGGGTGGATTTTTCAATTTTTTGGGGGTGGTCACGAATTAAAGTCCTTTTCGCTCTAGGCCGCATATTTAAGGAGATATGGGCAAAAGAAGTTTTTCATATAAAAATTTCAATTTTTTTAGGTTTTGGGTGGATTTTTCAATTTTTTGAGGGTGGTCACGAATTAAAGTCTTTTTCGCTCTAGGACGCTTAGTTTAGGAGATATGGGCAAAAGAAGTTTTTCATATAAAAATTTAAATTTTTTTAGGTTTTGGGTGGATTTTTCAATTTTTTGGGGGTGGTCACGAATTAAAGTCCTTTTCGCTCTAGGACGCTTAGTTTAGGAGATATGGGCAAAAGAAGTTTTTCATATAAAAATTTAAATTTTTTTAGGTTTTGGGTGGATTTTTCAATTTTTTTGGGGTGGTCGCGAATTAAAGTCCTTTTCGCTCTAGGACGCTTAGTTTAGGAGATATGGGCAAAAGAAGTTTTTCATATAAAAATTTCAATTTTTTTAGGTTTTGGGTGGATTTTTCAAATTTTTTGGGTGGTCACGAATTAAAGTCCTTTTCGCTCTATGACGCTTAGTTTAGGAGATATGGGCAAAAGAAGTTTTGCATATAAAAATTTCCATTTTTTTAGGTTTTGGGTGGATTTTTCAATTTTTTTGGGGTGGTCACGAATTAAAGTCCTTTTCGCTCTAGGACGCTTAGTTTAGGAGATATGGGCAAAAGAAGTTTTTCATATAAAAATTTCAATTTTTTTAGGTTTTGGGTGGATTTTTCAATTTTTTGGGGGTGGTCACGAGTTAAAGTCCTTTTCGCTCTAGGACGCTTAGTTTAGGAGATATGGGCAAAAGAAGTTTTTCATATAAAAATTTAAATTTTTTTAGGTTTTGGGTGGATTTTTCAATTTTTTGGGGGTGGTCACGAATTAAAGTCCTTTTCGCTCTAGGACGCTTAGTTTAGGAGATATGGGCAAAAGAAGTTTTTCATATAAAAATTTCAATTTTTTTTAGGTTTTGGGTGGATTTTCCAATTTTTTGGGGTGGTCACGAATTATCGTCCTTTTCGCTCTAGGACGCTTAGTTTAGGAGATATGGGCAAAAGAAGTTTTTCATATAAAAATTTAAATTTTTTTAGGTTTTGGGTGGATTTTTCAATTTTTTGGGGGTGGTCACGAATTAAAGTCCTTTTCGCTCTAGGACGCTTAGTTTAGGAGATATGGGCAAAAGAAGTTTTTCATATAAAAATTTCAATTTTTTTAGGTTTTGGGTGGATTTTTCAATTTTTTGGGGTGGTCGCGAATTAAAGTCCTTTTCGCTCTAGGACGCTTAGTTTAGGAGATATGGGCAAAAGAAGTTTTTCATATAAAAATTTCAATTTTTTTAGGTTTTGGGTGGATTTTTCAATTTTTTTGGGTGGTCACGAATTAAAGTCCTTTTCGCTCTATGACGCTTAGTTTAGGAGATATGGGCAAAAGAAGTTTTTCATATAAAAATTTCAATTTTTTTAGGTTTTGGGTGGATTTTTCAATTTTTTGGTGTAGTCACGAATTAAAGTCCTTTTCGCTCTAGGACGCATATTTAAGGAGATATGGGCAAAAGAAGTTTTTCATATAAAAATTTCAATTTTTTTAGGTTTTGGGTGGATTTTTCAATTTTTTGGGGGTGGTCACGAATTAAAGTCCTTTTCGCTCTAGGACGCTTAGTTTAGGAGATATGGGCAAAAGAAGTTTTTCATATAAAAATTTCAATTTTTTTAGGTTTTGGGTGGATTTTTCAATTTTTTGGGGGTGGTCACGAATTAAAGTCTTTTTCGCTCTAGGACGCTTAGTTTAGGAGATATGGGCAAAAGAAGTTTTTCATATAAAAATTTCAATTTTTTTAGGTTTTGGGTGGATTTTTCAATTTTTTGGGGTGGTCACGAATTATCGTCCTTTTCGCTCTAGGACGCTTAGTTTAGGAGATATGGGCAAAAGAAGTTTTTCATATAAAAATTTCAATTTTTTTAGGTTTTGGGTGGATTTTTCAATTTTTTTGGGGTGGTCGCGAATTAAAGTCCTTTTCGCTCTAGGACGCTTAGTTTAGGAGATATGGGCAAAAGAAGTTTTTCATATAAAAATTTCAATTTTTTTAGGTTTTGGGTGGATTTTTCAATTTTTTTGGGTGGTCACGAATTAAAGTCCTTTTCGCTCTATGACGCTTAGTTTAGGAGATATGGGCAAAAGAAGTTTTTCATATAAAAATTTCAATTTTTTTAGGTTTTGGGTGGATTTTTCAATTTTTTTTGGGGTGGTCGCGAATTAAAGTCCTTTTCGCTCTAGGACGCTTAGTTTAGGAGATATGGGCAAAAGAAGTTTTTCATATAAAAATTTCAATTTTTTTAGGTTTTGGGTGGATTTTTCAATTTTTTCATATAAAAATTTAAATTTTTTTAGGTTTTGGGTGGATTTTTCAATTTTTTGGGGGTGGTCACGAATTAAAGTCCTTTTCGCTCTAGGACGCTTAGTTTAGGAGATATGGGCAAAAGAAGTTTTTCATATAAAAATTTCAATTTTTTTTAGGTTTTGGGTGGATTTTCCAATTTTTTGGGGTGGTCACGAATTATCGTCCTTTTCGCTCTAGGACGCTTAGTTTAGGAGATATGGGCAAAAGAAGTTTTTCATATAAAAATTTAAATTTTTTTAGGTTTTGGGTGGATTTTTCAATTTTTTGGGGGTGGTCACGAATTAAAGTCCTTTTCGCTCTAGGACGCTTAGTTTAGGAGATATGGGCAAAAGAAGTTTTTCATATAAAAATTTCAATTTTTTTAGGTTTTGGGTGGATTTTTCAATTTTTTTGGGGTGGTCGCGAATTAAAGTCCTTTTCGCTCTAGGACGCTTAGTTTAGGAGATATGGGCAAAAGAAGTTTTTCATATAAAAATTTCAATTTTTTTAGGTTTTGGGTGGATTTTTCAATTTTTTTGGGTGGTCACGAATTAAAGTCCTTTTCGCTCTATGACGCTTAGTTTAGGAGATATGGGCAAAAGAAGTTTTTCATATAAAAATTTCAATTTTTTTTAGGTTTTGGGTGGATTTTTCAATTTTTTTGGGGTGGTCGCGAATTAAAGTCTTTTCGCTCTAGGACGCTTAGTTTAGGAGATATGGGCAAAAGAAGTTTTTCATATAAAAATTTCAATTTTTTTAGGTTTTGGGTGGATTTTTCAATTTTTCGGGGTGGTCACGAATTAAAGTCCTTTTCGCTCTAGAACGCTTAGTTTAGGAGATATGGGCAAAAGAAGTTTTTCATATAAAAATTTCAATTTTTTTAGGTTTTGGGTGGATTTTTAAAATTTTTGGGGTGGTCACAAATTAAAGTCCTTTTCGCTCTAGGACGCATATTTAAGGAGATATGGGCAAAATAAGTTTTTCATATAAAAATTTTAATTTTTTTAGGTTTTGGGTGGATTATTCAATTTTTTGGGGTGGTCACGAATTAAAGTCCTTTTCGCTCTAGGACGCTTAGTTTAGGAGATATGGGCAAAAGAAGTTTTTCATATAAAAATTTCAATTTTTTTAGGTTTTGGGTGGATTTTTCAATTTTTTTGGGGTGGTCGCGAATTAAAGTCTTTTCGCTCTAGGACGCTTAGTTTAGGAGATATGGGCAAAAGAAGTTTTTCATATAAAAATTTCAATTTTTTTAGGTTTTGGGTGGATTTTTCAATTTTTCGGGGTGGTCACGAATTATCGTCCTTTTCGCTCTAGGACTCTTAGTTTAGGAGATATGGGCAAAAGAAGTTTTTCATATAAAAATTTCAATTTTTTTAGGTTTTGGGTGGATTTTTCAATTTTTTGGGGTGGTCACGAATTAAAGTCCTTTTCGCTCTAGGACGCTTAGTTTAGGAGATATGGGCAAAAGAAGTTTTTCATATAAAAATTTAAATTTTTTAGGTTTTGGGTGGATTTTTCAATTTTTTTGGGTGGTCACGAATTAAAGTCGTTTTCGCTCTAGGACGCATATTTAAGGAGATATGGGCAAAAGAAGTTTTTCATATAAAAATTTCAATTTTTTTAGGTTTTGGGTGGATTTTTCAATTTTTTGGGGTAGTCACGAATTAAAGTCCTTTTCGCTCTAGGACGCATATTTAAGGAGATATGGGCAAAAGAAGTTTTTCATATAAAAATTTAAATTTTTTAGGTTTTGGGTGGATTTTTCAATTTTTTTGGGTGGTCACGAATTAAAGTCCTTTTCGCTCTAGGACGCTTAGTTTAGGAGATATGGGCAAAAGAAGTTTTTCATATAAAAATTTCAATTTTTTTAGGTTTTGGGTGGATTTTTCAATTTTTTGGGGGTGGTCACGAATTAAAGTCCTTTTCGCTCTAGGACGCTTAGTTTAGGAGATATGGGCAAAAGAAGTTTTTCATATAAAAATTTCAATTTTTTTAGGTTTTGGGTGGATTTTTCAATTTTTTGGGGGTGGTCACGAATTAAAGTCTTTTTCGCTCTAGGACGCTTAGTTTAGGAGATATGGGCAAAAGAAGTTTTTCATATAAAAATTTAAATTTTTTTAGGTTTTGGGTGGATTTTTCAATTTTTTGGGGGTGGTCACGAATTAAAGTCCTTTTCGCTCTAGGACGCTTAGTTTAGGAGATATGGGCAAAAGAAGTTTTTCATATAAAAATTTCAATTTTTTTAGGTTTTGGGTGGATTTTTCAATTTTTTGGGGGTGGTCACGAATTAAAGTCTTTTTCGCTCTAGGACGCTTAGTTTAGGAGATATGGGCAAAAGAAGTTTTTCATATAAAAATTTCAATTTTTTTAGGTTTTGGGTGGATTTTTCAATTTTTTGGGGGTGGTCACGAATTAAAGTCCTTTTCGCTTTAGGACGCTTAGTTTAGGAGATATGGGCAAAAGAAGTTTTTCATATAAAAATTTAAATTTTTTTAGGTTTTGGGTGGATTTTTCAATTTTTTTGGGGTGGTCGCGAATTAAAGTCCTTTTCGCTCTAGGACGCTTAGTTTAGGAGATATGGGCAAAAGAAGTTTTTCATATAAAAATTTCAATTTTTTTAGGTTTTGGGTGGATTTTTCAATTTTTTTGGGTGGTCACGAATTAAAGTCCTTTTCGCTCTATGACGCTTAGTTTAGGAGATATGGGCAAAAGAAGTTTTTCATATAAAAATTTCAATTTTTTTAGGTTTTGGGTGGATTTTTCAATTTTTTGGGGTGGTCGCGAATTAAAGTCCTTTTCGCTCTAGGACGCTTAGTTTAGGAGATATGGGCAAAAGAAGTTTTTCATATAAAAATTTCAATTTTTTTAGGTTTTGGGTGGATTTTTCAATTTTTTGGGGGTGGTCACGAATTAAAGTCCTTTTCGCTCTAGGACGCTTAGTTTAGGAGATATGGGCAAAAGAAGTTTTTCATATAAAAATTTCAATTTTTTTAGGTTTTGGGTGGATTTTTCAATTTTTTGGGGGTGGTCACGAATTAAAGTCCTTTTCGCTCTAGGACGCTTAGTTTAGGAGATATGGGCAAAAGAAGTTTTTCATATAAAAATTTCAATTTTTTTTAGGTTTTGGGTGGATTTTCCAATTTTTTGGGGTGGTCACGAATTATCGTCCTTTTCGCTCTAGGACGCTTAGTTTAGGAGATATGGGCAAAAGAAGTTTTTCATATAAAATTTAAATTTTTTTAGGTTTTGGGTGGATTTTTCAATTTTTTGGGGGTGGTCACGAATTAAAGTCCTTTTCGCTCTAGGACGCTTAGTTTAGGAGATATGGGCAAAAGAAGTTTTTCATATAAAAATTTCAATTTTTTTAGGTTTTGGGTGGATTTTTCAATTTTTTTGGGGTGGTCGCGAATTAAAGTCCTTTTCGCTCTAGGACGCTTAGTTTAGGAGATATGGGCAAAAGAAGTTTTTCATATAAAAATTTCAATTTTTTTAGGTTTTGGGTGGATTTTTCAATTTTTTTGGGTGGTCACGAATTAAAGTCCTTTTCGCTCTATGACGCTTAGTTTAGGAGATATGGGCAAAAGAAGTTTTTCATATAAAAATTTCAATTTTTTTAGGTTTTGGGTGGATTTTTCAATTTTTTGGGGTAGTCACGAATTAAAGTCCTTTTCGCTCTAGGACGCATATTTAAGGAGATATGGGCAAAAGAAGTTTTTCATATAAAAATTTCAATTTTTTTAGGTTTTGGGTGGATTTTTCAATTTTTTGGGGGTGGTCACGAATTAAAGTCCTTTTCGCTCTAGGACGCTTAGTTTAGGAGATATGGGCAAAAGAAGTTTTTCATATAAAAATTTCAATTTTTTTAGGTTTTGGGTGGATTTTTCAATTTTTTGGGGGTGGTCACGAATTAAAGTCTTTTTCGCTCTAGGACGCTTAGTTTAGGAGATATGGGCAAAAGAAGTTTTTCATATAAAAATTTCAATTTTTTTAGGTTTTGGGTGGATTTTTCAATTTTTTGGGGTGGTCACGAATTATCGTCCTTTTCGCTCTAGGACGCTTAGTTTAGGAGATATGGGCAAAAGAAGTTTTTCATATAAAAATTTCAATTTTTTTAGGTTTTGGGTGGATTTTTCAATTTTTTTGGGGTGGTCGCGAATTAAAGTCCTTTTCGCTCTAGAACGCTTAGTTTAGGAGATATGGGCAAAAGAAGTTTTTCATATAAAAATTTCAATTTTTTTAGGTTTTGGGTGGATTTTTCAATTTTTTTGGGTGGTCACGAATTAAAGTCCTTTTCGCTCTATGACGCTTAGTTTAGGAGATATGGGCAAAAGAAGTTTTTCATATAAAAATTTCAATTTTTTTAGGTTTTGGGTGGATTTTTCAATTTTTTTGGGTGGTCACGAATTAAAGTCGTTTTCGCTCTAGGACGCATATTTAAGGAGATATGGGCAAAAGAAGTTTTTCATATAAAAATTTCAATTTTTTTAGGTTTTGGGTGGATTTTTCAATTTTTTGGGGAAGTCACGAATTAAAGTCCTTTTCGCTCTAGGACGCATATTTAAGGAGATATGGGCAAAAGAAGTTTTTCATATAAAAATTTAAATTTTTTAGGTTTTGGGTGGATTTTTCAATTTTTTTGGGTGGTCACGAATTAAAGTCCTTTTCGCTCTAGAACGCTTAGTTTAGGAGATATGGGCAAAAGAAGTTTTTCATATAAAAATTTCAATTTTTTTAGGTTTTGGGTGGATTTTTCAATTTTTTGGGGGTGGTCACGAATTAAAGTCCTTTTCGCTCTAGGACGCATATTTAAGGAGATATGGGCAAAAGAAGTTTTTCATATAAAAATTTCAATTTTTTTAGGTTTTGGGTGGATTTTTCAATTTTTTGGGGGTGGTCACGAATTAAAGTCCTTTTCGCTCTAGGACGCTTAGTTTAGGAGATATGGGCAAAAGAAGTTTTTCATATAAAAATTTCAATTTTTTTAGGTTTTGGGTGGATTTTTCAATTTTTTTGGGGTGGTCACGAATTAAAGTCCTTTTCGCTCTAGGACGCTTAGTTTAGGAGATATGGGCAAAAGAAGTTTTTCATATAAAAATTTCAATTTTTTTAGGTTTTGGGTGGATTTTTCAATTTTTTTGGGGTGGTCGCGAATTAAAGTCCTTTTCGCTCTAGGACGCTTAGTTTAGGAGATATGGGCAAAAGAAGTTTTTCATATAAAAATTTCAATTTTTTTAGGTTTTGGGTGGATTTTTCAATTTTTTTGGGTGGTCACGAATTAAAGTCCTTTTCGCTCTATGACGCTTAGTTTAGGAGATATGGGCAAAAGAAGTTTTTCATATAAAAATTTCAATTTTTTTAGGTTTTGGGTGGATTTTTCAATTTTTTTTGGGGTGGTCGCGAATTAAAGTCCTTTTCGCTCTAGGACGCTTAGTTTAGGAGATATGGGCAAAAGAAGTTTTTCATATAAAAATTTCAATTTTTTTAGGTTTTGGGTGGATTTTTCAATTTTTTGGGGGTGGTCACGAATTAAAGTCCTTTTCGCTCTAGGACGCTTAGTTTAGGAGATATGGGCAAAAGAAGTTTTTCATATAAAAATTTAAATTTTTTTTAGGTTTTGGGTGGATTTTTCAATTTTTTGGGGGTGGTCACGAATTAAAGTCCCTTTCGCTCTAGGACGCTTAGTTTAGGAGATATGGGCAAAAGAAGTTTTTCATATAAAAATTTCAATTTTTTTTAGGTTTTGGGTGGATTTTCCAATTTTTTGGGGTGGTCACGAATTATCGTCCTTTTCGCTCTAGGACGCTTAGTTTAGGAGATATGGGCAAAAGAAGTTTTTCATATAAAAATTTAAATTTTTTTAGGTTTTGGGTGGATTTTTCAATTTTTTGGGGGTGGTCACGAATTAAAGTCCTTTTCGCTCTAGGACGCTTAGTTTAGGAGATATGGGCAAAAGAAGTTTTTCATATAAAAATTTCAATTTTTTTAGGTTTTGGGTGGATTTTTCAATTTTTTTGGGGTGGTCGCGAATTAAAGTCCTTTTCGCTCTAGGACGCTTAGTTTAGGAGATATGGGCAAAAGAAGTTTTTCATATAAAAATTTCAATTTTTTTAGGTTTTGGGTGGATTTTTCAATTTTTTGGGGTGGTCACGAATTAAAGTCCTTTTCGCTCTATGACGCTTAGTTTAGGAGATATGGGCAAAAGAAGTTTTTCATATAAAAATTTCAATTTTTTTAGGTTTTGGGTGGATTTTTCAATTTTTTTGGGGTGGTCGCGAATTAAAGTCCTTTTCGCTCTAGGACGCTTAGTTTAGGAGATATGGGCAAAAGAAGTTTTTCATATAAAAATTTCAATTTTTTTAGGTTTTGGGTGGATTTTTCAATTTTTCGGGGTGGTCACGAATTAAAGTCCTTTTCGCTCTAGGACGCTTAGTTTAGGAGATATGGGCAAAAGAAGTTTTTCATATAAAAATTTCAATTTTTTTAGGTTTTGGGTGGATTTTTAAAATTTTTGGGGTGGTCACGAATTAAAGTCCTTTTCGCTCTAGGACGCATATTTAAGGAGATATGGGCAAAATAAGTTTTTCATATAAAAATTTTAATTTTTTTAGGTTTTGGGTGGATTATTCAATTTTTTTGGGTGGTCACGAATTATCGTCCTTTTCGCTCTAGGACGCTTAGTTTAGGAGATATGGGCAAAAGAAGTTTTTCATATAAAAATTTCAATTTTTTTAGGTTTTGGGTGGATTTTTCAATTTTTTGGGGTGGTCACGAATTATCGTCCTTTTCGCTCTAGGACGCTTAGTTTAGGAGATATGGGCAAAAGAAGTTTTTCATATAAAAATTTCAATTTTTTTAGGTTTTGGGTGGATTTTTCAATTTTTTTGGGTGGTCACGAATTAAAGTCGTTTTCGCTCTAGGACGCATATTTAAGGAGATATGGGCAAAAGAAGTTTTTCATATAAAAATTTCAATTTTTTTAGGTTTTGGGTGGATTTTTCAATTTTTTGGGGTAGTCACGAATTAAAGTCCTTTTCGCTCTAGGACGCATATTTAAGGAGATATGGGCAAAAGAAGTTTTTCATATAAAAATTTAAATTTTTTAGGTTTTGGGTGGATTTTTCAATTTTTTTGGGTGGTCACGAATTAAAGTCCTTTTCGCTCTAGGACGCTTAGTTTAGTAGATATGGGCAAAAGAAGTTTTTCATATAAAAATTTCAATTTTTTTAGGTTTTGGGTGGATTTTTCAATTTTTTGGGGGTGGTCACGAATTAAAGTCCTTTTCGCTCTAGGACGCTTAGTTTAGGAGATATGGACAAAAGAAGTTTTTCATATAAAAATTTCAATTTTTTTAGGTTTTGGGTGGATTTTTCAATTTTTTGGGGTGGTCACGAATTATCGTCCTTTTCGCTCTAGGACGCTTAGTTTAGGAGATATGGGCAAAAGAAGTTTTTCATATAAAAATTTCAATTTTTTTAGGTTTTGGGTGGATTTTTCAATTTTTTGGGGGTGGTCACGAATTAAAGTCCTTTTCGCTCTAGGACGCTTAGTTTAGGAGATATGGGCAAAAGAAGTTTTTCATATAAAAATTTCAATTTTTTTAGGTTTGGGTGGATTTTTCAATTTTTTTTGGGTGGTCACGAATTAAAGTCCTTTTCGCTCTAGGACGCATATTTAAGGAGATATGGGCAAAAGAAGTTTTTCATATAAAAATTTCAATTTTTTTAGGTTTGGGTGGATTTTTCAATTTTTTTTGGGTGGTCACGAATTAAAGTCCTTTTCGCTCTAGGACGCTTAGTTTAGGAGATATGGGCAAAAGAAGTTTTTCATATAAAAATTTCAATTTTTTTAGGTTTTGGGTGGATTTTTCAATGTTTTGGGGGTGGTCACGAGGAGATATGGGCAAAAGAAGTTTTTCATATAAAAATTTCAATTTTTTTAGGTTTTGGGTGGATTTTTCAATTTTTTTGAGTGGTCACGAATTAAAGTCCTTTTCGCTCTAGGACGCTTAGTTTAGGAGATATGGGCAAAAGAAGTTTTTCATATAAAAATTTCAATTTTTTTAGGTTTTGGGTGGATTTTTCAATGTTTTGGGGGTGGTCACGAATTAAAGTCCTTTTCGCTCTAGGCCGCATATTTAAGGAGATATGGGCAAAAGAAGTTTTTCATATAAAAATTTAAATTTTTTTAGGTTTTGGGTGGATTTTTCAATTTTTTGGGGTAGTCACGAATTAAAGTCCTTTTCGCTCTAGGACGCATATTTAAGGAGATATGGGCAAAAGAAGTTTTTCATATAAAAATTTAAATTTTTTAGGTTTTGGGTGGATTTTTCAATTTTTTGGGGTAGTCACGAATTAAAGTCCTTTTCGCTCTAGGACGCATATTTAAGGAGATATGGGCAAAAGAAGTTTTTCATATAAAAATTTAAATTTTTTAGGTTTTGGGTGGATTTTTCAATTTTTTTGGGTGGTCACGAATTAAAGTCCTTTTCGCTCTAGGACGCTTAGTTTAGGAGATATGGGCAAAAGAAGTTTTTCATATAAAAATTTCAATTTTTTTAGGTTTTGGGTGGATTTTTCAATTTTTTGGGGTGGTCACGAATTATCGTCCTTTTCGCTCTAGGACGCTTAGTTTAGGAGATATGGGCAAAAGAAGTTTTTCATATAAAAATTTCAATTTTTTTAGGTTTTGGGTGGATTTTTCAATTTTTTTGGGGTGGTCGCGAATTAAAGTCTTTTCGCTCTAGGACGCTTAGTTTAGGAGATATGGGCAAAAGAAGTTTTTCATATAAAAATTTCAATTTTTTTAGGTTTTGGGTGGATTTTTCAATTTTTCGGGGTGGTCACGAATTATCGTCCTTTTCGCTCTAGGACGCTTAGTTTAGGAGATATGGGCAAAAGAAGTTTTTCATATAAAAATTTCAATTTTTTTAGGTTTTGGGTGGATTTTTCAATTTTTTGGGGTGGTCACGAATTAAAGTCCTTTTCGCTCTAGGACGCTTAGTTTAGGAGATATGGGCAAAAGAAGTTTTTCATATAAAAATTTAAATTTTTTAGGTTTTGGGTGGATTTTTCAATTTTTTTGGGTGGTCACGAATTAAAGTCGTTTTCGCTCTAGGACGCATATTTAAGGAGATATGGGCAAAAGAAGTTTTTCATATAAAAATTTCAATTTTTTTAGGTTTTGGGTGGATTTTTCAATTTTTTGGGGTAGTCACGAATTAAAGTCCTTTTCGCTCTAGGACGCATATTTAAGGAGATATGGGCAAAAGAAGTTTTTCATATAAAAATTTAAATTTTTTAGGTTTTGGGTGGATTTTTCAATTTTTTTGGGTGGTCACGAATTAAAGTCCTTTTCGCTCTAGGACGCTTAGTTTAGGAGATATGGGCAAAAGAAGTTTTTCATATAAAAATTTCAATTTTTTTAGGTTTTGGGTGGATTTTTCAATTTTTTGGGGGTGGTCACGAATTAAAGTCCTTTTCGCTCTAGGACGCTTAGTTTAGGAGATATGGGCAAAAGAAGTTTTTCATATAAAAATTTCAATTTTTTTAGGTTTTGGGTGGATTTTTCAATTTTTTGGGGGTGGTCACGAATTAAAGTCTTTTTCGCTCTAGGACGCTTAGTTTAGGAGATATGGGCAAAAGAAGTTTTTCATATAAAAATTTAAATTTTTTTAGGTTTTGGGTGGATTTTTCAATTTTTTGGGGGTGGTCACGAATTAAAGTCCTTTTCGCTCTAGGACGCTTAGTTTAGGAGATATGGGCAAAAGAAGTTTTTCATATAAAAATTTCAATTTTTTTAGGTTTTGGGTGGATTTTTCAATTTTTTGGGGGTGGTCACGAATTAAAGTCTTTTTCGCTCTAGGACGCTTAGTTTAGGAGATATGGGCAAAAGAAGTTTTTCATATAAAAATTTAAATTTTTTTAGGTTTTGGGTGGATTTTTCAATTTTTTGGGGGTGGTCACGAATTAAAGTCCTTTTCGCTTTAGGACGCTTAGTTTAGGAGATATGGGCAAAAGAAGTTTTTCATATAAAAATTTAAATTTTTTTAGGTTTTGGGTGGATTTTTCAATTTTTTTGGGGTGGTCGCGAATTAAAGTCCTTTTCGCTCTAGGACGCTTAGTTTAGGAGATATGGGCAAAAGAAGTTTTTCATATAAAAATTTCAATTTTTTTAGGTTTTGGGTGGATTTTTCAATTTTTTTGGGTGGTCACGAATTAAAGTCCTTTTCGCTCTATGACGCTTAGTTTAGGAGATATGGGCAAAAGAAGTTTTTCATATAAAAATTTCAATTTTTTTAGGTTTTGGGTGGATTTTTCAATTTTTTGGGGTGGTCGCGAATTAAAGTCCTTTTCGCTCTAGGACGCTTAGTTTAGGAGATATGGGCAAAAGAAGTTTTTCATATAAAAATTTCAATTTTTTTAGGTTTTGGGTGGATTTTTCAATTTTTTGGGGGTGGTCACGAATTAAAGTCCTTTTCGCTCTAGGACGCTTAGTTTAGGAGATATGGGCAAAAGAAGTTTTTCATATAAAAATTTAAATTTTTTTAGGTTTTGGGTGGATTTTTCAATTTTTTGGGGGTGGTCACGAATTAAAGTCCTTTTCGCTCTAGGACGCTTAGTTTAGGAGATATGGGCAAAAGAAGTTTTTCATATAAAAATTTCAATTTTTTTTAGGTTTTGGGTGGATTTTCCAATTTTTTGGGGTGGTCACGAATTATCGTCCTTTTCGCTCTAGGACGCTTAGTTTAGGAGATATGGGCAAAAGAAGTTTTTCATATAAAATTTAAATTTTTTTAGGTTTTGGGTGGATTTTTCAATTTTTTGGGGGTGGTCACGAATTAAAGTCCTTTTCGCTCTAGGACGCTTAGTTTAGGAGATATGGGCAAAAGAAGTTTTTCATATAAAAATTTCAATTTTTTTAGGTTTTGGGTGGATTTTTCAATTTTTTTGGGGTGGTCGCGAATTAAAGTCCTTTTCGCTCTAGGACGCTTAGTTTAGGAGATATGGGCAAAAGAAGTTTTTCATATAAAAATTTCAATTTTTTTAGGTTTTGGGTGGATTTTTCAATTTTTTTGGGTGGTCACGAATTAAAGTCCTTTTCGCTCTATGACGCTTAGTTTAGGAGATATGGGCAAAAGAAGTTTTTCATATAAAAATTTCAATTTTTTTAGGTTTTGGGTGGATTTTTCAATTTTTTGGGGTAGTCACGAATTAAAGTCCTTTTCGCTCTAGGACGCATATTTAAGGAGATATGGGCAAAAGAAGTTTTTCATATAAAAATTTCAATTTTTTTAGGTTTTGGGTGGATTTTTCAATTTTTTGGGGGTGGTCACGAATTAAAGTCCTTTTCGCTCTAGGACGCTTAGTTTAGGAGATATGGGCAAAAGAAGTTTTTCATATAAAAATTTCAATTTTTTTAGGTTTTGGGTGGATTTTTCAATTTTTTGGGGGTGGTCACGAATTAAAGTCTTTTTCGCTCTAGGACGCTTAGTTTAGGAGATATGGGCAAAAGAAGTTTTTCATATAAAAATTTCAATTTTTTTAGGTTTTGGGTGGATTTTTCAATTTTTTGGGGTGGTCACGAATTATCGTCCTTTTCGCTCTAGGACGCTTAGTTTAGGAGATATGGGCAAAAGAAGTTTTTCATATAAAAATTTCAATTTTTTTAGGTTTTGGGTGGATTTTTCAATTTTTTTGGGGTGGTCGCGAATTAAAGTCCTTTTCGCTCTAGAACGCTTAGTTTAGGAGATATGGGCAAAAGAAGTTTTTCATATAAAAATTTCAATTTTTTTAGGTTTTGGGTGGATTTTTCAATTTTTTTGGGTGGTCACGAATTAAAGTCCTTTTCGCTCTATGACGCTTAGTTTAGGAGATATGGGCAAAAGAAGTTTTTCATATAAAAATTTCAATTTTTTTAGGTTTTGGGTGGATTTTTCAATTTTTTTGGGTGGTCACGAATTAAAGTCGTTTTCGCTCTAGGACGCATATTTAAGGAGATATGGGCAAAAGAAGTTTTTCATATAAAAATTTCAATTTTTTTAGGTTTTGGGTGGATTTTTCAATTTTTTGGGGAAGTCACGAATTAAAGTCCTTTTCGCTCTAGGACGCATATTTAAGGAGATATGGGCAAAAGAAGTTTTTCATATAAAAATTTAAATTTTTTAGGTTTTGGGTGGATTTTTCAATTTTTTTGGGTGGTCACGAATTAAAGTCCTTTTCGCTCTAGAACGCTTAGTTTAGGAGATATGGGCAAAAGAAGTTTTTCATATAAAAATTTCAATTTTTTTAGGTTTTGGGTGGATTTTTCAATTTTTTGGGGGTGGTCACGAATTAAAGTCCTTTTCGCTCTAGGACGCATATTTAAGGAGATATGGGCAAAAGAAGTTTTTCATATAAAAATTTCAATTTTTTTAGGTTTTGGGTGGATTTTTCAATTTTTTGGGGGTGGTCACGAATTAAAGTCCTTTTCGCTCTAGGACGCTTAGTTTAGGAGATATGGGCAAAAGAAGTTTTTCATATAAAAATTTCAATTTTTTTAGGTTTTGGGTGGATTTTTCAATTTTTTTGGGGTGGTCACGAATTAAAGTCCTTTTCGCTCTAGGACGCTTAGTTTAGGAGATATGGGCAAAAGAAGTTTTTCATATAAAAATTTCAATTTTTTTAGGTTTTGGGTGGATTTTTCAATTTTTTTGGGGTGGTCGCGAATTAAAGTCCTTTTCGCTCTAGGACGCTTAGTTTAGGAGATATGGGCAAAAGAAGTTTTTCATATAAAAATTTCAATTTTTTTAGGTTTTGGGTGGATTTTTCAATTTTTTTGGGTGGTCACGAATTAAAGTCCTTTTCGCTCTATGACGCTTAGTTTAGGAGATATGGGCAAAAGAAGTTTTTCATATAAAAATTTCAATTTTTTTAGGTTTTGGGTGGATTTTTCAATATTTTTTGGGGTGGTCGCGAATTAAAGTCCTTTTCGCTCTAGGACGCTTAGTTTAGGAGATATGGGCAAAAGAAGTTTTTCATATAAAAATTTCAATTTTTTTAGGTTTTGGGTGGATTTTTCAATTTTTTGGGGGTGGTCACGAATTAAAGTCCTTTTCGCTCTAGGACGCTTAGTTTAGGAGATATGGGCAAAAGAAGTTTTTCATATAAAAATTTAAATTTTTTTTAGGTTTTGGGTGGATTTTTCAATTTTTTGGGGGTGGTCACGAATTAAAGTCCCTTTCGCTCTAGGACGCTTAGTTTAGGAGATATGGGCAAAAGAAGTTTTTCATATAAAAATTTCAATTTTTTTTAGGTTTTGGGTGGATTTTCCAATTTTTTGGGGTGGTCACGAATTATCGTCCTTTTCGCTCTAGGACGCTTAGTTTAGGAGATATGGGCAAAAGAAGTTTTTCATATAAAAATTTAAATTTTTTTAGGTTTTGGGTGGATTTTTCAATTTTTTGGGGGTGGTCACGAATTAAAGTCCTTTTCGCTCTAGGACGCTTAGTTTAGGAGATATGGGCAAAAGAAGTTTTTCATATAAAAATTTCAATTTTTTTAGGTTTTGGGTGGATTTTTCAATTTTTTTGGGGTGGTCGCGAATTAAAGTCCTTTTCGCTCTAGGACGCTTAGTTTAGGAGATATGGGCAAAAGAAGTTTTTCATATAAAAATTTCAATTTTTTTAGGTTTTGGGTGGATTTTTCAATTTTTTGGGGTGGTCACGAATTAAAGTCCTTTTCGCTCTATGACGCTTAGTTTAGGAGATATGGGCAAAAGAAGTTTTTCATATAAAAATTTCAATTTTTTTAGGTTTTGGGTGGATTTTTCAATTTTTTTGGGGTGGTCGCGAATTAAAGTCCTTTTCGCTCTAGGACGCTTAGTTTAGGAGATATGGGCAAAAGAAGTTTTTCATATAAAAATTTCAATTT
The DNA here is from genome assembly GCF_050003625.1 of Haematobia irritans. NCBI lineage: Eukaryota > Metazoa > Arthropoda > Insecta > Diptera > Muscidae > Haematobia > Haematobia irritans. Next base: position 211,795,992 of record NC_134397.1, on the reverse strand, counting down.
TTTTAGGTTTTGGGTGGATTTTTCAATTTTTCGGGGTGGTCACGAATTAAAGTCCTTTTCGCTCTAGGACGCTTAGTTTAGGAGATATGGGCAAAAGAAGTTTTTCATATAAAAATTTAAATTTTTTTAGGTTTTGGGTGGATTTTTAAAATTTTTGGGGTGGTCACGAATTAAAGTCCTTTTCGCTCTAGGACGCATATTTAAGGAGATATGGGCAAAATAAGTTTTTCATATAAAAATTTTAATTTTTTTAGGTTTTGGGTGGATTATTCAATTTTTTTGGGTGGTCACGAATTATCGTCCTTTTCGCTCTAGGACGCTTAGTTTAGGAGATATGGGCAAAAGAAGTTTTTCATATAAAAATTTCAATTTTTTTAGGTTTTGGGTGGATTTTTCAATTTTTTGGGGTGGTCACGAATTATCGTCCTTTTCGCTCTAGGACGCTTAGTTTAGGAGATATGGGCAAAAGAAGTTTTTCATATAAAAATTTCAATTTTTTTAGGTTTTGGGTGGATTTTTCAATTTTTTTGGGTGGTCACGAATTAAAGTCGTTTTCGCTCTAGGACGCATATTTAAGGAGATATGGGCAAAAGAAGTTTTTCATATAAAAATTTCAATTTTTTTAGGTTTTGGGTGGATTTTTCAATTTTTTGGGGTAGTCACGAATTAAAGTCCTTTTCGCTCTAGGACGCATATTTAAGGAGATATGGGCAAAAGAAGTTTTTCATATAAAAATTTAAATTTTTTAGGTTTTGGGTGGATTTTTCAATTTTTTTGGGTGGTCACGAATTAAAGTCCTTTTCGCTCTAGGACGCTTAGTTTAGTAGATATGGGCAAAAGAAGTTTTTCATATAAAAATTTCAATTTTTTTAGGTTTTGGGTGGATTTTTCAATTTTTTGGGGGTGGTCACGAATTAAAGTCCTTTTCGCTCTAGGACGCTTAGTTTAGGAGATATGGACAAAAGAAGTTTTTCATATAAAAATTTCAATTTTTTTAGGTTTTGGGTGGATTTTTCAATTTTTTGGGGTGGTCACGAATTATCGTCCTTTTCGCTCTAGGACGCTTAGTTTAGGAGATATGGGCAAAAGAAGTTTTTCATATAAAAATTTCAATTTTTTTAGGTTTTGGGTGGATTTTTCAATTTTTTGGGGGTGGTCACGAATTAAAGTCCTTTTCGCTCTAGGACGCTTAGTTTAGGAGATATGGGCAAAAGAAGTTTTTCATATAAAAATTTCAATTTTTTTAGGTTTGGGTGGATTTTTCAATTTTTTTTGGGTGGTCACGAATTAAAGTCCTTTTCGCTCTAGGACGCATATTTAAGGAGATATGGGCAAAAGAAGTTTTTCATATAAAAATTTCAATTTTTTTAGGTTTGGGTGGATTTTTCAATTTTTTTTGGGTGGTCACGAATTAAAGTCCTTTTCGCTCTAGGACGCTTAGTTTAGGAGATATGGGCAAAAGAAGTTTTTCATATAAAAATTTCAATTTTTTTAGGTTTTGGGTGGATTTTTCAATGTTTTGGGGGTGGTCACGAGGAGATATGGGCAAAAGAAGTTTTTCATATAAAAATTTCAATTTTTTTTAGGTTTTGGGTGGATTTTTCAATTTTTTTGAGTGGTCACGAATTAAAGTCCTTTTCGCTCTAGGACGCTTAGTTTAGGAGATATGGGCAAAAGAAGTTTTTCATATAAAAATTTCAATTTTTTTAGGTTTTGGGTGGATTTTTCAATGTTTTGGGGGTGGTCACGAATTAAAGTCCTTTTCGCTCTAGGCCGCATATTTAAGGAGATATGGGCAAAAGAAGTTTTTCATATAAAAATTTAAATTTTTTTAGGTTTTGGGTGGATTTTTCAATTTTTTGGGGTAGTCACGAATTAAAGTCCTTTTCGCTCTAGGACGCATATTTAAGGAGATATGGGCAAAAGAAGTTTTTCATATAAAAATTTAAATTTTTTAGGTTTTGGGTGGATTTTTCAATTTTTTGGGGTAGTCACGAATTAAAGTCCTTTTCGCTCTAGGACGCATATTTAAGGAGATATGGGCAAAAGAAGTTTTTCATATAAAAATTTAAATTTTTTAGGTTTTGGGTGGATTTTTCAATTTTTTTGGGTGGTCACGAATTAAAGTCCTTTTCGCTCTAGGACGCTTAGTTTAGGAGATATGGGCAAAAGAAGTTTTTCATATAAAAATTTCAATTTTTTTAGGTTTTGGGTGGATTTTTCAATTTTTTGGGGTGGTCACGAATTATCGTCCTTTTCGCTCTAGGACGCTTAGTTTAGGAGATATGGGCAAAAGAAGTTTTTCATATAAAAATTTCAATTTTTTTAGGTTTTGGGTGGATTTTTCAATTTTTTTGGGTGGTCACGAATTAAAGTCGTTTTCGCTCTAGGACGCATATTTAAGGAGATATGGGCAAAAGAAGTTTTTCATATAAAAATTTCAATTTTTTTAGGTTTTGGGTGGATTTTTCAATTTTTTGGGGTAGTCACGAATTAAAGTCCTTTTCGCTCTAGGACGCATATTTAAGGAGATATGGGCAAAAGAAGTTTTTCATATAAAAATTTAAATTTTTTAGGTTTTGGGTGGATTTTTCAATTTTTTTGGGTGGTCACGAATTAAAGTCCTTTTCGCTCTAGGACGCTTAGTTTAGTAGATATGGGCAAAAGAAGTTTTTCATATAAAAATTTCAATTTTTTTAGGTTTTGGGTGGATTTTTCAATTTTTTGGGGGTGGTCACGAATTAAAGTCCTTTTCGCTCTAGGACGCTTAGTTTAGGAGATATGGACAAAAGAAGTTTTTCATATAAAAATTTCAATTTTTTTAGGTTTTGGGTGGATTTTTCAATTTTTTGGGGTGGTCACGAATTATCGTCCTTTTCGCTCTAGGACGCTTAGTTTAGGAGATATGGGCAAAAGAAGTTTTTCATATAAAAATTTCAATTTTTTTAGGTTTTGGGTGGATTTTTCAATTTTTTGGGGGTGGTCACGAATTAAAGTCCTTTTCGCTCTAGGACGCTTAGTTTAGGAGATATGGGCAAAAGAAGTTTTTCATATAAAAATTTCAATTTTTTTAGGTTTGGGTGGATTTTTCAATTTTTTTTGGGTGGTCACGAATTAAAGTCCTTTTCGCTCTAGGACGCATATTTAAGGAGATATGGGCAAAAGAAGTTTTTCATATAAAAATTTCAATTTTTTTAGGTTTGGGTGGATTTTTCAATTTTTTTGGGTGGTCACGAATTAAAGTCCTTTTCGCTCTAGGACGCTTAGTTTAGGAGATATGGGCAAAAGAAGTTTTTCATATAAAAATTTCAATTTTTTTAGGTTTTGGGTGGATTTTTCAATTTTTTTGAAAGGTCACGAATTAAAGTCCTTTTCGCTCTAGGACGCTTAGTTTAGGAGATATGGGCAAAAGAAGTTTTTCATATAAAAATTTCAATTTTTTTAGGTTTTGGGTGGATTTTTCAATGTTTTGGGGGTGGTCACGAATTAAAGTCCTTTTCGCTCTAGGCCGCATATTTAAGGAGATATGGGCAAAAGAAGTTTTTCATATAAAAATTTAAATTTTTTTAGGTTTTGGGTGGATTTTTCAATTTTTTGGGGGTGGTCACGAATTAAAGTCCTTTTCGCTCTAGGACGCTTAGTTTAGGAGATATGGGCAAAAGAAGTTTTTCATATAAAAATTTCAATTTTTTTAGGTTTTGGGTGGATTTTTCAATGTTTTGGGGGTGGTCACGAATTAAAGTCCTTTTCGCTCTAGGCCGCATATTTAAGGAGATATGGGCAAAAGAAGTTTTTCATATAAAAATTTCAATTTTTTTAGGTTTTGGGTGGATTTTTCAATTTTTTGGGGTGGTCAGGAATTAAAGTCCTTTTCGCTCTAGGACGCATATTTAAGGAGATATGGGCAAAAGAAGTTTTTCATATAAAAATTTCAATTTTTTTAGGTTTTGGGTGGATTTTTCAATTTTTTGGGGTAGTCACGAATTAAAGTCCTTTTCGCTCTAGGACGCATATTTAAGGAGATATGGGCAAAAGAAGTTTTTCATATAAAAATTTCAATTTTTTTAGGTTTTGGGTGGATTTTTCAATTTTTTGGGGTAGTCACGAATTAAAGTCCTTTTCGCTCTAGGACGCATATTTAAGGAGATATGGGCAAAAGAAGTTTTTCATATAAAAATTTCAATTTTTTTAGGTTTTGGGTGGATTTTTCAATTTTTTGGGGGTGGTCACGAATTAAAGTCCTTTTCGCTCTAGGACGCTTAGTTTAGGAGATATGGGCAAAAGAAGTTTTTCATATAAAAATTTCAATTTTTTAGGTTTTGGGTGGATTTTTCAATTTTTGGGGGTGGTCACGAATTAAAGTCTTTTTCGCTCTAGGACGCTTAGTTTAGGAGATATGGGCAAAAGAAGTTTTTCATATAAAAATTTCAATTTTTTTAGGTTTTGGGTGGATTTTTCAATTTTTTTGGGTGGTCACGAATTAAAGTCCTTTTCGCTCTATGACGCTTAGTTTAGGAGATATGGGCAAAAGAAGTTTTTCATATAAAAATTTCAATTTTTTTAGGTTTTGGGTGGATTTTTCAATTTTTTTGGGTGGTCACGAATTAAAGTCCTTTTCGCTCTAGGACGCTTAGTTTAGGAGATATGGGCAAAAGAAGTTTTTCATATAAAAATTTCAATTTTTTTAGGTTTTGGGTGGATTTTTCAATTTTTTGGGGGTGGTCACGAATTAAAGTCCTTTTCGCTCTAGGACGCTTAGTTTAGGAGATATGGACAAAAGAAGTTTTTCATATAAAAATTTCAATTTTTTTAGGTTTTGGGTGGATTTTTCAATTTTTTGGGGTGGTCACGAATTATCGTCCTTTTCGCTCTAGGACGCTTAGTTTAGGAGATATGGGCAAAAGAAGTTTTTCATATAAAAATTTCAATTTTTTTAGGTTTTGGGTGGATTTTTCAATTTTTTGGGGGTGGTCACGAATTAAAGTCCTTTTCGCTCTAGGACGCTTAGTTTAGGAGATATGGGCAAAAGAAGTTTTTCATATAAAAATTTCAATTTTTTTAGGTTTGGGTGGATTTTTCAATTTTTTTTGGGTGGTCACGAATTAAAGTCCTTTTCGCTCTAGGACGCATATTTAAGGAGATATGGGCAAAAGAAGTTTTTCATATAAAAATTTCAATTTTTTTAGGTTTGGGTGGATTTTTCAATTTTTTTTGGGTGGTCACGAATTAAAGTCCTTTTCGCTCTAGGACGCTTAGTTTAGGAGATATGGGCAAAAGAAGTTTTTCATATAAAAATTTAAATTTTTTTAGGTTTTGGGTGGATTTTTCAATTTTTTTGGGGTGGTCGCGAATTAAAGTCCTTTTCGCTCTAGGACGCTTAGTTTAGGAGATATGGGCAAAAGAAGTTTTTCATATAAAAATTTCAATTTTTTTAGGTTTTGGGTGGATTTTTCAATTTTTTTGGGTGGTCACGAATTAAAGTCCTTTTCGCTCTATGACGCTTAGTTTAGGAGATATGGGCAAAAGAAGTTTTTCATATAAAAATTTCAATTTTTTTAGGTTTTGGGTGGATTTTTCAATTTTTTTGGGGTGGTCGCGAATGAAAGTCCTTTTCGCTCTAGGACGCTTAGTTTAGGAGATATGGGCAAAAGAAGTTTTTCATATAAAAATTTCAATTTTTTTAGGTTTTGGGTGGATTTTTCAATTTTTTAGGGGTGGTCACGAATTAAAGTCCTTTTCGCTCTAGGACGCTTAGTTTAGGAGATATGGGCAAAAGAAGTTTTTCATATAAAAATTTAAATTTTTTTAGGTTTTGGGTGGATTTTTAAATTTTTTGGGGGTGGTCACGAATTAAAGTCCTTTTCGCTCTAGGACGCTTAGTTTAGGAGATATGGGCAAAAGAAGTTTTTCATATAAAAATTTCAATTTTTTTTAGGTTTTGGGTGGATTTTCCAATTTTTTGGGGTGGTCACGAATTATCGTCCTTTTCGCTCTAGGACGCTTAGTTTAGGAGATATGGGCAAAAGAAGTTTTTCATATAAAAATTTAAATTTTTTTAGGTTTTGGGTGGATTTTTCAATTTTTTTGGGGTGGTCGCGAATTAAAGTCCTTTTCGCTCTAGGACGCTTAGTTTAGGAGATATGGGCAAAAGAAGTTTTTCATATAAAAATTTCAATTTTTTTAGGTTTTGGGTGGATTTTTCAATTTTTTTGGGTGGTCACGAATTAAAGTCCTCTTCGCTCTATGACGCTTAGTTTAGGAGATATGGGCAAAAGAAGTTTTTCATATAAAAATTTAAATTTTTTTAGGTTTTGGGTGGATTTTTCAATTTTTTGGGGTAGTCACGAATTAAAGTCCTTTTCGCTCTAGGACGCATATTTAAGGAGATATGGGCAAAAGAAGTTTTTCATATAAAAATTTCAATTTTTTTAGGTTTTGGGTGGATTTTTCAATTTTTTGGGGGTGGTCACGAATTAAAGTCCTTTTCGCTCTAGGACGCTTAGTTTAGGAGATATGGGCAAAAGAAGTTTTTCATATAAAAATTTCAATTTTTTTTAGGTTTTGGGTGGATTTTTCAATTTTTTGGGGGTGGTCACGAATTAAAGTCTTTTTCGCTCTAGGACGCTTAGTTTAGGAGATATGGGCAAAAGAAGTTTTTCATATAAAAATTTCAATTTTTTAGGTTTTGGGTGGATTTTTCAATTTTTTGGGGTGGTCACGAATTATCGTCCTTTTCGCTCTAGGACGCTTAGTTTAGGAGATATGGGCAAAAGAAGTTTTTCATATAAAAATTTCAATTTTTTTAGGTTTTGGGTGGATTTTTCAATTTTTTTGGGGTGGTCGCGAATTAAAGTCCTTTTCGCTCTAGGACGTTTAGTTTAGGAGATATGGGCAAAAGAAGTTTTTCATATAAAAATTTCAATTTTTTTAGGTTTTGGGTGGATTTTTCAATTTTTTTGGGTGGTCACGAATTAAAGTCCTTTTCGCTCTATGACGCTTAGTTTAGGAGATATGGGCAAAAGAAGCTTTTCATATAAAAATTTCAATTTTTTTAGGTTTTGGGTGGATTTTTCGATTTTTCGGGGTGGTCGCGAATTAAAGTCCTTTTCGCTCTAGGACGCTTAGTTTAGGAGATATGGGCAAAAAAGTTTTTCATATAAAAATTTCAATTTTTTTAGGTTTTGGGTGGATTTTTCAATTTTTTGGGGGTGGTCACGAATTAAAGTCCTTTTCGCTCTAGGACGCTTAGTTTAGGAGATATGGGCAAAAGAAGTTTTTCATATAAAAATTTCAATTTTTTTAGGTTTTGGGTGGATTTTTCAATTTTTTGGGGGTGGTCACGAATTAAAGTCCTTTTCGCTCTAGGACGCTTAGTTTAGGAGATATGGGCAAAAGAAGTTTTTCATATAAAAATTTCAATTTTTTTAGGTTTTGGGTGGATTTTTCAATTTTTTTGGGGTGGTCGCGAATTAAAGTCCTTTTCGCTCTAGGACGCTTAGTTTAGGAGATATGGGCAAAAGAAGTTTTTCATATAAAAATTTCAATTTTTTTAGGTTTTGGGTGGATTTTTCAATTTTTTTGGGTGGTCACGAATTAAAGTCCTTTTCGCTCTATGACGCTTAGTTTAGGAGATATGGGCAAAAGAAGTTTTTCATATAAAAATTTCAATTTTTTTAGGTTTTGGGTGGATTTTTCAATTTTTTTGGGGTGGTCGCGAATTAAAGTCCTTTTCGCTCTAGGACGCTTAGTTTAGGAGATATGGGCAAAAGAAGTTTTTCATATAAAAATTTCAATTTTTTTAGGTTTTGGGTGGATTTTTCAATTTTTCGGGGTGGTCACGAATTAAAGTCCTTTTCGCTCTAGGACGCTTAGTTTAGGAGATATGGGCAAAAGAAGTTTTTCATATAAAAATTTCAATTTTTTTAGGTTTTGGGTGGATTTTTAAAATTTTTGGGGTGGTCACGAATTAAAGTCCTTTTCGCTCTAGGACGCATATTTAAGGAGATATGGGCAAAATAAGTTTTTCATATAAAAATTTTAATTTTTTTTAGGTTTTGGGTGGATTATTCAATTTTTTTGGGTGGTCACGAATTATCGTCCTTTTCGCTCTAGGACGCTTAGTTTAGGAGATATGGGCAAAAGAAGTTTTTCATATAAAAATTTCAATTTTTTTAGGTTTTGGGTGGATTTTTCAATTTTTTGGGGTGGTCACGAATTATCGTCCTTTTCGCTCTAGGACGCTTAGTTTAGGAGATATGGGCAAAAGAAGTTTTTCATATAAAAATTTCAATTTTTTTAGGTTTTGGGTGGATTTTTCAATTTTTTTGGGTGGTCACGAATTAAAGTCGTTTTCGCTCTAGGACGCATATTTAAGGAGATATGGGCAAAAGAAGTTTTTCATATAAAAATTTCAATTTTTTTAGGTTTTGGGTGGATTTTTCAATTTTTTGGGGTAGTCACGAATTAAAGTCCTTTTCGCTCTAGGACGCATATTTAAGGAGATATGGGCAAAAGAAGTTTTTCATATAAAAATTTAAATTTTTTTAGGTTTTGGGTGGATTTTTCAATTTTTTTGGGTGGTCACGAATTAAAGTCCTTTTCGCTCTAGGACGCTTAGTTTAGGAGATATGGGCAAAAGAAGTTTTTCATATAAAAATTTCAATTTTTTTAGGTTTTGGGTGGATTTTTCAATTTTTTGGGGGTGGTCACGAATTAAAGTCCTTTTCGCTCTAGGACGCTTAGTTTAGGAGATATGGACAAAAGAAGTTTTTCATATAAAAATTTCAATTTTTTTAGGTTTTGGGTGGATTTTTCAATTTTTTGGGGTGGTCACGAATTATCGTCCTTTTCGCTCTAGGACGCTTAGTTTAGGAGATATGGGCAAAAGAAGTTTTTCATATAAAAATTTCAATTTTTTTAGGTTTTGGGTGGATTTTTCAATTTTTTGGGGGTGGTCACGAATTAAAGTCCTTTTCGCTCTAGGACGCTTAGTTTAGGAGATATGGGCAAAAGAAGTTTTTCATATAAAAATTTCAATTTTTTTAGGTTTGGGTGGATTTTTCAATTTTTTTTGGGTGGTCACGAATTAAAGTCCTTTTCGCTCTAGGACGCATATTTAAGGAGATATGGGCAAACGAAGTTTTTCATATAAAAATTTCAATTTTTTTAGGTTTGGGTGGATTTTTAAATTTTTTTTGGGTGGTCACGAATTAAAGTCCTTTTCGCTCTAGGACGCTTAGTTTAGGAGATATGGGCAAAAGAAGTTTTTCATATAAAAATTTCAATTTTTTTAGGTTTTGGGTGGATTTTTCAATGTTTTGGGGGTGGTCACGAGGAGATATGGGCAAAAGAAGTTTTTCATATAAAAATTTCAATTTTTTTAGGTTTTGGGTGGATTTTTCAATTTTTTTGAGTGGTCACGAATTAAAGTCCTTTTCGCTCTAGGACGCTTAGTTTAGGAGATATGGGCAAAAGAAGTTTTTCATATAAAAATTTAAATTTTTTTAGGTTTTGGGTGGATTTTTCAATGTTTTGGGGGTGGTCACGAATTAAAGTCCTTTTCGCTCTAGGCCGCATATTTAAGGAGATATGGGCAAAAGAAGTTTTTCATATAAAAATTTCAATTTTTTTAGGTTTTGGGTGGATTTTTCAATTTTTTGGGGGTGGTCACGAATTAAAGTCCTTTTCGCTCTAGGACGCTTAGTTTAGGAGATATGGGCAACAGAAGTTTTTCATATAAAAATTTCAATTTTTTTAGGTTTTGGGTGGATTTTTCAATTTTTTGGGGTGGTCACGAATTAAAGTCCTTTTCGCTCTAGGACGCTTAGTTTAGGAGATATGGGCAAAAGAAGTTTTTCATATAAAAATTTCAATTTTTTTAGGTTTTGGGTGGATTTTTCAATTTTTTGGGGTGGTCACGAATTATCGTCCTTTTCGCTCTAGGACGCTTAGTTTAGGAGATATGGGCAAAAGAAGTTTTTCATATAAAAATTTCAATTTTTTTAGGTTTTGGGTGGATTTTTCAATTTTTTGGGGGTGGTCACGAATTAAAGTCCTTTTCGCTCTAGGACGCTTAGTTTAGGAGATATGGGCAAAAGAAGTTTTTCATATAAAAATTTCAATTTTTTTAGGTTTTGGGTGGATTTTTCAATTTTTTGGGGTGGTCACGAATTAAAGTCCTTTTCGCTCTAGGACGCATATTTAAGGAGATATGGGCAAAAGAAGTTTTTCATATAAAAATTTCAATTTTTTTAGGTTTTGGGTGGATTTTTCAATTTTTTGGGTAGTCACGAATTAAAGTCCTTTTCGCTCTAGGACGCATATTTAAGGAGATATGGGCAAAAGAAGTTTTTCATATAAAAATTTCAATTTTTTTAGGTTTTGGGTGGATTTTTCAATTTTTTGGGGGTGGTCACGAATTAAAGTCCTTTTCGCTCTAGGACGCTTAGTTTAGGAGATATGGGCAAAAGAAGTTTTTCATATAAAAATTTCAATTTTTTTAGGTTTTGGGTGGATTTTTCAATTTTTTGGGGGTGGTCACGAATTAAAGTCTTTTTCGCTCTAGGACGCTTAGTTTAGGAGATATGGACAAAAGAAGTTTTTCATATAAAAATTTCAATTTTTTTAGGTTTTGGGTGGATTTTTCAATTTTTTGGGGTGGTCACGAATTATCGTCCTTTTCGCTCTAGGACGCTTAGTTTAGGAGATATGGGCAAAAGAAGTTTTTCATATAAAAATTTCAATTTTTTTAGGTTTTGGGTGGATTTTTCAATTTTTTGGGGGTGGTCACGAATTAAAGTCCTTTTCGCTCTAGGGCGCTTAGTTTAGGAGATATGGGCAAAAGAAGTTTTTCATATAAAAATTTCAATTTTTTTAGGTTTGGGTGGATTTTTCAATTTTTTTTGGGTGGTCACGAATTAAAGTCCTTTTCGCTCTAGGACGCATATTTAAGGAGATATGGGCAAAAGAAGTTTTTCATATAAAAATTTCAATTTTTTTAGGTTTGGGTGGATTTTTAAATTTTTTTTGGGTGGTCACGAATTAAAGTCCTTTTCGCTCTAGGACGCTTAGTTTAGGAGATATGGGCAAAAGAAGTTTTTCATATAAAAATTTCAATTTTTTTAGGTTTTGGGTGGATTTTTCAATGTTTTAGGGGTGGTCACGAGGAGATATGGGCAAAAGAAGTTTTTCATATAAAAATTTCAATTTTTTTAGGTTTTGGGTGGATTTTTCAATTTTTTTGAGTGGTCACGAATTAAAGTCCTTTTCGCTCTAGGACGCTTAGTTTAGGAGATATGGGCAAAAGAAGTTTTTCATATAAAAATTTAAATTTTTTTAGGTTTTGGGTGGATTTTTCAATGTTTTGGGGGTGGTCACGAATTAAAGTCCTTTTCGCTCTAGGCCGCATATTTAAGGAGATATGGGCAAAAGAAGTTTTTCATATAAAAATTTCAATTTTTTTAGGTTTTGGGTGGATTTTTCAATTTTTTGGGGGTGGTCACGAATTAAAGTCCTTTTCGCTCTAGGACGCTTAGTTTAGGAGATATGGGCAACAGAAGTTTTTCATATAAAAATTTCAATTTTTTTAGGTTTTGGGTGGATTTTTCAATTTTTTGGGGTGGTCACGAATTAAAGTCCTTTTCGCTCTAGGACGCTTAGTTTAGGAGATATGGGCAAAAGAAGTTTTTCATATAAAAATTTCAATTTTTTTAGGTTTTGGGTGGATTTTTCAATTTTTTGGGGTGGTCACGAATTATCGTCCTTTTCGCTCTAGGACGCTTAGTTTAGGAGATATGGGCAAAAGAAGTTTTTCATATAAAAATTTCAATTTTTTTAGGTTTTGGGTGGATTTTTCAATTTTTTTTGGGTGGTCACGAATTAAAGTCCTTTTCGCTCTAGGACGCTTAGTTTAGGAGATATGGGCAAAAGAAGTTTTTCATATAAAAATTTCAATTTTTTTAGGTTTTGGGTGGATTTTTCAATGTTTTGGGGGTGGTCACGAATTAAAGTCCTTTTCGCTCTAGTCCGCATATTTAAGGAGATATGGGCAAAAGAAGTTTTTCATATAAAAATTTCAATTTTTTTAGGTTTTGGGTGGATTTTTCAATTTTTTTTGGGTGGTCACGAATTAAAGTCCTTTTCGCTCTAGGACGCTTAGTTTAGGAGATATGGGCAAAAGAAGTTTTTCATATAAAAATTTCAATTTTTTTAGGTTTTGGGTGGATTTTTCAATTTTTTGGGGGTGGTCACGAATTAAAGTCCTTTTCGCTCTAGGACGCTTAGTTTAGGAGATATGGGCAAAAGAAGTTTTTCATATAAAAATTTCAATTTTTTTAGGTTTTGGGTGGATTTTTCAATTTTTTGGGGGTGGTCACGAATTAAAGTCTTTTTCGCTCTAGGACGCTTAGTTTAGGAGATATGGGCAAAAGAAGTTTTTCATATAAAAATTTCATTTTTTTTAGGTTTTGGGTGGATTTTTCAATTTTTTGGGGTGGTCACGAATTATCGTCCTTTTCGCTCTAGGACGCTTAGTTTAGGAGATATGGGCAAAAGAAGTTTTTCATATAAAAATTTCAATTTTTTTAGGTTTTGGGTGGATTTTTCAATTTTTTTGGGGTGGTCGCGAATTAAAGTCCTTTTCGCTCTAGGACGCTTAGTTTAGGAGATATGGGCAAAAGAAGTTTTTCATATAAAAATTTCAATTTTTTTAGGTTTTGGGTGGATTTTTCAATTTTTTTGGGTTGTCACGAATTAAAGTCCTTTTCGCTCTATGACGCTTAGTTTAGGAGATATGGGCAAAAGAAGTTTTTCATATAAAAATTTCAATTTTTTTAGGTTTTGGGTGGATTTTTCAATTTTTTTGGGTGGTCACGAATTAAAGTCCTTTTCGCTCTAGGACGCTTAGTTTAGGAGATATGGGCAAAAGAAGTTTTTCATATAAAAATTTCAATTTTTTTAGGTTTTGGGTGGATTTTTCAATTTTTTGGGGGTGGTCACGAATTAAAGTCCTTTTCGCTCTAGGACGCTTAGTTTAGGAGATATGGGCAAAAGAAGTTTTTCATATAAAAATTTCAATTTTTTTAGGTTTGGGTGGATTTTTCAATTTTTTTTGGGTGGTCACGAATTAAAGTCCTTTTCGCTCTAGGACGCTTAGTTTAGGAGATATGGGCAAAAGAAGTTTTTCATATAAAAATTTCAATTTTTTTAGGTTTTGGGTGGATTTTTCAATTTTTTTGGGTGGTCACGAATTAAAGTCCTTTTCGCTCTAGGCCGCATATTTAAGGAGATATGGGCAAAAGAAGTTTTTCATATAAAAATTTAAATTTTTTAGGTTTTGGGTGGATTTTTCAATTTTTTGGGGGTGGTCACGAATTAAAGTCCTTTTCGCTCTAGGACGCTTAGTTTAGGAGATATGGGCAAAAGAAGTTTTTCATATAAAAATTTCAATTTTTTTAGGTTTGGGTGGATTTTTCAATTTTTTGGGGGTGGTCACGAATTAAAGTCCTTTTCGCTCTAGGACGCTTAGTTTAGGAGATATGGACAAAAGAAGTTTTTCATATAAAAATTTCAATTTTTTTAGGTTTTGGGTGGATTTTTCAATTTTTTGGGGTGGTCACGAATTATCGTCCTTTTCGCTCTAGGACGCTTAGTTTAGGAGATATGGGCAAAAGAAGTTTTTCATATAAAAATTTCAATTTTTTTAGGTTTTGGGTGGATTTTTCAATTTTTTGGGGGTGGTCACGAATTAAAGTCCTTTTCGCTCTAGGACGCTTAGTTTAGGAGATATGGGCAAAAGAAGTTTTTCATATAAAAATTTCAATTTTTGTAGGTTTGGGTGGATTTTTCAATTTTTTTTGGGTGGTCACGAATTAAAGTCCTTTTCGCTCTAGGACGCATATTTAAGGAGATATGGGCAAAAGAAGTTTTTCATATAAAAATTTCAATTTTTTTAGGTTTGGGTGGATTTTTCAATTTTTTTGGGTGGTCACGAATTAAAGTCCTTTTCGCTCTAGGACGCTTAGTTTAGGAGATATGGGCAAAAGAAGTTTTTCATATAAAAATTTCAATTTTTTTAGGTTTTGGGTGGATTTTTCAATGTTTTGGGGGTGGTCACGAGGAGATATGGGCAAAAGAAGTTTTTCATATAAAAATTTCAATTTTTTTAGGTTTTGGGTGGATTTTTCAATTTTTTGGGGGTGGTCACGAATTAAAGTCCTTTTCGCTCTAGGACGCTTAGTTTAGGAGATATGGGCAAAAGAAGTTTTTCATATAAAAATTTCAATTTTTTTAGGTTTTGGGTGGATTTTTCAATGTTTTGGGGGTGGTCACGAATTAAAGTCCTTTTCGCTCTAGGCCGCATATTTAAGGAGATATGGGCAAAAGAAGTTTTTCATATAAAAATTTAAATTTTTTAGGTTTTGGGTGGATTTTTCAATTTTTTGGGGGTGGTCACGAATTAAAGTCCTTTTCGCTCTAGGACGCTTAGTTTAGGAGATATGGGCAAAAGAAGTTTTTCATATAAAAATTTCAATTTTTTTAGGTTTTGGGTGGATTTTTCAATTTTTTGGGGTGGTCACGAATTATCGTCCTTTTCGCTCTAGGACGCTTAGTTTAGGAGATATGGGCAAAAGAAGTTTTTCATATAAAAATTTCAATTTTTTTTAGGTTTTGGGTGGATTTTTCAATTTTTTGGGGGTGGTCACGAATTAAAGTCCTTTTCGCTCTAGGACGCTTAGTTTAGGAGATATGGGCAAAAGAAGTTTTTCATATAAAAATTTCAATTTTTTTAGGTTTTGGGTGGATTTTTCAATTTTTTGGGGTGGTCACGAATTAAAGTCCTTTTCGCTCTAGGACGCATATTTAAGGAGATATGGGCAAAAGAAGTTTTTCATATAAAAATTTAAATTTTTTTAGGTTTTGGGTGGATTTTTCAATTTTTTGGGGTGGTCACGAATTAAAGTCCTTTTCGCTCTAGGACGCATATTTAAGGAGATATGGGCAAAAGAAGTTTTTCATATAAAAATTTCAATTTTTTTAGGTTTTGGGTGGTCACGTGGGGGTGGTCACGAATTAAAGTCCTTTTCGCTCTAGGACGCTTAGTTTAGGAGATATGGGCAAAAGAAGTTTTTCATATAAAAATTTCAATTTTTTTAGGTTTTGGGTGGATTTTTCAATTTTTTGGGGGTGGTCACGAATTAAAGTCTTTTTCGCTCTAGGACGCTTAGTTTAGGAGATATGGGCAAAAGAAGTTTTTCATATAAAAATTTCAATTTTTTTAGGTATTGGGTGGATTTTTCAATTTTTTGGGGTGGTCACGAATTATCGTCCTTTTCGCTCTAGGACGCTTAGTTTAGGAGATATGGGCAAAAGAAGTTTTTCATATAAAAATTTCAATTTTTTTAGGTTTTGGGTGGATTTTTCAATTTTTTTGGGGTGGTCGCGAATTAAAGTCCTTTTCGCTCTAGGACGCTTAGTTTAGGAGATATGGGCAAAAGAAGTTTTTCATATAAAAATTTCAATTTTTTTAGGTTTTGGGTGGATTTTTCAATTTTTTGGGGTGGTCACGAATTAAAGTCCTTTTCGCTCTAGGACGCATATTTAAGGAGATATGGGCAAAAGAAGTTTTTCATATAAAAATTTCAATTTTTTTAGGTTTTGGGTGGATTTTTCAATTTTTTGGGGTAGTCACGAATTAAAGTCCTTTTCGCTCTAGGACGCATATTTAAGGAGATATGGGCAAAAGAAGTTTTTCATATAAAAATTTCAATTTTTTTAGGTTTTGGGTGGATTTTTCAATTTTTTGGGGGTGGTCACGAATTAAAGTCCTTTTCGCTCTAGGACGCTTAGTTTAGGAGATATGGGCAAAAGAAGTTTTTCATATAAAAATTTCAATTTTTTTAGGTTTTGGGTGGATTTTTCAATTTTTTGGGGGTGGTCACGAATTAAAGTCTTTTTCGCTCTAGGACGCTTAGTTTAGGAGATATGGGCAAAAGAAGTTTTTCATATAAAAATTTCAATTTTTTTAGGTTTTGGGTGGATTTTTCAATTTTTTGGGGTGGTCACGAATTATCGTCCTTTTCGCTCTAGGACGCTTAGTTTAGGAGATATGGGCAAAAGAAGTTTTTCATATAAAAATTTCAATTTTTTTAGGTTTTGGGTGGATTTTTCAATTTTTTTGGGGTGGTCGCGAATTAAAGTCCTTTTCGCTCTAGGACGCTTAGTTTAGGAGATATGGGCAAAAGAAGTTTTTCATATAAAATTTCAATTTTTTTAGGTTTTGGGTGGATTTTTCAATTTTTTGGGGGTGGTCACGAATTAAAGTCCTTTTCGCTCTATGACGCTTAGTTTAGGAGATATGGGCAAAAGAAGTTTTTCATATAAAAATTTCAATTTTTTTAGGTTTTGGGTGGATTTTTCATTTTTTTTGGGGTGGTCACGAATTAAAGTCCTTTTCGCTCTAGGACGCTTAGTTTAGGAGATATGGGCAAAAGAAGTTTTTCATATAAAAATTTAAATTTTTTTAGGTTTTGGGTGGATTTTTCAATTTTTTGGGGGTGGTCACGAATTAAAGTCCTTTTCGCTCTAGGACGCTTAGTTTAGGAGATATGGGCAAAAGAAGTTTTTCATATAAAAATTTCAATTTTTTTAGGTTTGGGTGGATTTTTCAATTTTTTTTGGGTGGTCACGAATTAAAGTCCTTTTCGCTCTAGGACGCATATTTAAGGAGATATGGGCAAAAGAAGTTTTTCATATAAAAATTTCAATTTTTTTAGGTTTTGGGTGGATTTTTCAATGTTTTGGGGGTGGTCACGAATTAAAATCCTTTTCGCTCTAGGCCGCATATTTAAGGAGATATGGGCAAAAGAAGTTTTTCATATAAAAATTTAAATTTTTTTAGGTTTTGGGTGGATTTTTCAATTTTTTGGGGGTGGTCACGAATTAAAGTCCTTTTCGCTCTAGGACGCTTAGTTTAGGAGATATGGGCAAAAGAAGTTTTTCATATAAAAATTTCAATTTTTTTAGGTTTGGGTGGATTTTTCAATTTTTTGGGGGTGGTCACGAATTAAAGTCCTTTTCGCTCTAGGACGCTTAGTTTAGGAGATATGGACAAAAGAAGTTTTTCATATAAAAATTTCAATTTTTTTAGGTTTTGGGTGGATTTTTCAATTTTTTGGGGTGGTCACGAATTATCGTCCTTTTCGCTCTAGGACGCTTAGTTTAGGAGATATGGGCAAAAGAAGTTTTTCATATAAAAATTTCAATTTTTTTAGGTTTTGGGTGGATTTTTCAATTTTTTTGGGGGTGGTCACGAATTAAAGTCCTTTTCGCTCTAGGACGCTTAGTTTAGGAGATATGGGCAAAAGAAGTTTTTCATATAAAAATTTCAATTTTTTTAGGTTTGGGTGGATTTTTCAATTTTTTTTGGGTGGTCACGAATTAAAGTCCTTTTCGCTCTAGGACGCATATTTAAGGAGATATGGGCAAAAGAAGTTTTTCATATAAAAATTTAAATTTTTTTAGGTTTGGGTGGATTTTTCAATTTTTTTTGGGTGGTCACGAATTAAAGTCCTTTTCGCTCTAGGACGCTTAGTTTAGGAGATATGGGCAAAAGAAGTTTTTCATATAAAAATTTCAATTTTTTTAGGTTTTGGGTGGATTTTTCAATGTTTTGGGGGTGGTCACGAGGAGATATGGGCAAAAGAAGTTTTTCATATAAAAATTTCAATTTTTTTAGGTTTTGGGTGGATTTTTCAATTTTTTGGGGGTGGTCACGAATTAAAGTCCTTTTCGCTCTAGGACGCTTAGTTTAGGAGATATGGGCAAAAGAAGTTTTTCATATAAAAATTTCAATTTTTTTAGGTTTTGGGTGGATTTTTCAATTTTTTGGGGGTGGTCACGAATTCAAGTCTTTTTCGCTCTAGGACGCTTAGTTTAGGAGATATGGGCAAAAGAAGTTTTTCATATAAAAATTTCAATTTTTTTAGGTTTTGGGTGGATTTTTCAATTTTTTTGGGTGGTCACGAATTAAAGTCCTTTTCGCTCTATGACGCTTAGTTTAGGAGATATGGGCAAAAGAAGTTTTTCATATAAAAATTTCAATTTTTTTAGGTTTTGGGTGGATTTTTCAATTTTTTTGGGTGGTCACGAATTAAAGTCCTTTTCGCTCTAGGACGCTTAGTTTAGGAGATATGGGCAAAAGAAGTTTTTCATATAAAAATTTCAATTTTTTTAGGTTTTGGGTGGATTTTTCAATTTTTTGGGGGTGGTCACGAATTAAAGTCCTTTTCGCTCTAGGACGCTTAGTTTAGGAGATATGGACAAAAGAAGTTTTTCATATAAAAATTTCAATTTTTTTAGGTTTTGGGTGGATTTTTCAATTTTTTGGGGTGGTCACGAATTATCGTCCTTTTCGCTCTAGGACGCTTAGTTTAGGAGATATGGGCAAAAGAAGTTTTTCATATAAAAATTTCAATTTTTTTAGGTTTTGGGTGGATTTTTCAATTTTTTTGGGGTGGTCGCGAATTAAAGTCCTTTTCGCTCTAGGACGCTTAGTTTAGGAGATATGGGCAAAAGAAGTTTTTCATATAAAAATTTCAATTTTTTTAGGTTTTGGGTGGATTTTTCAATTTTTTGGGGGTGGTCACGAATTAAAGTCCTTTTCGCTCTATGACGCTTAGTTTAGGAGATATGGGCAAAAGAAGTTTTTCATATAAAAATTTCAATTTTTTTAGGTTTTGGGTGGATTTTTCAATTTTTTTGGGGTGGTCGCGAATTAAAGTCCTTTTCGCTCTAGGACGCTTAGTTTAGGAGATATGGGCAAAAGAAGTTTTTCATATAAAAATTTCAATTTTTTTAGGTTTTGGGTGGATTTTTCAATTTTTTGGGGGTGGTCACGAATTAAAGTCCTTTTCGCTCTAGGACGCTTAGTTTAGGAGATATGGGCAAAAGAAGTTTTTCATATAAAAATTTAAATTTTTTTAGGTTTTGGGTGGATTTTTCAATTTTTTGGGGGTGGTCACGAATTAAAGTCCTTTTCGCTCTAGGACGCTTAGTTTAGGAGATATGGGCAAAAGAAGTTTTTCATATAAAAATTTCAATTTTTTTAGGTTTTGGGTGGATTTTTCAATTTTTTGGGGTGGTCACGAATTATCGTCCTTTTCGCTCTAGGACGCTTAGTTTAGGAGATATGGGCAAAAGAAGTTTTTCATATAAAAATTTCAATTTTTTTAGGTTTTGGGTGGATTTTTCAATTTTTTTGGGGTGGTCGCGAATTAAAGTCCTTTTCGCTCTAGGACGCTTAGTTTAGGAGATATGGGCAAAAGAAGTTTTTCATATAAAAATTTCAATTTTTTTAGGTTTTGGGTGGATTTTTCAATTTTTTTGGGTGGTCACGAATTAAAGTCCTTTTCGCTCTATGACGCTTAGTTTAGGAGATATGGGCAAAAGAAGTTTTTCATATAAAAATTTAAATTTTTTTAGGTTTTGGGTGGATTTTTCAATTTTTTTGGGGTGGTCGCGAATTAAAGTCCTTTTCGCTCTAGGACGCTTAGTTTAGGAGATATGGGCAAAAGAAGTTTTTCATATAAAAATTTCAATTTTTTTAGGTTTTGGGTGGATTTTTCAATTTTTTGGGGGTGGTCACGAATTAAAGTCCTTTTCGCTCTAGGACGCTTAGTTTAGGAGATATGGGCAAAAGAAGTTTTTCATATAAAAATTTAAATTTTTTTAGGTTTTGGGTGGATTTTTCAATTTTTTTGGGTGGTCACGAATTAAAGTCGTTTTCGCTCTAGGACGCATATTTAAGGAGATATGGGCAAAAGAAGTTTTTCATATAAAAATTTAAATTTTTTTAGGTTTTGGGTGGATTTCTCAATTTTTTTGGGTGGTCACGAATTAAAGTCCTTTTCGCTCTAGGACGCTTAGTTTAGGAGATATGGGCAAAAGAAGTTTTTCATATAAAAATTTCATTTTTTTTAGGTTTTGGGTGGATTTTTCAATTTTTTGGGGTGGTCACGAATTAAAGTCCTTTTCGCTCTAGAACGCTTAGTTTAGGAGATATGGACAAAAGAAGTTTTTCATATAAAAATTTCAATTTTTTTAGGTTTTGGGTGGATTTTTCAATTTTTTGGGGTGGTCACGAATTATCGTCCTTTTCGCTCTAGGACGCTTAGTTTAGGAGATATGGGCAAAAGAAGTTTTTCATATAAAAATTTCAATTTTTTTAGGTTTTGGGTGGATTTTTCAATTTTTTGGGGGTGGTCACGAATTAAAGTCCTTTTCGCTCTAGGACGCTTAGTTTAGGAGATATGGGCAAAAGAAGTTTTTCATATAAAAATTTCAATTTTTTTAGGTTTGGGTGGATTTTTCAATTTTTTTTGGGTGGTCACGAATTAAAGTCCTTTTCGCTCTAGGACGCTTAGTTTAGGAGATATGGGCAAAAGAAGTTTTTCATATAAAAATTTCAATTTTTTTAGGTTTTGGGTGGATTTTTCAATGTTTTGGGGGTGGTCACGAGGAGATATGGGCAAAAGAAGTTTTTCATATAAAAATTTCAATTTTTTTAGGTTTTGGGTGGATTTTTCAATTTTTTTGGGTGGTCACGAATTAAAGTCCTTTTCGCTCTAGGACGTTTAGTTTAGGAGATATGGGCAAAAGAAGTTTTTCATATAAAAATTTCAATTTTTTTAGGTTTTGGGTGGATTTTTCAATGTTTTGGGGGTGGTCACGAATTAAAATCCTTTTCGCTCTAGGCCGCATATTTAAGGAGATATGGGCAAAAGAAGTTTTTCATATAAAAATTTAAATTTTTTTAGGTTTTGGGTGGATTTTTCAATTTTTTGGGGGTGGTCACGAATTAAAGTCCTTTTCGCTCTAGGACGCTTAGTTTAGGAGATTTTCGCTCTAGGCGCTAGATTTCGGAGATATGACAAAAGAAGTTTTTCTAAAAATTTCAATTTTTTTAGGTTTGGGTGGAGCTATGCTAGTATTTTTCGCTCTAGGACGCTTAGTTTAGGAGATATGGGCAAAAGAAGTTTTTCATATAAAAATTTCAATTTTTTTAGGTTATGGGTGGATTTTTCAATTTTTTGGGGGTGGTCACGAATTAAAGTCCTTTTCGCTCTAGGACGCTTAGTTTAGGAGATATGGGCAAAAGAAGTTTTTCATATAAAAATTTCAATTTTTTTAGGTTTGGGTGGATTTTTCAATTTTTTTTGGGTGGTCACGAATTAAAGTCCTTTTCGCTCTAGGACGCATATTTAAGGAGATATGGGCAAAAGAAGTTTTTCATATAAAAATTTCAATTTTTTTAGGTTTGGGTGGATTTTTCAATTTTTTTTGGGTGGTCACGAATTAAAGTCCTTTTCGCTCTAGGACGCTTAGTTTAGGAGATATGGGCAAAAGAAGTTTTTCATATAAAAATTTCAATTTTTTTAGGTTTTGGGTGGATTTTTCAATGTTTTGGGGGTGGTCACGAGGAGATATGGGCAAAAGAAGTTTTTCATATAAAAATTTCAATTTTTTTAGGTTTTGGGTGGATTTTTCAATTTTTTTGGGTGGTCACGAATTAAAGTCCTTTTCGCTCTAGGACGCTTAGTTTAGGAGATATGGGCAAAAGAAGTTTTTC
Source organism: Haematobia irritans (assembly GCF_050003625.1). Taxonomy (NCBI): domain Eukaryota; kingdom Metazoa; phylum Arthropoda; class Insecta; order Diptera; family Muscidae; genus Haematobia; species Haematobia irritans. The sequence goes on along the minus strand of NC_134397.1, from coordinate 211,774,367 downwards.
ATATAAAAATTTCAATTTTTTTAGGTTTTGGGTGGATTTTTCAATGTTTTGGGGGTGGTCACGAATTAAAATCCTTTTCGCTCTAGGCCGCATATTTAAGGAGATATGGGCAAAAGAAGTTTTTCATATAAAAATTTAAATTTTTTTAGGTTTTGGGTGGATTTTTCTATTTTTTGGGGTGGTCACGAATTATCGTCCTTTTCGCTCTAGGACGCTTAGTTTAGGAGATATGGGCAAAAGAAGTTTTTCATATAAAAATTTCAATTTTTTTTGGTTTTGGGTGGATTTTTCAATTTTTTGGGGGTGGTCACGAATTAAAGTCCTTTTCGCTCTAGGACGCTTAGTTTAGGAGATATGGGAAAAAGAAGTTTTTCATATAAAAATTTCAATTTTTTTAGGTTTTGGGTGGATTTTTCAATTTTTTGGGGTGGTCACGAATTATCGTCCTTTTCGCTCTAGGACGCTTAGTTTAGGAGATATGGGCAAAAGAAGTTTTTCATATAAAAATTTCAATTTTTTTTGGTTTTGGGTGGATTTTTCAATTTTTTGGGGGTGGTCACGAATTAAAGTCCTTTTCGCTCTAGGACGCTTAGTTTAGGAGATATGGGCAAAAGAAGTTTTTCATATAAAAATTTCAATTTTTTTAGGTTTTGGGTGGATTTTTCAATTTTTTGGGGTGGTCACGAATTAAAGTCCTTTTCGCTCTATGACGCTTAGTTTAGGAGATATGGGCAAAAGAAGTTTTTCATATAAAAATTTCAATTTTTTTAGGTTTTGGGTGGATTTTTCAATGTTTTGGGGTAGTCACGAATTAAAGTCCTTTTCGCTCTAGGACGCTTAGTTTAGGAGATATGGGCAAAAGAAGTTTTTCATATAAAAATTTCAATTTTTTTAGGTTTTGGGTGGATTTTTCAATTTTTTGGGGGTGGTCACGAATTAAAGTCCTTTTCGCTCTAGGACGCTTAGTTTAGGAGATATGGGCAAAAGAAGTTTTTCATATAAAAATTTAAATTTTTTTAGGTTTTGGGTGGATTTTTCAATTTTTTGGGGGTGGTCACGAATTAAAGTCCTTTTCGCTCTAGGACGCTTAGTTTAGGAGATATGGGCAAAAGAAGTTTTTCATATAAAAATTTCAATTTTTTTTAGGTTTTGGGTGGATTTTCCAATTTTTTGGGGTGGTCACGAATTATCGTCCTTTTCGCTCTAGGACGCTTAGTTTAGGAGATATGGGCAAAAGAAGTTTTTCATATAAAAATTTAAATTTTTTTAGGTTTTGGGTGGATTTTTCAATTTTTTGGGGGTGGTCACGAATTAAAGTCCTTTTCGCTCTAGGACGCTTAGTTTAGGAGATATGGGCAAAAGAAGTTTTTCATATAAAAATTTCAATTTTTTTAGGTTTTGGGTGGATTTTTAAATTTTTTTGGGGTGGTCGCGAATTAAAGTCCTTTTCGCTCTAGGACGCTTAGTTTAGGAGATATGGGCAAAAGAAGTTTTTCATATAAAAATTTCAATTTTTTTAGGTTTTGGGTGGTCACGAATTAAAGTCCTTTTCGCTCTATGACGCTTAGTTTAGGAGATATGGGCAAAAGAAGTTTTTCATATAAAAATTTCAATTTTTTTAGGTTTTGGGTGGATTTTTCAATTTTTTTGGGGTGGTCGCGAATTAAAGTCCTTTTCGCTCTAGGACGCTTAGTTTAGGAGATATGGGCAAAAGAAGTTTTTCATATAAAAATTTCAATTTTTTAGGTTTTGAGTGGATTTTTAAAATTTTTGGGGTGGTCACGAATTAAAGTCCTTTTCGCTCTAGGACGCATATTTAAGGAGATATGGGCAAAATAAGTTTTTCATATAAAAATTTTAATTTTTTTAGGTTTTGGGTGGATTATTCAATTTTTTTGGGTGGTCACGAATTATCGTCCTTTTCGCTCTAGGACGCTTAGTTTAGGAGATATGGGCAAAAGAAGTTTTTCATATAAAAATTTCAATTTTTTTAGGTTTTGGGTGGATTTTTCAATTTTTTGGGGTGGTCACGAATTATCGTCCTTTTCGCTCTAGGACGCTTAGTTTAGGAGATATGGGCAAAAGAAGTTTTTCATATAAAAATTTCAATTTTTTTAGGTTTTGGGTGGATTTTTCAATTTTTTTGGGTGGTCACGAATTTAAGTCGTTTTCGCTCTAGGACGCATATTTAAGGAGATATGGGCAAAAGAAGTTTTTCATATAAAAATTTCAATTTTTTTAGGTTTTGGGTGGATTTTTCAATTTTTTGGGGTAGTCACGAATTAAAGACCTTTTCGCTCTAGGACGCATATTTAAGGAGATATGGGCAAAAGAAGTTTTTCATATAAAAATTTAAATTTTTTTAGGTTTTGGGTGGATTTTTCAATTTTTTTGGGTGGTCACGAATTAAAGTCCTTTTCGCTCTAGGACGCTTAGTTTAGGAGATATGGGCAAAAGAAGTTTTTCATATAAAAATTTCAATTTTTTTAGGTTTTGGGTGGATTTTTCAATTTTTTGGGGGTGGTCACGAATTAAAGTCCTTTTCGCTCTAGGACGCTTAGTTTAGGAGATATGGACAAAAGAAGTTTTTCATATAAAAATTTCAATTTTTTTAGGTTTTGGGTGGATTTTTCAATTTTTTGGGGTGGTCACGAATTATCGTCCTTTTCGCTCTAGGACGCTTAGTTTAGGAGATATGGGCAAAAGAAGTTTTTCATATAAAAATTTCAATTTTTTTAGGTGTTGGGTGGATTTTTCAATTTTTTGGGGGTGGTCACGAATTAAAGTCCTTTTCGCTCTAGGACGCTTAGTTTAGGAGATATGGGCAAAAGAAGTTTTTCATATAAAAATTTCAATTTTTTTAGGTTTGGGTGGATTTTTCAATTTTTTTTGGGTGGTCACGAATTAAAGACCTTTTCGCTCTAGGACGCATATTTAAGGAGATATGGGCAAAAGAAGTTTTTCATATAAAAATTTCAATTTTTTTAGGTTTGGGTGGATTTTTCAATTTTTTTTGGGTGGTCACGAATTAAAGTCCTTTTCGCTCTAGGACGCTTAGTTTAGGAGATATGGGCAAAAGAAATTTTTCATATAAAAATTTAATTTTTTTAGGTTTTGGGTGGATTTTTCAATGTTTTGGGGGTGGTCACGAGGAGATATGGGCAAAAGAAGTTTTTCATATAAAAATTTCAATTTTGTTAGGTTTTGGGTGGATTTTTCAATTTTTTTGGGTGGTCACGAATTAAAGTCCTTTTCGCTCTAGGACGCTTAGTTTAGGAGATATGGGCAAAAGAAGTTTTTCATATAAAAATTTCAATTTTTTTAGGTTTTGGGTGGATTTTTCAATGTTTTGGGGGTGGTCACGAATTAAAGTCCTTTTCGCTCTAGGCCGCATATTTAAGGAGATATGGGCAAAAGAAGTTTTTCATATAAAAATTTAAATTTTTTTAGGTTTTGGGTGGATTTTTCAATTTTTTTTGGGTGGTCACGAATTAAAGTCCTTTTCGCTCTAGGACGCTTAGTTTAGGAGATATGGGCAAAAGAAGTTTTTCATATAAAAATTTCAATTTTTTTAGGTTTTGGGTGGATTTTTCAATGTTTTGGGGGTGGTCACGAGGAGATATGGGCAAAAGAAGTTTTTCATATAAAAATTTCAATTTTTTTAGGTTTTGGGTGGATTTTTCAATGTTTTGGGGGTGGTCACGAATTAAAGTCCTTTTCGCTCTAGGCCGCATATTTAAGGAGATATGGGCAAAAGAAGTTTTTCATATAAAAATTTCAATTTTTTTAGGTTTTGGGTGGATTTTTCAATTTTTTTTGGGTGGTCACGAATTAAAGTCCTTTTCGCTCTAGGACGCTTAGTTTAGGAGATATGGGCAAAAGAAGTTTTTCATATAAAAATTTCAATTTTTTTAGGTTTTGGGTGGATTTTTCAATTTTTTGGGGTGGTCACGAATTATCGTCCTTTTCGCTCTAGGACGCTTAGTTTAGGAGATATGGGCAAAAGAAGTTTTTCATATAAAAATTTCAATTTTTTTAGGTTTTGGGTGGATTTTTCAATTTTTTGGGGTAGTCACGAATTAAAGTCCTTTTCGCTCTAGGACGCATATTTAAGGAGATATGGGCAAAAGAAGTTTTTCATATAAAAATTTCAATTTTTTTAGGTTTTGGGTGGATTTTTCAATTTTTTGGGGGTGGTCACGAATTAAAGTCCTTTTCGCTCTAGGACGCTTAGTTTAGGAGATATGGGCAAAAGAAGTTTTTCATATAAAAATTTCAATTTTTTTTAGGTTTTGGGTGGATTTTCCAATTTTTTGGGGTGGTCACGAATTATCGTCCTCTTCGCTCTAGGACGCTTAGTTTAGGAGATATGGGCAAAAGAAGTTTTTCATATAAAAATTTAAATTTTTTTAGGTTTTGGGTGGATTTTTCAATTTTTTGGGGGTGGTCACGAATTAAAGTCCTTTTCGCTCTAGGACGCTTAGTTTAGGAGATATGGGCAAAAGAAGTTTTTCATATAAAAATTTCAATTTTTTTAGGTTTTGGGTGGTCACGAATTAAAGTCCTTTTCGCTCTATGACGCTTAGTTTAGGAGATATGGGCAAAAGAAGTTTTTCATATAAAAATTTCAATTTTTTTAGGTTTTGGGTGGATTTTTAAATTTTTTTGGGGTGGTCGCGAATTAAAGTCCTTTTCGCTCTAGGACGCTTAGTTTAGGAGATATGGGCAAAAGAAGTTTTTCATATAAAAATTTCAATTTTTTTAGGTTTTGGGTGGTCACGAATTAAAGTCCTTTTCGCTCTATGACGCTTAGTTTAGGAGATATGGGCAAAAGAAGTTTTTCATATAAAAATTTCAATTTTTTTAGGTTTTGGGTGGATTTTTCAATTTTTTTGGGGTGGTCGCGAATTAAAGTCCTTTTCGCTCTAGGACGCTTAGTTTAGGAGATATGGGCAAAAGAAGTTTTTCATATAAAAATTTCAATTTTTTTAGGTTTTGGGTGGATTTTTCAATTTTTCGGGGTGGTCACGAATTAAAGTCCTTTTCGCTCTAGGACGCTTAGTTTAGGAGATATGGGCAAAAGAAGTTTTTCATATAAAAATTTCAATTTTTTAGGTTTTGAGTGGATTTTTAAAATTTTTGGGGTGGTCACGAATTAAAGTCCTTTTCGCTCTAGGACGCATATTGAAGGAGATATGGGCAAAAGAAGTTTTTCATATAAAAATTTCAATTTTTTTAGGTTTTGGGTGGATTTTTAAATTTTTTGGGGTGGTCACGAATTATCGTCCTTTTCGCTCTAGGACGCTTAGTTTAGGAGATATGGGCAAAAGAAGTTTTTCATATAAAAATTTCAATTTTTTTAGGTTTTGGGTGGATTTTTCAATTTTTTTGGGTGGTCACGAATTTAAGTCGTTTTCGCTCTAGGACGCATATTTAAGGAGATATGGGCAAAAGAAGTTTTTCATATAAAAATTTCAATTTTTTTAGGTTTTGGGTGGATTTTTCAATTTTTTGGGGTAGTCACGAATTAAAGACCTTTTCGCTCTAGGACGCATATTTAAGGAGATATGGGCAAAAGAAGTTTTTCATATAAAAATTTAAATTTTTTTAGGTTTTGGGTGGATTTTTCAATTTTTTTGGGTGGTCACGAATTAAAGTCCTTTTCGCTCTAGGACGCTTAGTTTAGGAGATATGGGCAAAAGAAGTTTTTCATATAAAAATTTCAATTTTTTTAGGTTTTGGGTGGATTTTTCAATTTTTTGGGGGTGGTCACGAATTAAAGTCCTTTTCGCTCTAGGACGCTTAGTTTAGGAGATATGGACAAAAGAAGTTTTTCATATAAAAATTTCAATTTTTTTAAAGTCCTTTTCGCTCTAGGCCGCATATTTAAGGAGATATGGGCAAAAGAAGTTTTTCATATAAAAATTTCAATTTTTTTAGGTTTTGGGTGGATTTTTCAATTTTTTTTGGGTGGTCACGAATTAAAGTCCTTTTCGCTCTAGGACGCTTAGTTTAGGAGATATGGGCAAAAGAAGTTTTTCATATAAAAATTTCAATTTTTTTAGGTTTTGGGTGGATTTTTCAATTTTTTGGGGTGGTCACGAATTATCGTCCTTTTCGCTCTAGGACGCTTAGTTTAGGAGATATGGGCAAAAGAAGTTTTTCATATAAAAATTTCAATTTTTTTAGGTTTTGGGTGGATTTTTCAATTTTTTGGGGGTGGTCACGAATTAAAGTCCTTTTCGCTCTAGGACGCTTAGTTTAGGAGATATGGGCAAAAGAAGTTTTTCATATAAAAATTTCAATTTTTTTAGGTTTTGGGTGGATTTTTCAATTTTTTGGGGTGGTCACGAATTAAAGTCCTTTTCGCTCTAGGACGCATATTTAAGGAGATATGGGCAAAAGAAGTTTTTCATATAAAAATTTCAATTTTTTTAGGTTTTGGGTGGATTTTTCAATTTTTTGGGGTAGTCACGAATTAAAGTCCTTTTCGCTCTAGGACGCATATTTAAGGAGATATGGGCAAAAGAAGTTTTTCATATAAAAATTTCAATTTTTTTAGGTTTTGGGTGGATTTTTCAATTTTTTGGGGGTGGTCACGAATTAAAGTCCTTTTCGCTCTAGGACGCTTAGTTTAGGAGATATGGGCAAAAGAAGTTTTTCATATAAAAATTTCAATTTTTTTAGGTTTTGGGTGGATTTTTCAATTTTTTGGGGGTGGTCACGAATTAAAGTCTTTTTCGCTCTAGGACGCTTAGTTTAGGAGATATGGGCAAAAGAAGTTTTTCATATAAAAATTTCAATTTTTTTAGGTTTTGGGTGGATTTTTCAATTTTTTGGGGTGGTCACGAATTATCGTCCTTTTCGCTCTAGGACGCTTAGTTTAGGAGATATGGGCAAAAGAAGTTTTTCATATAAAAATTTCAATTTTTTTAGGTTTTGGGTGGATTTTTCAATTTTTTTGGGTGGTCACGAATTAAAGTCCTTTTCGCTCTATGACGCTTAGTTTAGGAGATATGGGCAAAAGAAGTTTTTCATATAAAAATTTCAATTTTTTTAGGTTTTGGGTGGATTTTTCAATTTTTTTGGGGTGGTCGCGAATTAAAGTCCTTTTCGCTCTAGGACGCTTAGTTTAGGAGATATGGGCAAAAGAAGTTTTTCATATAAAAATTTCAATTTTTTTAGGTTTTGGGTGGATTTTTCAATTTTTTGGGGGTGGTCACGAATTAAAGTCCTTTTCGCTCTAGGACGCTTAGTTTAGGAGATATGGGCAAAAGAAGTTTTTCATATAAAAATTTCAATTTTTTTAGGTTTTGGGTGGATTTTTCAATTTTTTGGGGGTGGTCACGAATTAAAGTCCTTTTCGCTCTAGGACGCTTAGTTTAGGAGATATGGGCAAAAGAAGTTTTTCATATAAAAATTTCAATTTTTTTTAGGTTTTGGGTGGATTTTCCAATTTTTTGGGGTGGTCACGAATTATCGTCCTTTTCGCTCTAGGACGCTTAGTTTAGGAGATATGGGCAAAAGAAGTTTTTCATATAAAAATTTCAATTTTTTTAGGTTTTGGGTGGATTTTTCAATTTTTTGGGGGTGGTCACGAATTAAAGTCCTTTTCGCTCTAGGACGCTTAGTTTAGGAGATATGGGCAAAAGAAGTTTTTCATATAAAAATTTCAATTTTTTTAGGTTTTGGGTGGATTTTTCAATTTTTTTGGGGTGGTCGCGAATTAAAGTCCTTTTCGCTCTAGGACGCTTAGTTTAGGAGATATGGGCAAAAGAAGTTTTTCATATAAAAATTTCAATTTTTTTAGGTTTTGGGTGGTCACGAATTAAAGTCCTTTTCGCTCTATGACGCTTAGTTTAGGAGATATGGGCAAAAGAAGTTTTTCATATAAAAATTTCAATTTTTTTAGGTTTTGGGTGGATTTTTCAATTTTTTTGGGGTGGTCGCGAATTAAAGTCCTTTTCGCTCTAGGACGCTTAGTTTAGGAGATATGGGCAAAAGAAGTTTTTCATATAAAAATTTCAATTTTTTTAGGTTTTGGGTGGATTTTTCAATTTTTCGGGGTGGTCACGAATTAAAGTCCTTTTCGCTCTAGGACGCTTAGTTTAGGAGATATGGGCAAAAGAAGTTTTTCATATAAAAATTTCAATTTTTTTAGGTTTTGGGTGGATTTTTAAAATTTTTGGGGTGGTCACGAATTAAAGTCCTTTTCGCTCTAGGACGCATATTTAAGGAGATATGGGCAAAAGAAGTTTTTCATATAAAAATTTCAATTTTTTTAGGTTTTGGGTGGATTTTTCAATTTTTTTGGGTGGTCACGAATTAAAGTCCTTTTCGCTCTATGACGCTTAGTTTAGGAGATATGGGCAAAAGAAGTTTTTCATATAAAAATTTCAATTTTTTTAGGTTTTGGGTGGATTTTTCAATTTTTTTGGGGTGGTCGCGAATTAAAGTCCTTTTCGCTCTAGGACGCTTAGTTTAGGAGATATGGGCAAAAGAAGTTTTTCATATAAAAATTTCAATTTTTTTAGGTTTTGGGTGGATTTTTCAATTTTTTGGGGGTGGTCACGAATTAAAGTCCTTTTCGCTCTAGGACGCTTAGTTTAGGAGATATGGGCAAAAGAAGTTTTTCATATAAAAATTTCAATTTTTTTAGGTTTTGGGTGGATTTTTCAATTTTTTGGGGGTGGTCACGAATTAAAGTCCTTTTCGCTCTAGGACGCTTAGTTTAGGAGATATGGGCAAAAGAAGTTTTTCATATAAAAATTTCAATTTTTTTTAGGTTTTGGGTGGATTTTCCAATTTTTTGGGGTGGTCACGAATTATCGTCCTTTTCGCTCTAGGACGCTTAGTTTAGGAGATATGGGCAAAAGAAGTTTTTCATATAAAAATTTAATTTTTTTTAGGTTTTGGGTGGATTTTTCAATTTTTTGGGGGTGGTCACGAATTAAAGTCCTTTTCGCTCTAGGACGCTTAGTTTAGGAGATATGGGCAAAAGAAGTTTTTCATATAAAAATTTCAATTTTTTTAGGTTTTGGGTGGATTTTTCAATTTTTTTGGGGTGGTCGCGAATTAAAGTCCTTTTCGCTCTAGGACGCTTAGTTTAGGAGATATGGGCAAAAGAAGTTTTTCATATAAAAATTTCAATTTTTTTAGGTTTTGGGTGGATTTTTCAATTTTTTTGGGTGGTCACGAATTAAAGTCCTTTTCGCTCTATGACGCTTAGTTTAGGAGATATGGGCAAAAGAAGTTTTTCATATAAAAATTTCAATTTTTTTAGGTTTTGGGTGGATTTTTCAATTTTTTTGGGGTGGTCGCGAATTAAAGTCCTTTTCGCTCTAGGACGCTTAGTTTAGGAGATATGGGCAAAAGAAGTTTTTCATATAAAAATTTCAATTTTTTTAGGTTTTGGGTGGATTTTTCAATTTTTCGGGGTGGTCACGAATTAAAGTCCTTTTCGCTCTAGGACGCTTAGTTTAGGAGATATGGGCAAAAGAAGTTTTTCATATAAAAATTTCAATTTTTTTAGGTTTTGGGTGGATTTTTAAAATTTTTGGGGTGGTCACGAATTAAAGTCCTTTTCGCTCTAGGACGCATATTTAAGGAGATATGGGCAAAATAAGTTTTTCATATAAAAATTTTAATTTTTTTAGGTTTTGGGTGGATTTTTCAATTTTTTGGGGGTGGTCACGAATTAAAGTCCTTTTCGCTCTAGGACGCTTAGTTTAGGAGATATGGGCAAAAGAAGTTTTTCATATAAATATTTCAATTTTTTTAGGTTTTGGGTGGATTTTTCAATTTTTTGGGGGTGGTCACGAATTATCGTCCTTTTCGCTCTAGGACGCTTAGTTTAGGAGATATGGGCAAAAGAAGTTTTTCATATAAAAATTTCAATTTTTTTAGGTTTTGGGTGGATTTTTCAATTTTTTGGGGTGGTCACGAATTATCGTCCTTTTCGCTCTTGGACGCTTAGTTTAGGAGATATGGGCAAAAGAAGTTTTTCATATAAAAATTTCAATTTTTTTAGGTTTTGGGTGGATTTTTCAATTTTTTGGGGGTGGTCACGAATTAAAGTCCTTTTCGCTCTAGGACGCTTAGTTTAGGAGATATGGGCAAAAGAAGTTTTTCATATAAAAATTTCAATTTTTTTAGGTTTTGGGTGGATTTTTCAATTTTTTGGGGTGGTCACGAATTAAAGTCCTTTTCGCTCTAGGACGCATATTTAAGGAGATATGGGCAAAAGAAGTTTTTCATATAAAAATTTCAATTTTTTTAGGTTTTGGGTGGATTTTTCAATTTTTTGGGGTAGTCACGAATTAAAGTCCTTTTCGCTCTAGGACGCATATTTAAGGAGATATGGGCAAAAGAAGTTTTTCATATAAAAATTTCAATTTTTTTAGGTTTTGGGTGGATTTTTCAATTTTTTGGGGGTGGTCACGAATTAAAGTCCTTTTCGCTCTAGGACGCTTAGTTTAGGAGATATGGGCAAAAGAAGTTTTTCATATAAAAATTTCAATTTTTTTAGGTTTTGGGTGGATTTTTCAATTTTTTGGGGGTGGTCACGAATTAAAGTCTTTTTCGCTCTAGGACGCTTAGTTTAGGAGAGGGCAAAAGAAGTTTTTCATATAAAAATTTCAATTTTTTTAGGTTTTGGGTGGATTTTTCAATTTTTTGGGGTGGTCACGAATTATCGTCCTTTTCGCTCTAGGACGCTTAGTTTAGGAGATATGGGCAAAAGAAGTTTTTCATATAAAAATTTCAATTTTTTTAGGTTTTGGGTGGATTTTTAAATTTTTTTGGGGTGGTCGCGAATTAAAGTCCTTTTCGCTCTAGGACGCTTAGTTTAGGAGATATGGGCAAAAGAAGTTTTTCATATAAAAATTTCAATTTTTTTAGGTTTTGGGTGGATTTTTCAATTTTTTTGGGTGGTCACGAATTAAAGTCCTTTTCGCTCTATGACGCTTAGTTTAGGAGATATGGGCAAAAGAAGTTTTTCATATAAAAATTTCAATTTTTTTAGGTTTTGGGTGGATTTTTCAATTTTTTTGGGGTGGTCGCGAATTAAAGTCCTTTTCGCTCTAGGACGCTTAGTTTAGGAGATATGGGCAAAAGAAGTTTTTCATATAAAAATTTCAATTTTTTTAGGTTTTGGGTGGATTTTTCAATTTTTTGGGGGTGGTCGCGAATTAAAGTCCTTTTCGCTCTAGGACGCTTAGTTTAGGAGATATGGGCAAAAGAAGTTTTTCATATAAAAATTTCAATTTTTTTAGGTTTTGGGTGGATTTTTCAATTTTTTTGGGTGGTCACGAATTAAAGTCCTTTTCGCTCTATGACGCTTAGTTTAGGAGATATGGGCAAAAGAAGTTTTTCATATAAAAATTTCAATTTTTTTAGGTTTTGGGTGGATTTTTCAATTTTTTTGGGGTGGTCGCGAATTAAAGTCCTTTTCGCTCTAGGACGCTTAGTTTAGGAGATATGGGCAAAAGAAGTTTTTCATATAAAAATTTCAATTTTTTTAGGTTTTGGGTGGATTTTTCAATTTTTCGGGGTGGTCACGAATTAAAGTCCTTTTCGCTCTAGGACGCTTAGTTTAGGAGATATGGGCAAAAGAAGTTTTTCATATAAAAATTTCAATTTTTTTAGGTTTTGGGTGGGTTTTTAAAATTTTTGGGGTGGTCACGAATTAAAGTCCTTTTCGCTCTAGGACGCATATTTAAGGAGATATGGGCAAAAGAAGTTTTTCATATAAAAATTTCAATTTTTTTAGGTTTTGGGTGGATTTTTCAATGTTTTGGGGGTGGTCACGAGGAGATATGGGCAAAAGAAGTTAGTCACGAGAGATATGGGCAAAGAAGTTTTAGCTATGCGAGTATTAAATTTCAATTTTTTTAGGTTTTGGGTGGATTTTTTCAATGTTTTGGGGGTGGTCACGAGGAGATATGGGCAAAAGAAGTTTTTCATATAAAAATTTCAATTTTTTAGGTTTTGGGTGGATTTTTCAATGTTTTGGGGGTGGTCACGAATTAAAGTCCTTTTCGCTCTAGGACGCTTAGTTTAGGAGATATGGGCAAAAGAAGTTTTTCATATAAAAATTTCAATTTTTTTAGGTTTTGGGTGGATTTTTCAATTTTTTGGGGTGGTCACGAATTATCGTCCTTTTCGCTCTAGGACGCTTAGTTTAGGAGATATGGGCAAAAGAAGTTTTTCATATAAAAATTTCAATTTTTTTAGGTTTTGGGTGGATTTTTCAATTTTTTGGGGGTGGTCACGAATTAAAGTCCTTTTCGCTCTAGGACGCTTAGTTTAGGAGATATGGGCAAAAGAAGTTTTTCATATAAAAATTTAAATTTTTTTAGGTTTTGGGTGGATTTTTCAATTTTTTGGGGTGGTCACGAATTAAAGTCCTTTTCGCTCTAGGACGCATATTTAAGGAGATATGGGCAAAAGAAGTTTTTCATATAAAAATTTCAATTTTTTTAGGTTTTGGGTGGATTTTTCAATTTTTTGGTGTAGTCACGAATTAAAGTCCTTTTCGCTCTAGGACGCATATTTAAGGAGATATGGGCAAAAGAAGTTTTTCATATAAAAATTTCAATTTTTTTAGGTTTTGGGTGGATTTTTCAATTTTTTGGGGGTGGTCACGAATTAAAGTCCTTTTCGCTCTAGGACGCTTAGTTTAGGATATATGGGCAAAAGAAGTTTTTCATATAAAAATTTCAATTTTTTTAGGTTTTGGGTGGATTTTTCAATTTTTTGGGGGTGGTCACGAATTAAAGTCTTTTTCGCTCTAGGACGCTTAGTTTAGGAGATATGGGCAAAAGAAGTTTTTCATATAAAAATTTCAATTTTTTTAGGTTTTGGGTGGATTTTTCAATTTTTTGGGGTGGTCACGAATTATCGTCCTTTTCGCTCTAGGACGCTTAGTTTAGGAGATATGGGCAAAAGAAGTTTTTCATATAAAAATTTCAATTTTTTTAGGTTTTGGGTGGATTTTTCAATTTTTTTGGGTGGTCACGAATTAAAGTCCTTTTCGCTCTATGACGCTTAGTTTAGGAGATATGGGCAAAAGAAGTTTTTCATATAAAAATTTCAATTTTTTTAGGTTTTGGGTGGATTTTTCAATTTTTTTGGGGTGGTCGCGAATTAAAGTCCTTTTCGCTCTAGGACGCTTAGTTTAGGAGATATGGGCAAAAGAAGTTTTTCATATAAAAATTTCAATTTTTTTAGGTTTTGGGTGGATTTTTCAATTTTTTGGGGGTGGTCACGAATTAAAGTCCTTTTCGCTCTAGGACGCTTAGTTTAGGAGATATGGGCAAAAGAAGTTTTTCATATAAAAATTTCAATTTTTTTAGGTTTTGGGTGGATTTTTCAATTTTTTGGGGGTGGTCACGAATTAAAGTCCTTTTCGCTCTAGGACGCTTAGTTTAGGAGATATGGGCAAAAGAAGTTTTTCATATAAAAATTTCAATTTTTTTTAGGTTTTGGGTGGATTTTCCAATTTTTTGGGGTGGTCACGAATTATCGTCCTTTTCGCTCTAGGACGCTTAGTTTAGGAGATATGGGCAAAAGAAGTTTTTCATATAAAAATTTAAATTTTTTTAGGTTTTGGGTGGATTTTTCAATTTTTTGGGGGTGGTCACGAATTAAAGTCCTTTTCGCTCTAGGACGCTTAGTTTAGGAGATATGGGCAAAAGAAGTTTTTCATATAAAAATTTCAATTTTTTAAGGTTTTGGGTGGATTTTTCAATTTTTTTGGGGTGGTCGCGAATTAAAGTCCTTTTCGCTCTAGGACGCTTAGTTTAGGAGATATGGGCAAAAGAAGTTTTTCATATAAAAATTTCAATTTTTTTAGGTTTTGGGTGGATTTTTCAATTTTTTTGGGTGGTCACGAATTAAAGTCCTTTTCGCTCTATGACGCTTAGTTTAGGAGATATGGGCAAAAGAAGTTTTTCATATAAAAATTTCAATTTTTTTAGGTTTTGGGTGGATTTTTCAATTTTTTTGGGGTGGTCGCGAATTAAAGTCCTTTTCGCTCTAGGACGCTTAGTTTAGGAGATATGGGCAAAAGAAGTTTTTCATATAAAAATTTCAATTTTTTTAGGTTTTGGGTGGATTTTTCAATTTTTCGGGGTGGTCACGAATTAAAGTCCTTTTCGCTCTAGGACGCTTAGTTTAGGAGATATGGGCAAAAGAAGTTTTTCATATAAAAATTTCAATTTTTTTAGGTTTTGGGTGGATTTTTAAAATTTTTGGGGTGGTCACGAATTAAAGTCCTTTTCGCTCTAGGACGCATATTTAAGGAGATATGGGCAAAAGAAGTTTTTCATATAAAAATTTCAATTTTTTTAGGTTTTGGGTGGATTTTTCAATTTTTTTGGGTGGTCACGAATTAAAGTCCTTTTCGCTCTATGACGCTTAGTTTAGGAGATATGGGCAAAAGAAGTTTTTCATATAAAAATTTCAATTTTTTTAGGTTTTGGGTGGATTTTTCAATTTTTTTGGGGTGGTCGCGAATTAAAGTCCTTTTCGCTCTAGGACGCTTAGTTTAGGAGATATGGGCAAAAGAAGTTTTTCATATAAAAATTTCAATTTTTTTAGGTTTTGGGTGGATTTTTCAATTTTTTGGGGGTGGTCACGAATTAAAGTCCTTTTCGCTCTAGGACGCTTAGTTTAGGAGATATGGGCAAAAGAAGTTTTTCATATAAAAATTTCAATTTTTTTAGGTTTTGGGTGGATTTTTCAATTTTTTGGGGGTGGTCACGAATTAAAGTCCTTTTCGCTCTAGGACGCTTAGTTTAGGAGATATGGGCAAAAGAAGTTTTTCATATAAAAATTTCAATTTTTTTTAGGTTTTGGGTGGATTTTCCAATTTTTTGGGGTGGTCACGAATTATCGTCCTTTTCGCTCTAGGACGCTTAGTTTAGGAGATATGGGCAAAAGAAGTTTTTCATATAAAAATTTAAATTTTTTTAGGTTTTGGGTGGATTTTTCAATTTTTTGGGGGTGGTCACGAATTAAAGTCCTTTTCGCTCTAGGACGCTTAGTTTAGGAGATATGGGCAAAAGAAGTTTTTCATATAAAAATTTCAATTTTTTTAGGTTTTGGGTGGATTTTTCAATTTTTTTGGGGTGGTCGCGAATTAAAGTCCTTTTCGCTCTAGGACGCTTAGTTTAGGAGATATGGGCAAAAGAAGTTTTTCATATAAAAATTTCAATTTTTTTAGGTTTTGGGTGGATTTTTCAATTTTTTTGGGTGGTCACGAATTAAAGTCCTTTTCGCTCTATGACGCTTAGTTTAGGAGATATGGGCAAAAGAAGTTTTTCATATAAAAATTTCAATTTTTTTAGGTTTTGGGTGGATTTTTCAATTTTTTTGGGGTGGTCGCGAATTAAAGTCCTTTTCGCTCTAGGACGCTTAGTTTAGGAGATATGGGCAAAAGAAGTTTTTCATATAAAAATTTCAATTTTTTTAGGTTTTGGGTGGATTTTTCAATTTTTCGGGGTGGTCACGAATTAAAGTCCTTTTCGCTCTAGGACGCTTAGTTTAGGAGATATGGGCAAAAGAAGTTTTTCATATAAAAATTTCAATTTTTTTAGGTTTTGGGTGGATTTTTAAAATTTTTGGGGTGGTCACGAATTAAAGTCCTTTTCGCTCTAGGACGCATATTTAAGGAGATATGGGCAAAATAAGTTTTTCATATAAAAATTTTAATTTTTTTAGGTTTTGGGTGGATTTTTCAATTTTTTGGGGGTGGTCACGAATTAAAGTCCTTTTCGCTCTAGGACGCTTAGTTTAGGAGATATGGGCAAAAGAAGTTTTTCATATAAAAATTTCAATTTTTTTAGGTTTTGGGTGGATTTTTCAATTTTTTGGGGGTGGTCACGAATTATCGTCCTTTTCGCTCTAGGACGCTTAGTTTAGGAGATATGGGCAAAAGAAGTTTTTCATATAAAAATTTCAATTTTTTTAGGTTTTGGGTGGATTTTTCAATTTTTTGGGGTGGTCACGAATTATCGTCCTTTTCGCTCTTGGACGCTTAGTTTAGGAGATATGGGCAAAAGAAGTTTTTCATATAAAAATTTCAATTTTTTTAGGTTTTGGGTGGATTTTTCAATTTTTTGGGGGTGGTCACGAATTAAAGTCCTTTTCGCTCTAGGACGCTTAGTTTAGGAGATATGGGCAAAAGAAGTTTTTCATATAAAAATTTCAATTTTTTTAGGTTTTGGGTGGATTTTTCAATTTTTTGGGGTGGTCACGAATTAAAGTCCTTTTCGCTCTAGGACGCATATTTAAGGAGATATGGGCAAAAGAAGTTTTTCATATAAAAATTTCAATTTTTTTAGGTTTTGGGTGGATTTTTCAATTTTTTGGGGTAGTCACGAATTAAAGTCCTTTTCGCTCTAGGACGCATATTTAAGGAGATATGGGCAAAAGAAGTTTTTCATATAAAAATTTCAATTTTTTTAGGTTTTGGGTGGATTTTTCAATTTTTTGGGGGTGGTCACGAATTAAAGTCCTTTTCGCTCTAGGACGCTTAGTTTAGGAGATATGGGCAAAAGAAGTTTTTCATATAAAAATTTCAATTTTTTTAGGTTTTGGGTGGATTTTTCAATTTTTTGGGGGTGGTCACGAATTAAAGTCTTTTTCGCTCTAGGACGCTTAGTTTAGGAGAGGGCAAAAGAAGTTTTTCATATAAAAATTTCAATTTTTTTAGGTTTTGGGTGGATTTTTCAATTTTTTGGGGTGGTCACGAATTATCGTCCTTTTCGCTCTAGGACGCTTAGTTTAGGAGATATGGGCAAAAGAAGTTTTTCATATAAAAATTTCAATTTTTTTAGGTTTTGGGTGGATTTTTCAATTTTTTTGGGGTGGTCGCGAATTAAAGTCCTTTTCGCTCTAGGACGCTTAGTTTAGGAGATATGGGCAAAAGAAGTTTTTCATATAAAAATTTCAATTTTTTTAGGTTTTGGGTGGATTTTTCAATTTTTTGGGGGTGGTCACGAATTAAAGTCCTTTTCGCTCTAGGACGCTTAGTTTAGGAGATATGGGCAAAAGAAGTTTTTCATATAAAAATTTCAATTTTTTTAGGTTTTGGGTGGATTTTTCAATTTTTTGGGGGTGGTCACGAATTAAAGTCCTTTTCGCTCTAGGACGCTTAGTTTAGGAGATATGGGCAAAAGAAGTTTTTCATATAAAAATTTCAATTTTTTTAGGTTTTGGGTGGATTTTTCAATTTTTTGGGGGTGGTCACGAATTAAAGTCTTTTTCGCTCTAGGACGCTTAGTTTAGGAGAGGGCAAAAGAAGTTTTTCATATAAAAATTTCAATTTTTTTAGGTTTTGGGTGGATTTTTCAATTTTTTGGGGTGGTCACGAATTATCGTCCTTTTCGCTCTAGGACGCTTAGTTTAGGAGATATGGGCAAAAGAAGTTTTTCATATAAAAATTTCAATTTTTTTAGGTTTTGGGTGGATTTTTCAATTTTTTTGGGGTGGTCGCGAATTAAAGTCCTTTTCGCTCTAGGACGCTTAGTTTAGGAGATATGGGCAAAAGAAGTTTTTCATATAAAAATTTCAATTTTTTTAGGTTTTGGGTGGATTTTTCAATTTTTTGGGGGTGGTCACGAATTAAAGTCCTTTTCGCTCTAGGACGCTTAGTTTAGGAGATATGGGCAAAAGAAGTTTTTCATATAAAAATTTCAATTTTTTTAGGTTTTGGGTGGATTTTTCAATTTTTTGGGGGTGGTCACGAATTAAAGTCCTTTTCGCTCTAGGACGCTTAGTTTAGGAGATATGGGCAAAAGAAGTTTTTCATATAAAAATTTCAATTTTTTTTAGGTTTTGGGTGGATTTTCCAATTTTTTGGGGTGGTCACGAATTATCGTCCTTTTCGCTCTAGGACGCTTAGTTTAGGAGATATGGGCAAAAGAAGTTTTTCATATAAAAATTTAAATTTTTTTAGGTTTTGGGTGGATTTTTCAATTTTTTGGGGGTGGTCACGAATTAAAGTCCTTTTCGCTCTAGGACGCTTAGTTTAGGAGATATGGGCAAAAGAAGTTTTTCATATAAAAATTTCAATTTTTTTAGGTTTTGGGTGGATTTTTCAATTTTTTTGGGGTGGTCGCGAATTAAAGTCCTTTTCGCTCTAGGACGCTTAGTTTAGGAGATATGGGCAAAAGAAGTTTTTCATATAAAAATTTCAATTTTTTTAGGTTTTGGGTGGATTTTTCAATTTTTTTGGGTGGTCACGAATTAAAGTCCTTTTCGCTCTATGACGCTTAGTTTAGGAGATATGGGCAAAAGAAGTTTTTCATATAAAAATTTCAATTTTTTTAGGTTTTGGGTGGATTTTTCAATTTTTTTGGGGTGGTCGCGAATTAAAGTCCTTTTCGCTCTAGGACGCTTAGTTTAGGAGATATGGGCAAAAGAAGTTTTTCATATAAAAATTTCAATTTTTTTAGGTTTTGGGTGGATTTTTCAATTTTTCGGGGTGGTCACGAATTAAAGTCCTTTTCGCTCTAGGACGCTTAGTTTAGGAGATATGGGCAAAAGAAGTTTTTCATATAAAAATTTCAATTTTTTTAGGTTTTGGGTGGATTTTTAAAATTTTTGGGGTGGTCACGAATTAAAGTCCTTTTCGCTCTAGGACGCATATTTAAGGAGATATGGGCAAAATAAGTTTTTCATATAAAAATTTTAATTTTTTTAGGTTTTGGGTGGATTTTTCAATTTTTTGGGGGTGGTCACGAATTAAAGTCCTTTTCGCTCTAGGACGCTTAGTTTAGGAGATATGGGCAAAAGAAGTTTTTCATATAAAAATTTCAATTTTTTTAGGTTTTGGGTGGATTTTTCAATTTTTTGGGGGTGGTCACGAATTATCGTCCTTTTCGCTCTAGGACGCTTAGTTTAGGAGATATGGGCAAAAGAAGTTTTTCATATAAAAATTTCAATTTTTTTAGGTTTTGGGTGGATTTTTCAATTTTTTGGGGTGGTCACGAATTATCGTCCTTTTCGCTCTTGGACGCTTAGTTTAGGAGATATGGGCAAAAGAAGTTTTTCATATAAAAATTTCAATTTTTTTAGGTTTTGGGTGGATTTTTCAATTTTTTGGGGGTGGTCACGAATTAAAGTCCTTTTCGCTCTAGGACGCTTAGTTTAGGAGATATGGGCAAAAGAAGTTTTTCATATAAAAATTTCAATTTTTTTAGGTTTTGGGTGGATTTTTCAATTTTTTGGGGTGGTCACGAATTAAAGTCCTTTTCGCTCTAGGACGCATATTTAAGGAGATATGGGCAAAAGAAGTTTTTCATATAAAAATTTCAATTTTTTTAGGTTTTGGGTGGATTTTTCAATTTTTTGGGGTAGTCACGAATTAAAGTCCTTTTCGCTCTAGGACGCATATTTAAGGAGATATGGGCAAAAGAAGTTTTTCATATAAAAATTTCAATTTTTTTAGGTTTTGGGTGGATTTTTCAATTTTTTGGGGGTGGTCACGAATTAAAGTCCTTTTCGCTCTAGGACGCTTAGTTTAGGAGATATGGGCAAAAGAAGTTTTTCATATAAAAATTTCAATTTTTTTAGGTTTTGGGTGGATTTTTCAATTTTTTGGGGGTGGTCAC
The DNA here is from genome assembly GCF_050003625.1 of Haematobia irritans. Classification (NCBI taxonomy): domain Eukaryota; kingdom Metazoa; phylum Arthropoda; class Insecta; order Diptera; family Muscidae; genus Haematobia; species Haematobia irritans. The sequence continues at coordinate 211,754,748 of NC_134397.1, read as the reverse complement.
GAATTAAAGTCTTTTTCGCTCTAGGACGCTTAGTTTAGGAGAGGGCAAAAGAAGTTTTTCATATAAAAATTTCAATTTTTTTAGGTTTTGGGTGGATTTTTCAATTTTTTGGGGTGGTCACGAATTATCGTCCTTTTCGCTCTAGGACGCTTAGTTTAGGAGATATGGGCAAAAGAAGTTTTTCATATAAAAATTTCAATTTTTTTAGGTTTTGGGTGGATTTTTAAATTTTTTTGGGGTGGTCGCGAATTAAAGTCCTTTTCGCTCTAGGACGCTTAGTTTAGGAGATATGGGCAAAAGAAGTTTTTCATATAAAAATTTCAATTTTTTTAGGTTTTGGGTGGATTTTTCAATTTTTTTGGGTGGTCACGAATTAAAGTCCTTTTCGCTCTATGACGCTTAGTTTAGGAGATATGGGCAAAAGAAGTTTTTCATATAAAAATTTCAATTTTTTTAGGTTTTGGGTGGATTTTTCAATTTTTTTGGGGTGGTCGCGAATTAAAGTCCTTTTCGCTCTAGGACGCTTAGTTTAGGAGATATGGGCAAAAGAAGTTTTTCATATAAAAATTTCAATTTTTTTAGGTTTTGGGTGGATTTTTCAATTTTTTGGGGGTGGTCGCGAATTAAAGTCCTTTTCGCTCTAGGACGCTTAGTTTAGGAGATATGGGCAAAAGAAGTTTTTCATATAAAAATTTCAATTTTTTTAGGTTTTGGGTGGATTTTTCAATTTTTTTGGGTGGTCACGAATTAAAGTCCTTTTCGCTCTATGACGCTTAGTTTAGGAGATATGGGCAAAAGAAGTTTTTCATATAAAAATTTCAATTTTTTTAGGTTTTGGGTGGATTTTTCAATTTTTTTGGAGTGGTCGCGAATTAAAGTCCTTTTCGCTCTAGGACGCTTAGTTTAGGAGATATGGGCAAAAGAAGTTTTTCATATAAAAATTTCAATTTTTTTAGGTTTTGGGTGGATTTTTCAATTTTTCGGGGTGGTCACGAATTAAAGTCCTTTTCGCTCTAGGACGCTTAGTTTAGGAGATATGGGCAAAAGAAGTTTTTCATATAAAAATTTCAATTTTTTTAGGTTTTGGGTGGATTTTTAAAATTTTTGGGGTGGTCACGAATTAAAGTCCTTTTCGCTCTAGGACGCATATTTAAGGAGATATGGGCAAAATAAGTTTTTCATATAAAAATTTTAATTTTTTTAGGTTTTGGGTGGATTTTTCAATTTTTTGGGGGTGGTCACGAATTAAAGTCCTTTTCGCTCTAGGACGCTTAGTTTAGGAGATATGGGCAAAAGAAGTTTTTCATATAAAAATTTCAATTTTTTTAGGTTTTGGGTGGATTTTTCAATTTTTTGGGGGTGGTCACGAATTATCGTCCTTTTCGCTCTAGGACGCTTAGTTTAGGAGATATGGGCAAAAGAAGTGTTTCATATAAAAATTTCAATTTTTTTAGGTTTTGGGTGGATTTTTCAATTTTTTGGGGTGGTCACGAATTAAAGTCCTTTTCGCTCTTGGACGCTTAGTTTAGGAGATATGGGCAAAAGAAGTTTTTCATATAAAAATTTCAATTTTTTTAGGTTTTGGGTGGATTTTTCAATTTTTTTGGGTGGTCACGAATTAAAGTCGTTTTCGCTCTAGGACGCATATTTAAGGAGATATGGGCAAAAGAAGTTTTTCATATAAAAATTTAAATTTTTTTAGGTTTTGGATGGATTTTTCAATTTTTTGGGGTAGTCACGAATTAAAGTCCTTTTCGCTCTAGGACGCATATTTAAGGAGATATGGGCAAAAGAAGTTTTTCATATAAAAATTTAATTTTTTTAGGTTTTAGGTGGATTTTTCAATTTTTTTGGGTGGTCACGAATTAAAGTCCTTTTCGCTCTAGGACGCTTAGTTTAGGAGATATGGGCAAAAGAAGTTTTTCATATAAAAATTTCAATTTGTTTAGGTTTTGGGTGGATTTTTCAATTTTTTGGGGGTGGTCACGAATTAAAGTCCTTTTCGCTCTAGGACGCTTAGTTTAGGAGATATGGGCAAAAGAAGTTTTTCATATAAAAATTTCAATTTTTTTAGGTTTTGGGTGGATTTTTCAATTTTTTGGGGTGGTCACGAATTATCGTCCTTTTCGCTCTAGGACGCTTAGTTTATGAGATATGGGCAAAAGAAGTTTTTCATATAAAAATTTCAATTTTTTTAGGTTTGGGTGGATTTTTCAATTTTTTTTGGGTGGTCACGAATTAAAGTCCTTTTCGCTCTAGGACGCATATTTAAGGAGATATGGGCAAAAGAAGTTTTTCATATAAAAATTTCAATTTTTTTAGGTTTGGGTGGATTTTTCAATTTTTTTTGGGTGGTCACGAATTAAAGTCCTTTTCGCTCTAGGACGCTTAGTTTAGGAGATATGGGCAAAAGAAGTTTTTCATATAAAAATTTAAATTTTTTTAGGTTTTGGGTGGATTTTTCAATGTTTTGGGGGTGGTCACGAGGAGATATGGGCAAAAGAAGTTTTTCATATAAAAATTTCAATTTTTTTAGGTTTTGGGTGGATTTTTCAATTTTTTTGGGTGGTCACGAATTAAAGTCCTTTTCGCTCTAGGACGCTTAGTTTAGGAGATATGGGCAAAAGAAGTTTTTCATATAAAAATTTCAATTTTTTTAGGTTTTGGGTGGATTTGTCAATGTTTTGGGGGTGGTCACGAATTAAAGTCCTTTTCGCTCTAGGCCGCATATTTAAGGAGATATGGGCAAAAGAAGTTTTTCATATAAAAATTTAAATTTTTTTAGGTTTTGGGTGGATTTTTCAATTTTTTGGGGGTGGTCACGAATTAAAGTCCTTTTCGCTCTATGACGCTTAGTTTAGGAGATATGGGCAAAAGAAGTTTTTCATATAAAAATTTCAATTTTTTTAGGTTTTGGGTGGATTTTTCAATTTTTTTGGGGTGGTCGCGAATTAAAGTCCTTTTCGCTCTAGGACGCTTAGTTTAGGAGATATGGGCAAAAGAAGTTTTTCATATAAAAATTTCAATTTTTTTAGGTTTTGGGTGGATTTTTCAATTTTTTGGGGGTGGTCACGAATTAAAGTCCTTTTCGCTCTAGGACGCTTAGTTTAGGAGATATGGGCAAAAGAAGTTTTTCATATAAAAATTTCAATTTTTTTAGGTTTTGGGTGGATTTTTCAATTTTTTTGGGTGGTCACGAATTAAAGTCGTTTTCGCTCTAGGACGCATATTTAAGGAGATATGGGCAAAAGAAGTTTTTCATATAAAAATTTCAATTTTTTTAGGTTTTGGGTGGATTTTTCAATTTTTTGGGGTAGTCACGAATTAAAGTCCTTTTCGCTCTAGGACGCATATTTAAGGAGATATGGGCAAAAGAAGCTTTTCATATAAAAATTTAATTTTTTTTAGGTTTTGGGTGGATTTTTCAATTTTTTTGGGTGGTCACGAATTAAAGTCCTTTTCGCTCTAGGACGCTTAGTTTAGGAGATATGGGCAAAAGAAGTTTTTCATATAAAAATTTCAATTTTTTTAGGTTTTGGGTGGATTTTTCAATTTTTTGGGGGTGGTCACGAATTAAAGTCCTTTTCGCTCTAGGACGCTTAGTTTAGGAGATATGGACAAAAGAAGTTTTTCATATAAAAATTTCAATTTTTTTAGGTTTTGGGTGGATTTTTCAATTTTTTGGGGTGGTCACGAATTATCGTCCTTTTCGCTCTAGGACGCTTAGTTTAGGAGATATGGGCAAAAGAAGTTTTTCATATAAAAATTTCAATTTTTTTAGGTTTTGGGTGGATTTTTCAATTTTTTGGGGGTGGTCACGAATTAAAGTCCTTTTCGCTCTAGGACGCTTAGTTTAGGAGATATGGGCAAAAGAAGTTTTTCATATAAAAATTTCAATTTTTTTAGGTTTGGGTGGATTTTTCAATTTTTTTTGGGTGGTCACGAATTAAAGTCCTTTTCGCTCTAGGACGCATATTTAAGGAGATATGGGCAAACGAAGTTTTTCATATAAAAATTTCAATTTTTTTAGGTTTGGGTGGATTTTTCAATTTTTTTTTGGGTGGTCACGAATTAAAGTCCTTTTCGCTCTAGGACGCTTAGTTTAGGAGATATGGGCAAAAGAAGTTTTTCATATAAAAATTTCAATTTTTTTAGGTTTTGGGTGGATTTTTCAATGTTTTGGGGGTGGTCACGAGGAGATATGGGCAAAAGAAGTTTTTCATATAAAAATTTCAATTTTTTTAGGTTTTGGGTGGATTTTTCAATTTTTTTGGGTGGTCACGAATTAAAGTCCTTTTCGCTCTAGGACGCTTAATTTAGGAGATATGGGCAAAAGAAGTTTTTCATATAAAAATTTCAATTTTTTTAGGTTTTGGGTGGATTTTTCAAAGTTTTGGGGGTGGTCACGAATTAAAGTCCTTTTCGCTCTAGGCCGCATATTTAAGGAGATATGGGCAAAAGAAGTTTTTCATATAAAAATTTAAATTTTTTTAGGTTTTGGGTGGATTTTTCAATTTTTTGGGGGTGGTCACGAATTAAAGTCCTTTTCGCTCTAGGACGCTTAGTTTAGGAGATATGGGCAAAAGAAGTTTTTCATATAAAAATTTCAATTTTTTTAGGTTTTGGGTGGATTTTTCAATTTTTTGGGGTGGTCACGAATTATCGTCCTTTTCGCTCTAGGACGCTTAGTTTAGGAGATATGGGCAAAAGAAGTTTTTCATATAAAAATTTCAATATTTTCAGGTTTTGGGTGGATTTTTCAATTTTTTGGGGGTGGTCACGTATTAAAGTCCTTTTCGCTCTAGGACGCTTAGTTTAGGAGATATGGGCAAAAGAAGTTTTTCATATAAAAATTTCAATTTTTTTAGGTTTTGGGTGGATTTTTCAATTTTTTGGGGTGGTCACGAATTATCGTCCTTTTCGCTCTAGGACGCTTAGTTTAGGAGATATGGGCAAAAGAAGTTTTTCATATAAAAATTTCAATTTTTTTAGGTTTTGGGTGGATTTTTCAATTTTTTGGGGGTGGTCACGAATTAAAGTCCTTTTCGCTCTAGGGCGCTTAGTTTAGGAGATATGGGCAAAAGAAGTTTTTCATATAAAAATTTCAATTTTTTTAGGTTTGGGTGGATTTTTCAATTTTTTTTGGGTGGTCACGAATTAAAGTCCTTTTCGCTCTAGGACGCATATTTAAGGAGATATGGGCAAAAGAAGTTTTTCATATAAAAATTTCAATTTTTTTAGGTTTGGGTGGATTTTTAAATTTTTTTTGGGTGGTCACGAATTAAAGTCCTTTTCGCTCTAGGACGCTTAGTTTAGGAGATATGGGCAAAAGAAGTTTTTCATATAAAAATTTCAATTTTTTTAGGTTTTGGGTGGATTTTTCAATGTTTTGGGGGTGGTCACGAGGAGATATGGGCAAAAGAAGTTTTTCATATAAAAATTTCAATTTTTTTAGGTTTTGGGTGGATTTTTCAATTTTTTTGAGTGGTCACGAATTAAAGTCCTTTTCGCTCTAGGACGCTTAGTTTAGGAGATATGGGCAAAAGAAGTTTTTCATATAAAAATTTCAATTTTTTTAGGTTTTGGGTGGATTTTTCAATTTTTTGGGGTGGTCACGAATTAAAGTCCTTTTCGCTCTAGGACGCATATTTAAGGAGATATGGGCAAAAGAAGTTTTTCATATAAAAATTTCAATTTTTTTAGGTTTTGGGTGGATTTTTCAATTTTTTGGGGTAGTCACGAATTAAAGTCCTTTTCGCTCTAGGACGCATATTTAAGGAGATATGGGCAAAAGAAGTTTTTCATATAAAAATTTCAATTTTTTTAGGTTTTGGGTGGATTTTTCAATTTTTTGGGGGTGGTCACGAATTAAAGTCCTTTTCGCTCTAGGACGCTTAGTTTAGGAGATATGGGCAAAAGAAGTTTTTCATATAAAAATTTCAATTTTTTTAGGTTTTGGGTGGATTTTTCAATTTTTTGGGGGTGGTCACGAATTAAAGTCTTTTTCGCTCTAGGACGCTTAGTTTAGGAGATATGGGCAAAAGAAGTTTTTCATATAAAAATTTCAATTTTTTTAGGTTTTGGGTGGATTTTTCAATTTTTTGGGGTGGTCACGAATTATCGTCCTTTTCGCTCTAGGACGCTTAGTTTAGGAGATATGGGCAAAAGAAGTTTTTCATATAAAAATTTCAATTTTTTTAGGTTTTGGGTGGATTTTTCAATTTTTTTGGGGTGGTCGCGAATTAAAGTCCTTTTCGCTCTAGGACGCTTAGTTTAGGAGATATGGGCAAAAGAAGTTTTTCATATAAAAATTTCAATTTTTTTAGGTTTTGGGTGGATTTTTCAATTTTTTGGGGGTGGTCACGAATTAAAGTCCTTTTCGCTCTATGACGCTTAGTTTAGGAGATATGGGCAAAAGAAGTTTTTCATATAAAAATTTAAATTTTTTTAGGTTTTGGGTGGATTTTTCAATTTTTTTGGGGTGGTCGCGAATTAAAGTCCTTTTCGCTCTAGGACGCTTAGTTTAGGAGATATGGGCAAAAGAAGTTTTTCATATAAAAATTTCAATTTTTTTAGGTTTTGGGTGGATTTTTCAATTTTTTGGGGGTGGTCACGAATTAAAGTCCTTTTCGCTCTAGGACGCTTAGTTTAGGAGATATGGGCAAAAGAAGTTTTTCATATAAAAATTTAAATTTTTTTAGGTTTTGGGTGGATTTTTCAATTTTTTGGGGGTGGTCACGAATTAAAGTCCTTTTCGCTCTAGGACGCTTAGTTTAGGAGATATGGGCAAAAGAAGTTTTTCATATAAAAATTTCAATTTTTTTTAGGTTTTGGGTGGATTTTCCAATTTTTTGGGGTGGTCACGAATTATCGTCCTTTTCGCTCTAGGACGCTTAGTTTAGGAGATATGGGCAAAAGAAGTTTTTCATATAAAAATTTAAATTTTTTTAGGTTTTGGGTGGATTTTTCAATTTTTTGGGGGTGGTCACGAATTAAAGTCCTTTTCGCTCTAGGACGCTTAGTTTAGGAGATATGGGCAAAAGAAGTTTTTCATATAAAAATTTCAATTTTTTTAGGTTTTGGGTGGATTTTTCAATTTTTTTGGGGTGGTCGCGAATTAAAGTCCTTTTCGCTCTAGGACGCTTAGTTTAGGAGATATGGGCAAAAGAAGTTTTTCATATAAAAATTTCAATTTTTTTTGGTTTTGGGTGGATTTTTCAATTTTTTTGGGGTGGTCGCGAATTAAAGTCCTTTTCGCTCTAGGACGCTTAGTTTAGGAGATATGGGCAAAAGAAGTTTTTCATATAAAAATTTCAATTTTTTTAGGTTTTGGGTGGATTTTTCAATTTTTTGGGGGTGGTCACGAATTAAAGTCCTTTTCGCTCTAGGACGCTTAGTTTAGGAGATATGGGCAAAAGAAGTTTTTCATATAAAAATTTAAATTTTTTTAGGTTTTGGGTGGATTTTTCAATTTTTTGGGGGTGGTCACGAATTAAAGTCCTTTTCGCTCTAGGACGCTTAGTTTAGGAGATATGGGCAAAAGAAGTTTTTCATATAAAAATTTCAATTTTTTTTAGGTTTTGGGTGGATTTTCCAATTTTTTGGGGTGGTCACGAATTATCGTCCTTTTCGCTCAAGGACGCTTAGTTTAGGAGATATGGGCAAAAGAAGTTTTTCATATAAAAATTTAAATTTTTTTAGGTTTTGGGTGGATTTTTCAATTTTTTGGGGGTGGTCACGAATTAAAGTCCTTTTCGCTCTAGGACGCTTAGTTTAGGAGATATGGGCAAAAGAAGTTTTTCATATAAAAATTTCAATTTTTTTAGGTTTTGGGTGGATTTTTCAATTTTTTTGGGGTGGTCGCGAATTAAAGTCCTTTTCGCTCTAGGACGCTTAGTTTAGGAGATATGGGCAAAAGAAGTTTTTCATATAAAAATTTCAATTTTTTTAGGTTTTGGGTGGATTTTTCAATTTTTTTGGGTGGTCACGAATTAAAGTCCTTTTCGCTCTATGACGCTTAGTTTAGGAGATATGGGCAAAAGAAGTTTTTCATATAAAAATTTCAATTTTTTTAGGTTTTGGGTGGATTTTTAAATTTTTTTGGGGTGGTCGCGAATTAAAGTCCTTTTCGCTCTAGGACGCTTAGTTTAGGAGATATGGGCAAAAGAAGTTTTTCATATAAAAATTTCAATTTTTTTAGGTTTTGGGTGGATTTTTCAATTTTTCGGGGTGGTCACGAATTAAAGTCCTTTTCGCTCTAGGACGCTTAGTTTAGGAGATATGGGCAAAAGAAGTTTTTCATATAAAAATTTCAATTTTTTTAGGTTTTGGGTGGATTTTTAAAATTTTTGGGGTGGTCACGAATTAAAGTCCTTTTCGCTCTAGGACGCATATTTAAGGAGATATGGGCAAAATAAGTTTTTCATATGAAAATTTTAATTTTTTTAGGTTTTGGGTGGATTATTCAATTTTTTTGGGTGGTCACGAATTATCGTCCTTTTCGCTCTAGGACGCTTAGTTTAGGAGATATGGGCAAAAGAAGTTTTTCATATAAAAATTTCAATTTTTTTAGGTTTTGGGTGGATTTTTCAATTTTTTGGGGTGGTCACGAATTATCGTCCTTTTCGCTCTAGGACGCTTAGTTTAGGAGATATGGGCAAAAGAAGTTTTTCATATAAAAATTTCAATTTTTTTAGGTTTTGGGTGGATTTTTCAATTTTTTTGGGTGGTCACGAATTAAAGTCGTTTTCGCTCTAGGACGCATATTTAAGGAGATATGGGCAAAAGAAGTTTTTCATATAAAAATTTCAATGTTTTTAGGTTTTGGGTGGATTTTTAAATTTTTTGGGGTAGTCACGAATTAAAGTCCTTTTCGCTCTAGGACGCATATTTAAGGAGATATGGGCAAAAGAAGTTTTTCATATAAAAATTTAAATTTTTTTAGGTTTTGGGTGGATTTTTCAATTTTTTTGGGTGGTCACGAATTAAAGTCCTTTTCGCTCTAGGACGCTTAGTTTAGGAGATATGGGCAAAAGAAGTTTTTCATATAAAAATTTCAATTTTTTTAGGTTTTGGGTGGATTTTTCAATTTTTTGGGGGTGGTCACGAATTAAAGTCCTTTTCGCTCTAGGACGCTTAGTTTAGGAGATATGGACAAAAGAAGTTTTTCATATAAAAATTTCAATTTTTTTAGGTTTTGGGTGGATTTTTCAATTTTTTGGGGTGGTCACGAATTATCGTCCTTTTCGCTCTAGGACGCTTAGTTTAGGAGATATGGGCAAAAGAAGTTTTTCATATAAAAATTTCAATTTTTTTAGGTTTTGGGTGGATTTTTCAATTTTTTGGGGGTGGTCACGAATTAAAGTCCTTTTCGCTCTAGGACGCTTAGTTTAGGAGATATGGGCAAAAGAAGTTTTTCATATAAAAATTTCAATTTTTTTAGGTTTGGGTGGATTTTTCAATTTTTTTTGGGTGGTCACGAATTAAAGTCCTTTTCGCTCTAGGACGCATATTTAAGGAGATATGGGCAAAAGAAGTTTTTCATATAAAAATTTCAATTTTTTTAGGTTTGGGTGGATTTTTCAATTTTTTTTGGGTGGTCACGAATTAAAGTCCTTTTCGCACTAGGACGCTTAGTTTAGGAGATATGGGCAAAAGAAGTTTTTCATATAAAAATTTCAATTTTTTTAGGTTTTGGGTGGATTTTTCAATGTTTTAGGGGTGGTCACGAGGAGATATGGGCAAAAGAAGTTTTTCATATAAAAATTTCAATTTTTTTAGGTTTTGGGTGGATTTTTCAATTTTTTTGGGTGGTCACGAATTAAAGTCCTTTTCGCTCTAGGACGCTTAGTTTAGGAGATATGGGCAAAAGAAGTTTTTCATATAAAAATTTAAATTTTTTTAGGTTTTGGGTGGATTTTTCAATGTTTTGGGGGTGGTCACGAATTAAAGTCCTTTTCGCTCTAGGCCGCATATTTAAGGAGATATGGGCAAAAGAAGTTTTTCATATAAAAATTTCAATTTTTTTAGGTTTTGGGTGGATTTTTCAATTTTTTTGGGTGGTCACGAATTAAAGTCCTTTTCGCTCTAGGACGCATATTTAAGGAGATATGGGCAAAATAAGTTTTTCATATAAAAATTTCAATTTTTTTAGGTTTTGGGTGGATTTTTCAATTTTTTGGGGTAGTCACGAATTAAAGTCCTTTTCGCTCTAGGACGCATATTTAAGGAGATATGGGCAAAAGAAGTTTTTCATATAAAAATTTCAATTTTTTTAGGTTTTGGGTGGATTTTTCAATTTTTTGGGGGTGGTCACGAATTAAAGTCCTTTTCGCTCTAGGACGCTTAGTTTAGGAGATATGGGCAAAAGAAGTTTTTCATATAAAAATTTCAATTTTTTTAGGTTTTGGGTGGATTTTTCAATTTTTTGGGGGTGGTCACGAATTAAAGTCCTTTTCGCTCTAGGACGCTTAGTTTAGGAGATATGGGCAAAAGAAGTTTTTCATATAAAAATTACAATTTTTTTAGGTTTTGGGTGGATTTTTCAATTTTTTTGGGGTGGTCGCGAATTAAAGTCCTTTTCGCTCTAGGACGCTTAGTTTAGGAGATATGGGCAAAAGAAGTTTTTCATATAAAAATTTCAATTTTTTTAGGTTTTGGGTGGATTTTTCAATTTTTTGGGGGTGGTCACGAATTAAAGTCCTTTTCGCTCTAGGACGCTTAGTTTAGGAGATATGGGCAAAAGAAGTTTTTCATATAAAAATTTCAATTTTTTTTAGGTTTTGGGTGGATTTTCCAATTTTTTGGGGTGGTCACGAATTATCGTCCTTTTCGCTCTAGGACGCTTAGTTTAGGAGATATGGGCAAAAGAAGTTTTTCATATAAAAATTTAAATTTTTTTAGGTTTTGGGTGGATTTTTCAATTTTTTGGGGGTGGTCACGAATTAAAGTCCTTTTCGCTCTAGGACGCTTAGTTTAGGAGATATGGGCAAAAGAAGTTTTTCATATAAAAATTTCAATTTTTTTAGGTTTTGGGTGGATTTTTCAATTTTTTTGGGGTGGTCGCGAATTAAAGTCCTTTTCGCTCTAGGACGCTTAGTTTAGGAGATATGGGCAAAAGAAGTTTTTCATATAAAAATTTCAATTTTTTTAGGTTTTGGGTGGATTTTTCAATTTTTTTGGGTGGTCACGAATTAAAGTCCTTTTCGCTCTATGACGCTTAGTTTAGGAGATATGGGCAAAAGAAGTTTTTCATATAAAAATTTCAATTTTTTTAGGTTTTGGGTGGATTTTTCAATTTTTTTGGGGTGGTCGCGAATTAAAGTCCTTTTCGCTCTAGGACGCTTAGTTTAGGAGATATGGGCAAAAGAAGTTTTTCATATAAAAATTTCAATTTTTTTAGGTTTTGGGTGGATTTTTCAATTTTTCGGGGTGGTCACGAATTAAAGTCCTTTTCGCTCTAGGACGCTTAGTTTAGGAGATATGGGCAAAAGAAGTTTTTCATATAAAAATTTCAATTTTTTTAGGTTTTGGGTGGATTTTAAAAATTTTTGGGGTGGTCACGAATTAAAGTCCTTTTCGCTCTAGGACGCATATTTAAGGAGATATGGGCAAAATAAGTTTTTCATATAAAAATTTTAATTTTTTTAGGTTTTGGGTGGATTATTCAATTTTTTTGGGTGGTCACGAATTATCGTCCTTTTCGCTCTAGGACGCTTAGTTTAGGAGATATGGGCAAAAGAAGTTTTTCATATAAAAATTTCAATTTTTTTAGGTTTTGGGTGGATTTTTCAATTTTTTGGGGTAGTCACGAATTAAAGTCCTTTTCGCTCTAGGACGCATATTTAAGGAGATATGGGCAAAAGAAGTTTTTCATATAAAAATTTCAATTTTTTTAGGTTTTGGGTGGATTTTTCAATTTTTTTGGGGTGGTCACGAATTAAAGTCCTTTTCGCTCTAGGACGCTTAGTTTAGGAGATATGGGCAAAAGAAGTTTTTCATATAAAAATTTCAATTTTTTTAGGTTTTGGGTGGATTTTTCAATTTTTTGGGGGTGGTCACGAATTAAAGTCTTTTTCGCTCTAGGACGCTTAGTTTAGGAGATATGGGCAAAAGAAGTTTTTCATATAAAAATTTCAATTTTTTTAGGTTTTGGGTGGATTTTTCAATGTTTTGGGGGTGGTCACGAGGAGATATGGGCAAAAGAAGTTTTTCATATAAAAATTTCAATTTTTTTAGGTTTTGGGTGGATTTTTCAATTTTTTTGGGTGGTCACGAATTAAAGTCCTTTTCGCTCTAGGACGCTTAGTTTAGGAGATATGGGCAAAAAGAAGTTTTTCATATAAAAATTTCAATTTTTTTAGGTTTTGGGTGGATTTTTCAATGTTTTGGGGGTGGTCACGAATTAAAGTCGTTTTCGCTCTAGGACGCATATTTAAGGAGATATGGGCAAAAGAAGTTTTTCATATAAAAATTTAAATTTTTTTAGGTTTTGGGTGGATTTTTCAATTTTTTGGGGGTGGTCACGAATTAAAGTCCTTTTCGCTCTAGGACGCTTAGTTTAGGAGATATGGGCAAAAGAAGTTTTTCATATAAAAATTTCAATTTTTTTAGGTTTTGGGTGGATTTTTCAATTTTTTGGGGTGGTCACGAATTATCGTCCTTTTCGCTCTAGGACGCTTAGTTTAGGAGATATGGGCAAAAGAAGTTTTTCATATAAAAATTTCAATTTTTTTAGGTTTTGGGTGGATTTTTCAATTTTTTGGGGGTGGTCACGAATTAAAGTCCTTTTCGCTCTAGGACGCTTAGTTTAGGAGATATGGGCAAAAGAAGTTTTTCATATAAAAATTTCAATTTTTTTAGGTTTTGGGTGGATTTTTCAATTTTTTGGGGGTGGTCACGAATTAAAGTCTTTTTCGCTCTAGGACGCTTAGTTTAGGAGATATGGGCAAAAGAAGTTTTTCATATAAAAATTTCAATTTTTTTAGGTTTTGGGTGGATTTTTCAATTTTTTGGGGTGGTCACGAATTATCGTCCTTTTCGCTCTAGGACGCTTAGTTTAGGAGATATGGGGAAAAGAAGTTTTTCATATAAAAATTTCAATTTTTTTAGGTTTTGGGTGGATTTTTCAATTTTTTTGGGGTGGTCGCGAATTAAAGTCCTTTTCGCTCTAGGACGCTTAGTTTAGGAGATATGGGCAAAAGAAGTTTTTCATATAAAAATTTCAATTTTTTTAGGTTTTGGGTGGATTTTTCAATTTTTTTGGGTGGTCACGAATTAAAGTCCTTTTCGCTCTATGACGCTTAGTTTAGGAGATATGGGCAAAAGAAGTTTTTCATATAAAAATTTCAATTTTTTTAGGTTTTGGGTGGATTTTTCAATTTTTTTGGGGTGGTCGCGAATTAAAGTCCTTTTCGCTCTAGGACGCTTAGTTTAGGAGATATGGGCAAAAGAAGTTTTTCATATAAAAATTTCAATTTTTTTAGGTTTTGGGTGGATTTTTCAATTTTTTGGGGGTGGTCACGAATTAAAGTCCTTTTCGCTCTAGGACGCTTAGTTTAGGAGATATGGGCAAAAGAAGTTTTTCATATAAAAATTTAAATTTTTTTAGGTTTTGGGTGGATTTTTCAATTTTTTGGGGGTGGTCACGAATTAAAGTCCTTTTCGCTCTAGGACGCTTAGTTTAGGAGATATGGGCAAAAGAAGTTTTTCATATAAAAATTTCAATTTTTTTTAGGTTTTGGGTGGATTTTCCAATTTTTTGGGGGTGGTCACGAATTAAAGTCCTTTTCGCTCTAGGACGCTTAGTTTAGGAGATATGGGCAAAAGAAGTTTTTCATATAAAAATTTCAATTTTTTTAGGTTTTGGGTGGATTTTTCAATTTTTTTGGGTGGTCACGAATTAAAGTCCTTTTCGCTCTATGACGCTTAGTTTAGGAGATATGGGCAAAAGAAGTTTTTCATATAAAAATTTCAATTTTTTTAGGTTTTGGGTGGATTTTTCAATTTTTTTGGGGTGGTCGCGAATTAAAGTCCTTTTCGCTCTAGGACGCTTAGTTTAGGAGATATGGGCAAAAGAAGTTTTTCATATAAAAATTTCAATTTTTTTAGGTTTTGGGTGGATTTTTCAATTTTTTGGGGGTGGTCACGAATTAAAGTCCTTTTCGCTCTAGGACGCTTAGTTTAGGAGATATGGGCAAAAGAAGTTTTTCATATAAAAATTTCAATTTTTTTAGGTTTTGGGTGGATTTTTCAATTTTTTGGGGTGGTCACGAATTATCGTCCTTTTCGCTCTAGGACGCTTAGTTTAGGAGATATGGGCAAAAGAAGTTTTTCATATAAAAATTTCAATTTTTTTAGGTTTTGGGTGGATTTTTCAATTTTTTGGGGTAGTCACGAATTAAAGTCCTTTTCGCTCTAGGACGCATATTTAAGGAGATATGGGCAAAAGAAGTTTTTCATATAAAAATTTCAATTTTTTTAGGTTTTGGGTGGATTTTTCAATTTTTTTGGGTGGTCACGAATTAAAGTCCTTTTCGCTCTATGACGCTTAGTTTAGGAGATATGGGCAAAAGAAGTTTTTCATATAAAAATTTCAATTTTTTTAGGTTTTGGGTGGATTTTTCAATTTTTTGGGGGTGGTCACGAATTAAAGTCCTTTTCGCTCTAGGACGCTTAGTTTAGGAGATATGGACAAAAGAAGTTTTTCATATAAAAATTTCAATTTTTTTAGGTTTTGGGTGGATTTTTCAATTTTTTGGGGTGGTCACGAATTATCGTCCTTTTCGCTCTAGGACGCTTAGTTTAGGAGATATGGGCAAAAGAAGTTTTTCATATAAAAATTTCAATTTTTTTAGGTTTTGGGTGGATTTTTCAATTTTTTGGGGGTGGTCACGAATTAAAGTCCTTTTCGCTCTAGGACGCTTAGTTTAGGAGATATGGGCAAAAGAAGTTTTTCATATAAAAATTTCAATTTTTTTAGGTTTGGGTGGATTTTTCAATTTTTTTTGGGTGGTCACGAATTAAAGTCCTTTTCGCTCTAGGACGCATATTTAAGGAGATATGGGCAAAAGAAGTTTTTCATATAAAAATTTCAATTTTTTTAGGTTTGGGTGGATTTTTCAATTTTTTTTGGGTGGTCACGAATTAAAGTCCTTTTCGCTCTAGGACGCTTAGTTTAGGAGATATGGGCAAAAGAAGTTTTTCATATAAAAATTTCAATTTTTTTAGGTTTTGGGTGGATTTTTCAATGTTTTGGTGGTGGTCACGAGGAGATATGGGCAAAAGAAGTTTTTCATATAAAAATTTCAATTTTTTTAGGTTTTGGGTGGATTTTTCAATTTTTTTGGATGGTCACGAATTAAAGTCCTTTTCGCTCTAGGACGCTTAGTTTAGGAGATATGGGCAAAAGAAGTTTTTCATATAAAAATTTCAATTTTTTTAGGTTTTGGGTGGATTTTTCAATGTTTTGGGGGTGGTCACGAATTAAAGTCCTTTTCGCTCTAGGCCGCATATTTAAGGAGATATGGGCAAAAGAAGTTTTTCATATAAAAATTTAAATTTTTTTAGGTTTTGGGTGGATTTTTCAATTTTTTGGGGGTGGTCACGAATTAAAGTCCTTTTCGCTCTAGGACGCTTAGTTTAGGAGATATGGGCAAAAGAAGTTTTTCATATAAAAATTTCAATTTTTTTAGGTTTTGGGTGGATTTTTCAATTTTTTGGGGTGGTCACGAATTATCGTCCTTTTCGCTCTAGGACGCTTAGTTTAGGAGATATGGGCAAAAGAAGTTTTTCATATAAAAATTTCAATTTTTTTAGGTTTTGGGTGGATTTTTCAATTTTTTGGGGGTGGTCACGAATTAAAGTCCTTTTCGCTCTAGGACGCTTAGTTTAGGAGATATGGGCAAAAGAAGTTTTTCATATAAAAATTTCAATTTTTTTAGGTTTTGGGTGGATTTTTCAATTTTTTGGGGTGGTCACGAATTAAAGTCCTTTTCGCTCTAGGACGCATATTTAAGGAGATATGGGCAAAAGAAGTTTTTCATATAAAAATTTCAATTTTTTTAGGTTTTGGGTGGATTTTTCAATTTTTTGGGGTAGTCACGAATTAAAGTCCTTTTCGCTCTAGGACGCATATTTAAGGAGATATGGGCAAAAGAAGTTTTTCATATAAAAATTTCAATTTTTTTAGGTTTTGGGTGGATTTTTCAATTTTTTGGGGGTGGTCACGAATTAAAGTCCTTTTCGCTCTAGGACGCTTAGTTTAGGAGATATGGGCAAAAGAAGTTTTTCATATAAAAATTTCAATTTTTTTAGGTTTTGGGTGGATTTTTCAATTTTTTGGGGGTGGTCACGAATTAAAGTCTTTTTCGCTCTAGGACGCTTAGTTTAGGAGATATGGGCAAAAGAAGTTTTTCATATAAAAATTTCAATTTTTTTAGGTTTTGGGTGGATTTTTCAATTTTTTGGGGTGGTCACGAATTATCGTCCTTTTCGCTCTAGGACGCTTAGTTTAGGAGATATGGGCAAAAGAAGTTTTTCATATAAAAATTTCAATTTTTTTAGGTTTTGGGTGGATTTTTCAATTTTTTTGGGGTGGTCGCGAATTAAAGTCCTTTTCGCTCTAGGACGCTTAGTTTAGGAGATATGGGCAAAAGAAGTTTTTCATATAAAAATTTCAATTTTTTTAGGTTTTGGGTGGATTTTTCAATTTTTTTGGGTGGTCACGAATTAAAGTCCTTTTCGCTCTATGACGCTTAGTTTAGGAGATATGGGCAAAAGAAGTTTTTCATATAAAAATTTCAATTTTTTTAGGTTTTGGGTGGATTTTTCAATTTTTTTGGGGTGGTCGCGAATTAAAGTCCTTTTCGCTCTAGGACGCTTAGTTTAGGAGATATGGGCAAAAGAAGTTTTTCATATAAAAATTTCAATTTTTTTAGGTTTTGGGTGGATTTTTCAATTTTTTGGGGGTGGTCACGAATTAAAGTCCTTTTCGCTCTAGGACGCTTAGTTTAGGAGATATGGGCAAAAGAAGTTTTTCATATAAAAATTTAAATTTTTTTAGGTTTTGGGTGGATTTTTCAATTTTTTGGGGGTGGTCACGAATTAAAGTCCTTTTCGCTCTAGGACGCTTAGTTTAGGAGATATGGGCAAAAGAAGTTTTTCATATAAAAATTTCAATTTTTTTTAGGTTTTGAGTGGATTTTCCAATTTTTTGGGGTGGTCACGAATTATCGTCCTTTTCGCTCTAGGACGCTTAGTTTAGGAGATATGGGCAAAAGAAGTTTTTCATATAAAAATTTAAATTTTTTTAGGTTTTGGGTGGATTTTTCAATTTTTTGGGGGTGGTCACGAATTAAAGTCCTTTTCGCTCTAGGACGCTTAGTTTAGGAGATATGGGAAAAAGAAGTTTTTCATATAAAAATTTCAATTTTTTTAGGTTTTGGGTGGATTTTTCAATTTTTTTGGGGTGGTCGCGAATTAAAGTCCTTTTCGCTCTAGGACGCTTAGTTTAGGAGATATGGGCAAAAGAAGTTTTTCATATAAAAATTTCAATTTTTTTAGGTTTTGGGTGGATTTTTCAAT
Organism: Haematobia irritans; assembly: GCF_050003625.1. Taxonomy (NCBI): domain Eukaryota; kingdom Metazoa; phylum Arthropoda; class Insecta; order Diptera; family Muscidae; genus Haematobia; species Haematobia irritans. The sequence continues at coordinate 211,737,165 of NC_134397.1, read as the reverse complement.
TTTTTTGGGTGGTCACGAATTAAAGTCCTTTTCGCTCTATGACGCTTAGTTTAGGAGATATGGGCAAAAGAAGTTTTTCATATAAAAATTTCAATTTTTTTAGGTTTTGGGTGGATTTTTCAATTTTTTTGGGGTGGTCGCGAATTAAAGTCCTTTTCGCTCTAGGACGCTTAGTTTAGGAGATATGGGCAAAAGAAGTTTTTCATATAAAAATTTCAATTTTTTTAGGTTTTGGGTGGATTTTTCAATTTTTCGGGGTGGTCACGAATTAAAGTCCTTTTCGCTCTAGGACGCTTAGTTTAGGAGATATGGGCAAAAGAAGTTTTTCATATAAAAATTTCAATTTTTTTAGGTTTTGGGTGGATTTTTAAAATTTTTGGGGTGGTCACGAATTAAAGTCCTTTTCGCTCTAGGACGAATATTTAAGGAGATATGGGCAAAATAAGTTTTTCATATAAAAATTTTAATTTTTTTAGGTTTTGGGTGGATTATTCAATTTTTTTGGGTGGTCACGAATTATCGTCCTTTTCGCTCTAGGACGCTTAGTTTAGGAGATATGGGCAAAAGAAGTTTTTCATATAAAAATTTCAATTTTTTTAGGTTTTGGGTGGATTTTTTCAATTTTTTGGGGTGGTCACGAATTATCGTCCTTTTCGCTCTAGGACGCTTAGTTTAGGAGATATGGGCAAAAGAAGTTTTTCATATAAAAATTTCAATTTTTTTAGGTTTTGGGTGGATTTTTCAATTTTTTTGGGTGGTCACGAATTAAAGTCGTTTTCGCTCTAGGACGCATATTTAAGGAGATATGGGCAAAAGAAGTTTTTCATATAAAAATTTCAATTTTTTTAGGTTTTGGGTGGATTTTTCAATTTTTTGGGGTAGTCACGAATTAAAGTCCTTTTCGCTCTAGGACGCATATTTACGGAGATATGGGCAAAAGAAGTTTTTCATATAAAAATTTAAATTTTTTTAGGTTTTGGGTGGATTTTTCAATTTTTTTGGGTGGTCACGAATTAAAGTCCTTTTCGCTCTAGGACGCTTAGTTTAGGAGATATGGGCAAAAGAAGTTTTTCATATAAAAATTTCAATTTTTTTAGGTTTTGGGTGGATTTTTCAATTTTTAGGGGGTGGTCACGAATTAAAGTCCTTTTCGCTCTAGGACGCTTAGTTTAGGAGATATGGACAAAAGAAGTTTTTCATATAAAAATTTCAATTTTTTTAGGTTTTGGGTGGATTTTTCAATTTTTTGGGGTGGTCACGAACTATCGTCCTTTTCGCTCTAGGACGCTTAGTTTAGGAGATATGGGTAAAAGAAGTTTTTCATATAAAAATTTCAATTTTTTTTGGTTTTGGGTGGATTTTTCAATGTTTTGGGGGTGGTCACGAGGAGATATGGGCAAAAGAAGTTTTTCATATAAAAATTTAAATTTTTTTAGGTTTTGGTTGGATTTTTCAATTTTTTTGGGTGGGCACGAATTAAAGTCCTTTTCGCTCTAGGACGCTTAGTTTAGGAGATATGGGCAAAAGAAGTTTTTCATATAAAAATTTCAATTTTTTTAGGTTTTGGGTGGATTTTTCAATGTTTTGGGGGTGGTCACGAATTAAAGTCCTTTTCGCTCTAGGCCGCATATTTAAGGAGATATGGGCAAAAGAAGTTTTTCATATAAAAATTTAAATTTTTTTAGGTTTTGGGTGGATTTTTCAATTTTTTGGGGGTGGTCACGAATTAAAGTCCTTTTCGCTCTAGGACGCTTAGTTTAGGAGATATGGGCAAAAGAAGTTTTTCATATAAAAATTTCAATTTTTTTTGGTTTTGGGTGGATTTTTCAATGTTTTGGGGGTGGTCACGAGGAGATATGGGCAAAAGAAGTTTTTCATATAAAAATTTCAATTTTTTTAGGTTTTGGGTGGATTTTTCAATTTTTTGGGGTGGTCACGAATTATCGTCCTTTTCGCTCTAGGACGCTTAGTTTAGGAGATATGGGCAAAAGAAGTTTTTCATATAAAAATTTCAATTTTTTTAGGTTTTGGGTGGATTTTTCAATTTTTTGGGGGTGGTCACGAATTAAAGTCCTTTTCGCTCTAGGACGCTTAGTTTAGGAGATATGGGCAAAAGAAGTTTTTCATATAAAAATTTAAATTTTTTTAGGTTTTGGGTGGATTTTTCAATTTTTTGGGGTAGTCACGAATTAAAGTCCTTTTCGCTCTAGGACGCATATTTAAGGAGATATGGGCAAAAGAAGTTTTTCATATAAAAATTTCAATTTTTTTAGGTTTTGGGTGGATTTTTCAATTTTTTGGGGTAGTCACGAATTAAAGTCCTTTTCGCTCTAGGACGCATATTTAAGGAGATATGGGCAAAAGAAGTTTTTCATATAAAAATTTCAATTTTTTTAGGTTTTGGGTGGATTTTTCAATTTTTTTGGGTGGTCACGAATTAAAGTCCTTTTCGCTCTAGGACGCTTAGTTTAGGAGATATGGGCAAAAGAAGTTTTTCATATAAAAATTTCAATTTTTTTAGGTTTTGGGTGGATTTTTCAATTTTTTGGGGGTGGTCACGAATTAAAGTCTTTTTCGCTCTAGGACGCTTAGTTTAGGAGATATGGGAAAAAGAAGTTTTTCATATAAAAATTTCAATTTTTTTAGGTTTTGGGTGGATTTTTCAATTTTTTGGGGTGGTCACGAATTATCGTCCTTTTCGCTCTAGGACGCTTAGTTTAGGAGATATGGGCAAAAGAAGTTTTTCATATAAAAATTTCAATTTTTTTAGGTTTTGGGTGGATTTTTCAATTTTTTGGGGTGGTCACGAATTATCGTCCTTTTCGCTCTAGGACGCTTAGTTTAGGAGATATGGGCAAAAGAAGTTTTTCATATAAAAATTTCAA